>NC_142487.1:28957857-29273571 GCF_049115385.1 Moschus berezovskii | reverse complement strand
AACAGGGCAGTCCCGGAGCTCGGGTGTGCGGGCTCTGGCACAGGCTCTCATGCAATCGTGGAAACAAGATGGAGAGATGTGCCCTGGACAGCGTCACGTCACGGCCGCGGGCGTGCGGGCAGAGGGCTTCTGATGGCACAGGCCCCTCCCAGGCCCCAAACACGGACAATCCCCAGGACGCCAGCTTTGAGCCAGGAGCTGAGAACTGAGCGCACTTCTACTACTGTATGAATACTTAATACTGTGACTGTGAAGATGCAGCCTTCCCTAACCGAGCTTGTCTCTCAAAAGATTAAACTCAGTAATTCCACTAGGGGTGTGTGTGTGTGTGTGTGTGTTAGTTGCTCAGTTGTGTCTGACTCTGCGACCCCATGGACTGTAGCCCACCAGGCTCCTATGTGATGGGATTCTCCAGGTAAGAATACTGGAGTGGGTTGCCATCCCCTTCTCCAGGGCATCTTCCCAACCCAGGGTTCGAACCTGGGTCTTCTGCATTGCAGGCAGATTCCTTACCATCTGAGCCACCAGGGAAGCCAAATTCCACCAGGTGTCTGTTCAAAATCCTGCACATGAACATTCTTAACAGCTTCACTTGTTGTTTAGTCTCTAAGTTGTGTCCAACTCCTCTTGACCCCATGGATTGTAGCCTACCAGGCTCCTCTGTCCCTGGGATTTCCCAAGCAAGAATACTGGGGTGGCTTGCCATTTCCTTCTCCAGGAGATCAGGGGATCTTCCCGACCCAGGGGTCTAACCTGCCCATGTCTCTTGCATTGGCACATGGGTTCTTTATTGCTTGGCCAGCAGGGAAGCCCTCACAGCATTATATATAGCCCCAAAGTGTAAACAGCCTAAATATTAATTGGCTGATAAGCAAATAAACAAAACGTGGTATAGCCACAAAAGATTTGTACATTTCATTGTATATAAATCTTACCCTAATAAAAGAATTGTAAACAACAACAAAAAGTGTGGTATATCCGTCAGTGGAATATTATTTGTCCAAAAGAAGACTGAAGTACTAATACATACTCCGACAGTGATGACCTGGGAAAACATGCTGTTAATAAGTGAGAGAAGGCAGTCACCAAAGATCATATATCGTATGATCTCGTTTTCCTCAACTTCTCTGAAACATCCTGAAAGGCACATCTTTAGAGACAGAAAGATTAGTGGTTGCCCAGGGCTGGGGAGTTGGCTGGAGGAAAATGAGGGGTGACTGCTCAAGGATGCTGGGTTTCTTTTCTGTGGTGATGAAAATGTCCTAAAATCAACTGTGATGGTGACTGCCCCATTCTCTGTAGGCACACAAACACACGTAACACCAAACTGTACACTTCTAATGGGTGAATTCTACGGTATGTGAATTTTAACTCCAGACAGCTGTGTCTAAGAAAAAGAGTAAACTTTATTAGTGGAAATCTGTGTAAAAAATGACTACACATTCTGAATGGTCCCATGTCAGAGGTTCTATTAACGTATAATAGAATTTACCTGTCAGTCCCCCATCACACGGTAAATTCCTCTAGGGAAGGAAGCATGCATTAGTCATCTTCGTACGCCTAGCTTCGAGCATGGCTTCATGCCGCAGAAGCTCAACACTAAATGCTGAATTCTCGGTAAACTGGTAGCACGCTAACTGGCAACCTGGTGAAATTAGGTGCTCAGTGAGCGCTTCTTTGTAAACATGGGATATTGTCCCGTTCTATAAAGTCAGTTCCCCACTTACAAGACCCACTTTATAGCACTGAGTGCCCAAACTGATCAAAAATAAACAGAAAGGAAAAGACAAATGTATACTTTTGCTAGCATTTATTCAGTCTTGATATCCAAACAGGTAATATATGTAACATGCTGTGAATATTCCTCCTGGAGTTCTTTTGTACACACGAGATGAGAGGGAGACTTTAAGAGTAAGAGATTCGTCACGCTTTGGCTGAAGGCACCATGCTGTTCACCCAGTTAATCCTTCAGTATAAACCACTGTTCTCCTTATTGTGCGAAGAACTTCTAACTCCAGAGCAAGCCCAGGCTTCTCAGTAAGTGTCCGTGGATTATCTGATGGGTACAAACGTCTCCATATATATTCAATGGCACGTGATGATTAGAAGAGCGCTCTGGGCCTTTTTGAATTGTGTTTTTTGTCTATTCCACTTATATTAAACGCCCTGTGGCAGAGTTGCTCTGAATGAGAGCTTGACAATTCAAGCCCATCTGCAGGAAAAACTTCTTTATTCAGTAGCGTATAATGTAGAGAGGGGGTGATTTTTCTGCGTTGACAGCCTCAAAGGTGCTACTGTCCAAAAGAAGTTCTGTTCCTTTGGAATTAAATTCTCAGTATATAGATTATAGAAAAAGAAATAAAAATTTAGCTTCATTAATAGACTATTTTTCCACTCCCTTTGGCAAAAATCCAAAAGGAGAAGGGAGAACAAACTCATTGCTAGTGGAAATGCTAAGCAGTACAGTCTCTACAGATGAGAATTTAGCAATAGCTGGCAAAACCATATGCATTTACCTTTTGATTCCGCTTATAGAATCTATTCCAGTGATCTGCTCTCAAAAATAAGAAATGAATATGCACAAGACTTTTCACTATAATACCATTTATAAAAGCAAAAGACTGGAAATAGCCCCAATGTTCACCAATAGGCACAGAGACGAGAGAGGTAAAGCATGTCGCCATGTCAGAATGCTGGGCAGCTGTAAAGGATGAAGGTTCTTCACTGACAAGGAGAAGGAGCTATCTTTAGATGCAGCTGAGGTGCGGAAATGTATCTAATAGATTATCTTTTTACTAAGAGGGAAAATAATGAAAAATATATTCACATATATTCAGGTACATGTTTTCTTGTATTAAAAAACTGAAGGGGAAATCAAAGACCCCCAAAATATATTATGATAGGAAAAGGGATACAAGAGAGGGAACAGGAACGGCAGCTGGACTTTCCTCAAGATACCTTGTTTTAAGACTTGTGGACCCAGCAGGGGAGGGAGAGGTGGGTGGGACGGACTGAGAGTAGCACTGGAACATACAGATCACCACATGTGAAATGGACAGCTGGGGGAGCTGCTCTATGACACAGGGGCCCGGCTCGGCGCTCTGTGACAGCCAGAGGAGCGGGATGGGCTGGGAGGTGGGCGGGAGGCTCAGGAGGGAGGGGCACAGGCTTGCCTAGGGCTGACTCACACTGCAGCACGGCAGAAGCTGACACAGAATAAACCGGTTACCCTCCAATTAAAAGTGTAAAAATTAAATTAAAAAAGATCCCTTGTTTTATAGTTATGACCTTTACCTATGTAAATATCTAACAACACAAAAGCAAAATTAAACCAAAATGGGGAAATAAAAAGCAAAAGGAAACAAGTGACCCTAACGGTTTAATCACACGGAGAGTTGTCTTTGCAACTGACTTTAAAACACGATGATTATATTATGATATATATACATGTAGAGTGGAGAAGGAAACGGCAACCCACTCCTGTATTCTTGCCTAGAGAATCCTGTGGACAGAGGAGCCTGGTGGGCTGCTGTCCATAGGGTCACACAGAGTCGGGCACGACTGAAGCGCCTTGGCAGCAGCAGCAGCATACACACACACACACGTAAGTATAGACACACACACACACACACACACACGTAAGCACACACACGTAAGTACACACACACACACGTAAGCACACACACACATAAGTATATACACACACATGTAAGCACACACACGTAAGTACACACACACACACGTAAGTATATATACACACACACGTAAGCACACACACACGTAAGCACACACACACGTAAGCACACACACACACGTAAGTACACACACACATGTAAGTACACACACACATAAGTATATACACACACATGTAAGCACACACACGTAAGTACACACACACGTAAGTACACACACACATAAGTATATACACACACATGTAAGCACACACACGTAAGTACACACACACACACGTAAGTATATATACACACACACGTAAGCACACACACACGTAAGCACACACACACACATAAGTACACACACACACACACACACACGTGTGCACTCAGTCGCTTCAGTTGTGTCCGATTCTTTGCACCCCCCTGGACTGAGCCCACCAGGCTCCTCTGTCCATGGCATTTCCCAGGTAAGGATACTCGAGTGGGGTGCCATTTCTTCCTCGGGGATCGAACCCGCGTCTCCTGCACTGCAGGCAGACTCTTTACCACTGAGCCATCAGGGAAGCCCCAAACATACACCTATGATCTCCTAAACATCAACAAACAGAAACTAGAAATAAAACCTCTGAAGAAATCTTAAAAATATTTTCAGTAACCATATTGTTGGTAACGATGTAGTATTGTTATTTTGAACCAATATTCTGAAAGTATTTGTAGAATAAAACAAATAAGGAATTATACTAATGTCATTAGGAACCAAGATTTTCAGGACAAGAGAAAAGAACATGAAAAATCAAAGAAGCAAAAACTCTATAAGCCTAATTCTGAATTGCAAATATCAGTGTGAACTCAGAATATACAGTATCTTTCAAAAACTTGCTTCCTAGATATTCCATTTAAAAAGTTTAAAAACAGTGATGCTCCTCATGAGGACAGGAGCAGAGCAAGGCAGACTGCTGGGGAGGGAAAACTCCACTCTCCCACAAACAGAGAATCAGCTGAATAGACAAATAACTGAACAAATGCAGGAATAAATGATCGATCCAATGTGTTTAACCTCCATCTCATACCTCATGAAAGGCTGGAAATTTGGACCAGAAGAGCTTGCTTTTACAGCAGAGGTTGACCAGCACCCACACCTGCTTGCTCCTCTCTGTCTGGGAGGTACCATGTTTTTGCCTTAACTTCCCCTTCTCAATATACTGAACATACTAAGAGATAAGTTTGATGACTAGAGCAATCTGTCTTCCCTTTTGGAAGGCTGGAAAATAGGAAATTCCAAAAATGTCAAGTTGGAAGGTTATTTCATAATTGACGGTTCAGCCATCCCAGTAGATTTTCTCAGCTGTAATTGTCAAGGGCTCCACATTGCTTCTGCCAAAATCTTTTCATTCTCGTACCAGCCATATTTCTGAATTTCAATTTAAATTCATACAGCATGTTAGCACTTGTCTGCATAAGATGACAGGTGGCAACTATTAGTTACACTGGCTATCACCTGCTGTAATGTCAAACCCCTGCCAGGAATACGCTCCTGTGATTTTTCAGGGAAATTCTAGGTGTCTGAGAATAACTTTTAAAGAGCTACTCTTCAAGGAACTGACTCCCAGAAATATCTTTAATGGGGATCCTTGGGGAACTGCTTTCACAATCACAATGTTGCCACTTGACCAACAAGAATACATTTCAGGGAGGATTTGATTGAATAGCTGAAAGCAGTCTTTCAGAACAGGGTCTGCCTCCCTGAAAATCACCTGGAGAAGGCAACTTGTATAATGTGAGACGCTTTGATGAGTCCTCCAGCAGAGGCAGGAGAAAGGAAAAAATACCCAGTGTGACCACCTTCTACCAGGACTATAGATTTTTCACTCTAGATTGAAATCTTCAAAGCCTATGGCTTCATGGCTTCATCAACTACCAATTTATTTGAGTATCAAGCTGTGAAGACATTGAAATCAATTATGTTGGCTGCAGCGATTAACGTGTGTCTAGCCAACGCTGGTATACAATGACTGCTTGTAATGCTTGCTGTCACAGCCTCTTTATCATAAACGATATCCTCATTAATAACCAAGCTCATCCCCACGGCTGTCCAATGGCCAGCAGGTCACCCAGTCAGCACCCCCACCTCGAGTTAATGCATCTAACAGCTCTCTTTTAGTTTTTATACATTTTTCTTCCAATTTTGACAAATTTTCATTTATCACTGTGACTGAGAAAGGAAATACAATGCATAAAATATAAACTTGGCAAAAATGTCAGAAGAGCCAGTGCTCGAAAAATGAAGTATGTTTTGGTGGCAAGTGTTAACACAGGCTCACAGACTTCAGACAAGAGCAGATACAGAGATGGTTGTATGATCGCAACAGGATTTCGTCTCTAAAGGATCAAGGAGGTCAACCCAGCTAGAAGACCTGTGGGAAATGAGATATGCTATCAAAGACACGAAGTTAAAAGACATGTGCCCTCGGCAGAAAAGCTATGACAAACCCAGCCAGCATATTAAGAGGCAGAGACATTGCTTTGCTGACAAAGGTCCGTCTAGTTAAAGCTATCGTCTTTCCAGCAGTCACGTATGGATGTGAGAGCTGAATCATAAAGAAGGCTACATGCCAAAGAATTGATGCTTTTGAACTGTGGTGCTGGAGAAGGCTCTTGAGAGTCCCTTGGACTGCAAGGAGATCCAACCAGTCCATCCTACAGGAGATCAGCCCTGAATATTCACTGGAAAGACTGATGCTGAAGTTGAAGCTCCAATACTTTGACCATCTGATGCGAAGAGCCCACTCATTGGAAAAGACCCTGATGCTGGGAAAGACTGAGGGCAGGAGGAGAACGGGGCGACAGAGGATGAGATAAGGTTAGGAGCATCACAAACTCAATGGACACGAATCTCCAGGAGACAGTGGAGAAGCGGGGAGCCTGGCATGCGGCAGTCCATGCGGTCAGAGTCAGACACGACTTAGCAACTGGACAACATCAAAGACAGAGGTACAGCCTTCGAGATCAACACTGTCCTGCAGAGGCTGGAGATGACGGATTGTGCCGGCACCACTACCCACACGCGGCTGCTGAGCACTTGAAATGCAGCTAGTGCCAAGCAGCAGATGAATCCAAAACTTACTTTTACATCATTTAGATTTAAATGGCCAGACCAGCTCTAGATCATTAGGTCTTCACGGGGGCAAGGTGTGCACGTTCGGTCTGAGAGAATGACGGTCACGTGAGACCTTCTGGAAACCTAACCATTTCTGTATGGCTACGGCAGGCGTGCACGGAGCCTAACCTCAATATGTCTGGAGACTGGCTTATCTGTGCCGGGGGCCCTGACCCGTCTCAGAGTTACACAGGCTGCGGTACAGTTCGCTCGGCATCCTCAGATCAGGCTGGCACAGCCTGCTCCAGGGATGTTTCTGAACTCGGCGCTGAGGAGTGGAACAGGGTCAGGCCCAGATATCTCAAGGACTTACCCTGGAGAGTAAGAGGGATTGTCCTCCACTCAGGCATGGGGGTCGGAAGTGGACGCACATGGAGGGCTCCCAGGTCGGAAGTAGAACGTGGGCATCTCGTGTGCATGTGAAGTCACTTTAGTTGTGTCTGATGCTTTATGCCCCCATGGACCGTGGCCCGCCAGGCCCCTCTGTCCATGGGACCCTCCAGGCAAGAATGCTGGAGTGGGTTGCCGTGCCTGCCTCAGGAATCGAACCCGTGTCCTGCTTTGCCTGTTATCCTTGTGTGTGTGTGTGTGTGTGTGTGTGTGTGTAAGCACACGTGCACACATACTTTTATTGTCACCATGGTGGGTTTCGGGGGAGAGGCAATAAATACAAGTTCAAATCTCTGTGTTTAAATAGAAGTCACAGCAGCATGGCTTATGACAGCGAGATAAATTGATAAATTGGAAACCTAAACATCCACCCTCAGAAATAAAGCAATTAGGTCCGTGCAATGGATGCCACACAGCACTGTGTTCCACAGGGGCAGACGAGTGTGGTGGCGAAGAACGGATGCTGACACTCAGCCACTCTGTAACTTCAGGTGTGTTACTTTACCGCCCCCTCCAGTTTCCCCATCTGCAAAATGGGATAACATTTTAATCCGTGTAGAACCGTTGGGAGGATTAAAGAAGTTAATATGTGTAAAGAAAGATGAGCAATTGCAGGAACATAGTTAGGTGTACACAAGAGTGACTACTCTTACTAATAAAATAGTGAAGTGCATTTACAAATGAAGATATGGCGCTCCAAGCTATATTACTAGCTTTAAAAGGTGAAAAATAGTATGTAGGAAAAACATGTAAAAGCAGTATGATCACACTTTCAAAAGAACAAATGTACATAATACGTACACAGAACATTTCCGAAAGGATACTCAAGAAATTGTGGAAGTGGTTATCTTGGGGTAAAAGGTAGAGGGATTTTGAATTTAATGTCTTTTGGTATTCTCTGATTTTTTATGTATGCTTAATACTGTTGTAATTAAAAATAAACAAATTAAAATGTAGATAATTGTTGAAACTAAGAGTGTGTTATATTAGCTCTACATTTGGGTATCTTGAAAACTGGAATAAAAAAACTTTTTTAAATAAATTAAAGCAAGTAAACCATCTTTGTTAGATACTCTCCAAAATTCAGAGTTGAATAATTAGAGGTGTGTGTGTGTGCTCAGTCACTAAGTCATGTCCGACTCTTTGTGACCCCACGGACTGCAGCCCACCAGGCTCCTCTGTCCAAGGGATTTTCCAGGTGAGAATACTGAAGTGGGTTGCCACTTTCTTCTCCAGGGGATCTTCCCCACCCAGGGATCAAACCTGTGTCTCCTGCTTTGGCAAGCAGATTCTTTACCACTGAGACACCTGGGCGACCCAATTGCTTTACTTGCCCAATTGCCTTAATTGCCTTAGCTTTTCTCAAGTGTTGCTATAAGAAATGGTCACACGAAATTTACTTCTGCAGCTGCCACAAAATATTCTCCACTACACTATTCATGTAAAGCCATCTGAAAAGTTCATGTTCATTTATAAATGCACATAATTTAAGCATTTCCCTCAATTTCTCAAGATATTAGGAAGCTCAGAAGTGGATCCATAACCCAGACATGGCAACTCAGTTCACCAGAAGAGTTGGTCTGCTTGCATTCTCTTTATTCCTTAATCTTTACTTCCTATTTCATTACATTTTGTGTATATCTATTACTGTTTCTTTGAATCTTTTTTTTTTACTTAGTTGGTTCTCTTAAAAGCTTAATAGATTATACCTGAAGAGGTACATACTTCTGGGGTGATTGAAGTCAGGATATCTTTCTTCTGCAAGACCATCGGAACAGTCTCATGAAGACGTGGCATTTGAACGGAGCCTCTGGGGACAGGTCGGGTTTGACAAACACGGGGAAGAGTGTTATTGGCAGAAGGAGGTATAAATAAAAGAGTTACAGAAAGAAGGCACAGGCCATTTTGGGAGCATAATGGGGTTAGACTGGACCAAGCCATGGGTGTAAGGAGATGAAGCGCGGCCACGCTGGAGACATGGGTACGCTCAGGCCGGAAGGGCTGAGGAATTCAGCGCTCTGGTGGAAGAGAAGAATTTTTTCCCAGAATAGGGAAAACTATTGCATATTTTTAGGCAGAGGACAGAAACTTTCAAGACAGAGTTTAAAGACAAAGCTCAATTAGTACAACTGCTCCAGCAAGGTCCAAGGTGATGTAGCAGGAAATGAGGATCAAAGCATTAACCTCAGAACTTAGCATCACCGACTCAAAGGACAGGAGTTTGCGCGAGCTCCGGGAGTTGGTGATGGACAGGGAAGCCTGGCGTGCTGCATTCCCTGGGGTCGCAGAGTTGGACACGACCAAGCGACTGAAGAAACCTCAGAAAGACCGTGGCAGAGGAGCCACAGATGGTCGCAGAGACCAGGTTCTCCCCAGGCTCCGCCATCCTGGACGTTCAAATCGTGCTTTTCTTTAGGGGAACCTCGGCAAACATTACACAAGCAATATCACACACTTCTGGAGTAGGACATGGCAACCCACTCCAATATGGTTGCCTGGAAAATCCCATGGACAAAGACAGTCCATGGGGTCATAAAGAGTTGGAGGTAACCGTCACACACGTAACCACAGCACTAAAATGGATCCCTGCCCAAGAGGTGATGAGGGGAGTTTTTGGGTTTGGTTTTAACAAAAGACTTCCAGCCAACGCCTTTAGAGGGAACGTGTCTGTGTGTTAGTCACTCAGTCTGGTCTCACTCTTTGCGACTGCATGGACTGTAGCCTGCCAGGCTCCTCTGTCCATGGCTTTTTCCAGGCAAGGATACTGGAGTGGGTTGCCATTCCCTTTTCCAGGGGATCTTCCTGACCCAGGTATCGAACCTGTGTCTCTTGTATTGCAGGGAGATTCTTTACTGTCTGAGTCACCAGGGATATAACTTAAAAACCTCCATTTCACCTCTTTGAAATAATAGAGCACTCACTGGTGGAGGCTGCAACCATCAGGTGAACCTTTGGGGGAAGGAAGAGATGACACTCCTAGGAAAGAACTTCATGAAGATAAAGACTTTCTAAACACAAAGACCCTAATTTGAAAAGGGACTTGTACCCCAATGTCCATAGTAGCCTTATTTACAATTGCCAAAACAGGGACGCAATTGAAGTGTCTGTTAACGGATGAATGGATGCAGATGTGGGGTATTCACATAAAATGGAATCTGGCTGCTGATGCTGATGCTAAGTCACGTCGGTCGTGTCCAACTCTATGCGACCCCATAGACGGCTGCCAAACAGGCTCCTCTGTCCCTGGGATTCTCCAGGCAAGAGTACTGGAGTGGAATACTATGCAGCCATAAAAAAGAATAAAACCTTGCCATTTGTAACAAATGGATGAAAATGAAAAAAGTCAGAAAAATGCAGATACTGTTATATCACTTATATATGGAATCTAAAAACGCAACAGATTCGTGAATATAACCAAAAGGCAGCAGACTCACAGATGCAGAGAACCAGACAGTGGAGACAGGGAGGCGGGAGCGGCGATACGGGGGAGGGAGTGAGGGGCACAGCCTGGGAGGGATGAAATAAGCCTCAAGGGCATAGTGTGCAACACGGGAGCGCAGCCAAGGTTGCACAAACACGATAAATGGGGCATCATCCCTAAAAATCATGAGTCCCTATACTGTGTACCTATACCATGCAATATTGTTCATCAACTGTACGTCAATAAAAAAATAGTAAAAAGATCACAGTGTCCTTAAGACTTGTGGAAAGCAAAATGCAGACTACTTTTCCTTCGAGGTATTAATCTCCTTTGGAATATTTGTTGCTGACTAGAACAAAAAGATAATAAAATATTCCCATAAAACAAAAATAAAAACAGAACTTTCTAGTGGAGTGATCATCAGACCAGTTGAGTCCACTGCTCCATCCAAGACACAGGCATTGAAAATGCGAGACTCAGACAAATGGACCTCATAACAAGATGAAACAAGTAGGACATGACACCCAGGAAGCTTTTTGCCTGAAATAATTAAACCTGAATCTAATTGCGAGTCTTGATAGAAACATTATTTTATAGAAGAAACAATAGGAAGAACTAGTTCAATGGCAGCCTGTGGAAGGAATCAGATAAAACTAGCATGAGCAACATTCTACAGGATAAATGGCCCGGTTTCAAACAAATCAGTGGCATTATTTGTTTAAAGTCTACAATAGAGTAAAAAGGACTTGAGACATAATACTCAAATTGAGACAGTGACAGAATTTATTTCCTTGGGCTCCAAAATCACTGGGGACAGAGACTGCAGCAGTGAAATTAAAAGACGCTTGACCCTTGGAAGAAAAGCTATGACCAACCTAGACAGCATAGTAAAAAGCAGAGACATCACTCTGTTGACAAAGGTCTGGATAGTAAAAGCCATGGTTTTTCCAGTAGTCATGTGTGGATGTGAGAGTTGGACTGTGAAGAAAGCTGAGTGCCGAAGAATTGATGCTTTTGAACTGTGGTGTTGAAGAAGACTCTTGAGTCCCTTGGACTGCAAGGAGATCCAACCAGTCCATTCTAAAGGAGATCAGTCCTGGGTGTTCACTGGAATGACTGATGCTGAAGCTCCAATACTTTGGCCACCTGATGCAAAGAACTGACTCATTAGAAAAGAGCCTGATGCTGGGAAAGATTGAAGGCAGGAGAAGGGGACGACAGAGGATGAGATGGTTGGATTGCATCACCAACTCAATGGACATGAATCTGAGCAAATTCTGGGAAATGGTAAATGACAGGGAAGCCTGGCGTGCTGCAGTCCATGGGGTCACAAAGAACTGGACATGACTGAGCAATTGAAAAACAACAACAACTCAAATGCAATATATGGAAAGAGCTGATAGCTTCTGGACAACGACCTCCTCTGAGCTGAGGCCAGTGCAGGATCTGGGGGCTGTGGGCCCAGCCGTCCAGCTGGGCGCAGGGACCTCTGTGCGATGGGCAGGAGGCTATGACAAGGAGTTGGCCTGGGAGCTGGGACCAGGGGCATCTCAGCCGCGCCCCCAGGTCCTGAGTTCATCGACGAGGGTGCCAGCTGCTCCCCACCTCACACACCCCGTGCTTGGCGCCTGGTGCACCCCGAATTCTCAGCACTCGGGGCCTCTCTCTGCTCTTTATTTATTTTTAGCCACCTGCCTGGCTTGTGGGACCTTACTTCTCTGACCTACAGGAATCCGGAATCTAAGGAAATCTCAGAGTCTTAACCACTGGGCCTCCAGGGCATTCTCTCTCTCCACTTTTACCACTGATTAGGTCGTGCTCTGAGGAATTAGTAAAGTTAGTTTGCAGTAACTATAGCACTTCCCTTCTCATCTTTAACATGGTATAAACATTTATGCAAATTGAGAATATCTTTAATAATCAAATATTTATGTAACATCTGCTGAGACAACCACCACCAAATAGAAGAATTAAGACTTTCTAAGGTAAACTATTTCAAATCCCGAGAGGTCTAGAACTCTGAGGCCGCACTTGGGGAGTGATTTATTTATGAGGCACTGGCGGGGCTGGAGGGGGTGAAGGCTGTCTGTGGCTGCTGACAAGTCTGTGGAGTGGAGGTGAGTTCACACGCATGGGTTCCACACCAAGGATACATAAAGATGGACTTTCCTGGTGGCACAGTGAATAAGAATCCACCTGCTGATGCAGGAGACACAGGTTCGATCCCTGGTCTGGGAAGATTCCCCATGCGGTGGAGCAACTCAGCCCGTGTGCCCTAACTGCTGAGCCTGTGTTCCCAAGCCCGTGCTCCCAACAGGAGGGGCCGCCGCAGTGAGAGAGACCCACGCGCAGCAACCAGGCGTAGCGCCCGCTCGCTGCAAGCAGAGAAACTCCATGTGCGGCAACACAGACCCAGAGTAGCTAAAAATAAATAAATGAATAGCTTTTTTAAAAAAGAAATCTTAAAAAAGGAGGTGGGGATAAGGTTAGACCAGGACAGAACTACCCAGGGGTTGATTATGCAGAGGGAGCTGTGTAGTCCTGTGCGGGCTTCTAAATTCTCAGGAGCGATGCCGTCAACAGCAGTTAAGACAGGAGGTAGGAACCTCCCACTCCTCAAATAAGATCACATTTACAGGTTTCAGGGGTTAGAACTTCAATGATTTTTTTGGGGGGGGAGGACACAATTCAACCTACAACACCCTGATGGCCCACCTATATGGGAAACATCTTTCTTCCAGAGTGATTCCTGAGTCAAAGACTCAGGTCTCCATCTAAAATGGGTTCTCTTATCCCTGATATACTAGGGGGGAAAGTGATCCCCAAACTCCAAAGCTTCAATGGTTCTCCATTGTGCTGACTTCCAGCTGGGGGCCAGAAGTCATCTTTGGGGGCAGATGATTCTTTTGCTTTGGGAAAAATACATTGATTGCCCATTTGTGCAAAGTAAAACAAACATCCCATACTGAAAAAGGGTGCATGCGTGCTAAGTCACTTCAGTCGTGTCCGATGCTGTGACCCTATGCCTGCCAGGCTCCTCTGTCCATGGGACTCTCCAGACAAGAATATTGGAGTGGGTTGCCAAGCTCTCCTCCAGGGGATCTTCCTGACCCAGGGATCGAATCTGTGTCTCTTATGTCTCCTGCATTGGCAGGCGGGTTCTTTACCACTAGTAAAGAAAAAGAGTGGCTCAAGATAGAAGGACTTCTGTGATAGTGTAAAAATCTGTCTTTGCCAACCTGCAGATTGTTTCTGGGGGAAGTGGAGGAGCCTGGATTCTAGGTAGAGCAAAGATGGTTCCAAGTGCCTTCCTGTGCTTGGGGTGGAGGTGGGAGAAGTGGATGTGAGGGAGTGGGTGGGAGTTACAGGCCATGCAGTATGGAGCCAGGCTGAGGGCGAAGGCAGAAGGCACCCTGAGGGTAAGGGCGCCGGAGCTGGCAGTGTGGACTTGCAGTAGATGAAGGCAAACTCAGGATGTATTCTAATCGGTCGTGCAGAATTCTGGAAGCAGATAATCCATAGGCATCCTATAGAAAGCTAACTTTAAAAATCAACCATTTCCTATAAGAGCAGTGAGAGCAGTCCAAGGTTACCACTGTTCTAATTTTGGTTTCGGTTTTCCCCAGAGCACAGGAATCTTCACATTCTTTTCAAAACAACATTAAGGAAGTTGAAAGTTTCCTTTTAATGAAAATATAACCTCATTTGAATGTTTAAAAATACCCCTTGAGCACAGGATCAATTGCTAGCCTACTTACTGCCTCAGTATTGAAGATGTTGGCTGTAAAGTTTTAATTACATAATAAGAGGGGAAAAGCCATAATTTAAGAGTGCAATTACCCAGAAGAATTTATCTCATTATTAACTTCTTTGGATAGATCTAAAGCCCAGAGAAGCCTTGCTTTTAGGAAACAAAACAAACTCTGCTCATCATTAGTAACTATTTTAAACTGCGTTTGGTCAGTTTGTGGACAAAATCAAGCGCTGGTGAGGAGGACGGCGCAACTGGCTCTAGTACTTTCTGCATTGCAAACACACACTTACCCAACAGTCCAGCAACCCCGCTCCTAGGTATTTACTCAAGAGAGATGAAAACTGTGTCCCCACAAAAACCTGTATGTGAAGATTTACAGCAGCTTTATTCATAATTACCCCACACTGGAAATACCCCAAATATCACTCAACTGGTAAATGGATGAACAAACTATATTCAGGGAAAAGAATATTACTCCGCAATAAAAAGGAACAAACCACTGATACAAGCAGAAAGGAGCACCTTGCTAAGTGGGAGAGGCCAGACTCCAACAGCTCCACACCACATGATCCCACTCACTGTGGGGAAGGCAAAGCTTGACAGGGGACAGAGCACAGATCTGAGGGTGCCAGGGGCTGTTGAAAGGGCAGTGGCGTGATTCACTATGAAGGGGCAGAGGGAATTCTGCAAGATGGAAATGCTTGGTCTTCACTGTGCTGGCAGCCACACAACTACATGGATTGCGTGCTAAATTGCTCCAGTCACGTCCGACCCTTTGCAACCCCGTGGACCACAGCCTGCCAGGGTCCTCTGTCCATGGGATTTCCCAGGCAATCCCTGGAGTGGGTTGCCACGGCCTCTTCCAGGGGGTCCTCCCCACCAATGGGATCGAACGCACATCTCAACGCATTGGAAGGCAGGCCCTTTAATATACTAGTGCCACCTGGGAAGCCATGACCACATGCACTTGTTAGAACGCACAGAACTGCAGTCCCAGAAAAGGTGAATTTTATGGCTTGTACTAAATTATACTGACTCAATAAAACTGACTTAAAACTCAATCATTTTGTGATCTCCTAAGCATAACGCTGATGTTGAATAACTGTCATTAACACTCGATGCAAACCAGGGAGGTGGGCAGGCCCTCTGTCTTCGGAATCACTAGCCCAGCGCTCTGTTGTAGCTGCTCTGTCCTGTCTGAGCAGGAGACAGACTGTTCTAGGGGGACAGGCCCCACGACTGACTGATGCTCCTGGAGAACAGTGGCCACTGCCGGTCCCTCCTGAAGACGTCCTCCACACCACGGCCATCTGCTCACCTTCCACACCGTCCACGGGTGCCCAGATATGAAGTGTCAGGTAACTGCTGAGACTGTATTTGCTCAGCTTTGAAGATCTCTCAGCCATGCTGTGGAGGCTGTTTCATTATTTATCATAAATGCTCTAATGAATACACCATCATGGGCAGAAATCCAGAACCCTGCAGCCTTCACCCAGCAGACCCAAGTGCAGACAAGTGTCCGGGGCAGCCGTGACTGGAGGTGCTCATCCTTCTGTCACTGTATGTGAATCTACTCTTGTTCTAATGATAATTAAGATGATGATAACCAGCATCATCTTAATTCAGAGAACGGAATCTCTTTGGGGACATAGGGCCAACAGATTGTATGCTTAGGATATAAAGTGTCTAATGCGAAGTTTTAAAGCTCACTACTGAATCTGGGAGATTCTAAGTTTGATTTTAAGAGCGTTTGGGGCTTTAAAAAATATTTCCATCATTGATTTATTCCACCCACATCAGTTCAGCTCTAGTGGACGCTACTTTGCGATCGCCCCAAACAGGATACTTCATGATACCTTAGTGGAAGCAGAACACAGGAGACACAATCATGACCGCCACGTAAAGTTGCTGTAACAGTGGGTAGGCGTGCAAACTCTGGGACTTCTGTGCAAAACCCACACACTAGCTTTGTGAGCTTGTGAAGTTCATTCACCCCACTGGCCTTATTCTCTTCTGTAAAGATAACAAGTGTCACTTGAAGTCACTGTAACAGTGGGTAGGCGTGCAAACTCTGGGACTTCTGTGCAAAACCCACACACTAGCTTTGTGAGCTTGTGAAGTTCATTCACCCCACTGACCCTATTCTCTCTCCTGTAAAGATAACAAGTGTCACTTGATGTATTTGCTGTGATGATTAAATGGGTTAACATATATGTGAAGAACTTTGCAGGCTGCTTCAACAAACGGTTCCCAGGTGGCTCAGATGGTAAAGAATCTGCCTGCAATACAGGTGGTCCAGGTTCAATCCCTGGGTGGGGAAGATACCCTTGTCCCACTCCAGGGTTCTTGCCTGGAGAATCCCCATGGACAGAGGAGCCTGGCGGGCCAGAGTCCACGGGGTCGCAAAGAAATGGACACGACTGAGCAACTAACACTTCCACTTTCACCAAACAGTAGTTTTTGCCCAAGTGTAATTTACAGCCCATGGGAGGTGAGGTGCTCGCTTCCCCTTGAGTCCAACCCGCACTCTCGTCCTCCTCTAACAGGACTGGCAGTGGGCACTGCTGTCGCTCCTCCCGGGAGGCAGCCACAGCGGGTTTATCTACAGCAGACACTTGTGTGCCGCTGTGGGGAGGAGAGCCTCCAGGAATACGCTGCCCTTCCCTGGCCCACGCTCAGTCACTGTCCCCAGAGCTGAGGTGGGAGCGGCCGGCCTTGGGAGCAGCCACCTGTCAGCGGCAGCTCTTCAGCACCAGCCCAACTGGGCACCCTCGGCGCCTTTCTCCCACTGGACCTCTCATGGATGCCCCCAATCCCTCCCGAAGCTCCCAAGGGTAGAAGGCCTCAGGAGGCTGCTGGGCCTCCATGCAGCCCAGCCTGCCCTGTACCCCCACACCGGCTCTGCAGACCAAGGGCAACCATGGAGCGATTTTGCGAGGGCACGAAGGATCCCGTTATAATGAATCTCCAGACAATAGACACCAACTGGCCTTACCTTCGTGTGACTGAACAACCTTTCCCGTGATAACAAAATCTCCCTCAAGGCTACCAGGTGCCCTTGTTTCCAGATGCTGGCGAGCATGGCATTTGGGGTTTGTTTTCATGTTTCCCTCTCCCAGCGCCTCTTTATTATAATATCCTTTTTGTTGTTGTTTTGTTGTTCAGTCGCTAAGTCGTGTCCGACTCCTGCAAACCCACAGATGGGAGCCTGCCAGGCTCCTCTGTCCATGGGATTCTCCAGGCAAGAATACTGGAGTGGGTTGTCATTTCCTCCTCCAGGGGATCTTCCTGACCCAGGGATCGAACCCGCATCTCGGGTGTCTCCTGCACTGCAGGTGGATTCTCTACCACTGAGCCACCTTAGAAGCCTGATAGTCTTATTAACACATAAAATAACGAAAACAGAAAACATCAATGGAAAACAGTCCATGTTTCTAACCAAATAAAGGCATTTATGCCAACAAGTAAAACACAAAACTCACAGTTTTCGGGTGAACGTGCTCTCTGGAAGCCAGACTGCAGCATTCCACAACGTCTCAGAGGCCAGAGCAGCCCACGGAGCAGGCGACAGCTCGGGGCCCTGCCACTGGGAGTCCCGCTGTGAAAAGAGGTCCTATTGTAGAGATATTTACTCTGAATAAATGCTACTGGTTTACATATCCTGAAACCTAATTTTATTATAAAATGAAAAATTTTGATGTCTTTATTTTTTTTCACTATAGTAAATAAAGAATGCTCTAAAAGCTTTAAATATGTGTTTTTCCATGGTTTCTTTGTCACTGAAATAAAAGGCCTAAAAACCTATATAGTCTCACATCCAGAATATATAAAGAATTTGCCAAATACAATGAGAAAGTAAACTGATTAAAAAATAGGCAAAAAATATGAACACACACTTTACCAAATAAGAGATTCAGTTCAGTTCAGTTCATTTCAGTTGCTCAGTCGTGTCTGACTCTGTGACCCAATGAACCACAGCACTACAGGCCTCCCTGTCTATCACCAACTCCCATTGAAGATGGCCAAATAAACATATGAAATGATGCTCAGTCATGGGCTGCAAATGTCAATTAAATTAAAGCCACAATGACATCGTTTAGAATGGCTAAAATGAAAATAAACAAACAACAGACACTACTGAGTGCTGGTGAGGATATGGAGCAACTGGGAATGTAAAATGGTGCGGGCGCTTCAGAAAACAACTTCAGTTTCTTACAGTGTTAAATATATACATTTACCATAGGATCCCACGGGCTTTTCCCTGGTAGCTCAGTTGGCAAACAATCCGCCTGTGATGCAGGAGACCCCAGCTCAATTCCTGGGTCAGGAAGATCCCCTGCAGAAGGGATAGGCTACCCACTCCAGTATTCTTGGGCTTCCCTTGTGGCTCAGCTGGTAAAGAATTCGCCTGCAATGCAGGAGACTTGGGGTCGATCCCTGGGTTGGGAAGATCCCCTGAAGAAGGGAAAGGCTACCCACTCCAGTATTCTGACCTGGAGAATTCCATGGACTGTATAGTCCCATGGGGTCACAAAGAGTTGGACATGAATGAGTGACTTTCACTTTCATTATGATCCCACAATTCCACACCCAGGAGAAATGAAAGCATATGTCCACTCAAATTATTATAGCAACTTTATCTGTAATTGCCCCAAGCTGGAAAAAATACAAGTGTAGGTGAATAAATGGTGGTACATCCATACAATGGAATACTACTCAGCGATAGAAAACGAACTAATCACCGATGTACCCAATAACATAGATGGCTCTCAAGGGTATTATGCTGAAAGAAGATAAACTCAAATGGCTCGCTACTGTACAATTCCATTAGGATGACTTTCTGTAAAAGGTAACAGCACAGAGACAGAGAACAGATAGTGATTACCAGGAATATGAAGGGAAGCAAGGAGCAAACTGACCACAGAGGGAATTGACAGCTGTGGGGGCACTAAATAGAGCCTACATCCTGACCGCGTCAGTGGATAAACAACTACATGTTTGTCAAAACTCATAAAACTATATACCTAAAAAGAGTGAATTGTAGTGGCTATAAATTACAGACTCAATAAACCTGATGTAAACAAAAACTTGCTTTTTTCCCATGATATAGTAAATATTTTTGAAAAGTTCTTCTAAGAGCTTTAAATATGCATCTTTTTTTCATGGTTTCTTTGCCATTGAAATAGAGAGGCCATAAAAGCCAATAAAAGTGAACTTGCTTTCCCACTTCACTAGGATGATTTACTGCCTCTGCCCAGATTAAGGTAACTCACAGGAGTCTCATCATATGAATGCAGTTTTTCTCGTGATTCTATGGTCTGTGTAGCCTTGTTTCCTGGGCTACACCTTCTCGTGAGAAATCATGCAACTTGGTCACAGTGAAAGCTTTCGCTGGGCTTCAGTTCCTGCCCAAAGGGGTTTGGGCCTATACCACAACCTCTCCCGTGCTGGCGGCCAATTTATTATCTTCCCCACGCTGGGAGAGAAAGCCAGGGCGCTAGGAGAAAGACAAATGTGGCATTCCAACCCACACACTGCAGTATCCTTCACTCTGCCCAGAACTATGAAGGACCCAGCAGGGCCCATTCTAGCTGTGCGGCCCCAGTGAGGCAGTGAAGGGATCTGGGGACGAGAAGGCACAAGCCCACTTCCCTCACTCTCTGACGTCAGGTGATGACAGCTTTGGATCAACTACAGCCTTGTCAGTTGACTGTGGAGAAGGCACATCCCTGAGCTAGCTTCAGAGAGCAGGAAGGTGTCTGAGGGTGGTGGCAGCATTAGCTCTTAGTGCTATGTGGTCTATATGACAGGAAGAAAACGTGGTATCTGAGACCACTCCTGTGTCCAGAAGTGGACGGCGTAAGAGGCAGAGGGGAGAGTGGTGAACACGCTGGGTCTCCACGGCCGGGGCTTGTGGGAGCTCCGCGGGTGCCTGGAAGCGCCTCACCCCTGTTCACCCTCACACCGGCCCTAGAAACTAACGGGCCCTTCCGCTTACCCAGCTGGAAGTAAGGCTCAGAAATGAAGTGACTGCCCAAGGAGGGTCAGTTGGTGGTGGGGCTGAGTTTTGACTCCAGGTCTGATTGCAAACCTTCTCCTTGTTCCATCAGATATGGGAGAAGGGTAACTTCATCAGAGCCTCAGGGAAGAATGAAGTTACCAGATCAGACTGGAATTTGGCATTTTAACTTTTATGCTATTAGACATCTTATTCTTCAGTGAAGATTTTTTTGGCAGGTGTTTGTACATGCTAGTTTTACCAATACTAAGGGAATGGGGAGAAGAGAGACTGGCTAAGCATGAGTTTCAACCTCACCGTGGGGGTCAAGATAACTGGAGTAGTGAGTGGACAGACAGACATAAAGTCAGACTCCCAAGAGCCATGAGAGACCACGGTGCAGTGAGTCATAGACGGTCGCATAAGAATCACTGAGGGGTCCCTCCATACTTGAAAACTTGTTAACTTCAAACCTCAGGCCGCATGGGGCTGTTCTACCAAGGGAGACGGTTCCTCAGCAGGGGCCACCAGGAAGTGCTGGTCCAGGGTTTCCAGCCTCTGCGCCCCCCTGTACCTTTGCGGATACCTTCCTGTGATGCCACCTGACATGCTTGTGCCCCCTGCTGGCTCCACCACAGCCCAATTTCAGACCCCTGCCTATTTTCAGCAAGGCTGTAGTAGGCGCAAGGTAGTCTGTTCACCAGCATAGCCCTGAGGGGTCAGAAATCGCACAGACCACCCCTCCCCAGCAATGTTCACAGTCCTCCCCAGCCATCTAGAACACCCCTGGACTCCCTGGGACTCTCTGGTTATCCTTATCCTCTTTCCAGGGATGCCTGTGGCCCAAGCATCCAAAGCACACTGAATAAACATGACTCGGACTCAGCAACCAAATGTTTGGGCCTTTGAATGATTTATCCTTTCTCGCAAAAGGACGTTATGCAGCTCATACCCAGAGTCCCCCAAAGCAGATGGCCAAAGGGAGTCACATGACATCAGAGACTGTCAAAGAGAAAAAACTTCAAAATTATACCTCTTCCACCAGAGCCAGCACTTGGGCTCAGGCTCACCCTTTCGCCCAGTACCTCGCCATCAAGAGTCTGTTCATTAAATCAGCCTAAACGGTGAACACAACATTGTTTATTTGTTTATGAACAGGTTCCTCTACCCAAAGGATCTCACCAATTTCCTTGATTCTATAAATTATCACTTTTCCACAATCTGTGCCAATGGAATGCAACAGAACTGTAGACCCAGTACGGTCATCATGGGTGTCTGGCTTTGGAAGGAATTTCGGTACTGAAATATGAATGCAAGTCTCTCATTTGCAGGAATTCACGGTAGTCTGCAGCAACAGAACCTGCTCACTGGGAAGGAAGCCCGATTGGGCCTGGGAAATGCTCCTCCCCACTCCCGACGCACCCTCCTCACATCATCTGATAACCAACAATGTGCCTGTGGTAGAGATGACAAAAGGGCCCCACGCCCCCTTCGCTGTCGACCAGTCCCCCAGGGTCCCCTGCAGCTCTGCATCCCCTCCCCTTCAATCTGAGCGGTCCTGTGTCTTGCTCTGCTCAAAGAATGAGGCAGCAGTGCCAGCCTGCTGGTTCAAGCTTAGGTCTCAAAAGCATGGGATGGTTTTGCTTGCTGTTTGGGAATCCAGCCACCACCAGGACAAGCAGATCAGGGCAGCCTGCTGGGAGAATGAGGGGACCACAGGGAGAGGGTTGAGTCCAGCATCCCAGCTGGCCAACCCCCAGCCAACCAGCCAGAAATCTGCACATGGGTCAGCAAGTCCAGCCAGGCTCACACAGGCCTAACGAACCAACCAAGCTGAGCCAACCCCACAGAGGTGGAAGCTAAGTCAACGGTGGTTGTTTTAAACCACTGAGTTTTGGGGTACCTTGTTACACATGCAGAGCCCTCTCTCCTCCTGCCCTATCAAGGATCCAATACCTCACACTCAAACTGCTCTTTTCCTTACAAGGAGAGCGAAGAAATTAATTCTTTCTATTTCTGAGAGCTGAACTAGGCGGGGGTAGAAAACACCAGACTCCATTTCCCTTCAACCCCTCCACCGCCAACCCGCACATTACAGAGTTTTACTGGTGAGATCTACGATGGCTATATTATTAAAACAAGGCACTTTATGTCCCAGCTCTTGTCAAGGTTTCCACCAGTGACACAATATAACCAACATTTGATACCACAGAGATCAGAAAGAAGTAAGGTCATTATTTCACAAAAAGACTTGAAAACAAGTCTGTTGTCAAATATAAGTTTAATAATCTCTTTGTCACATCCCCCGTTTTTCATTACTGTCCTGATTCCATCCTGTTTACATTTGTCAGACACAACTCTACAAAACAGACACCGCACTGCATTTGCCATCCGTTTCCTACCATCTAACTGTCTTTGGATCAATATAGAATTAACAGGGATCAGCGTGGGAAATCTACTTTCAGAAGATTCTTATGTGTTTATTTAGCACCTTTTATTTAAGGAGCTCAAGACACTTTAACATTCACTGTAGCATTCTTTTGTTATTTCCAAGTAGGGAACGTGTCAAAAGTTACCATTAGTGCCTTTTTTAAGGAAAAATTTAAAAAAAGAAAACAGAAAAAGGCAAAGCGTCAGTGAGATGGTGACAGTCACAGTAGAAACCTGGGTCTTCAGCTCTGCCTTCTCCTTAGTGAACGCTAAGACGACAAAAGGCATAGTAGCTACTTCCATTTTTATAACCTCTCTCTTTGGATGGATGTTATCTAAAAGGGCAGTGCAGACAGTAAATTCTCACCAACGGATCATTCTGGCAATAAGCTTATTTCCTGCCATTTTTCATGTCTGCTAAGGAGCCACAGAAATTACAAAGCCACCTCTGCTTCTCTGTTAAAAATCAAAATAGACAGCTACTATCCTAGCATTTCCAGTAGACCTGCAACCAACAGGGAGAAACCCCTGATCAATGATCATTCCCTTCAGCTGGGCATTTGAGGTCATTCAAGTCTGGACAGTGACTACTATTAGCGATTTCTAAACCTACCAGATCCACAAAATCAATTTTAATGTGCTCAGGCATTGTAACTTTAGTATCTGAGGAAAACAAATGCTAACTGGCTGCAATAGATGAAACAAGCCGGGTAACTCCTTTCAGCCTGCTCACACTGTATGTTTCCTCACAAGAGCACTGATGCTAAGAGAAAGCATCTCTATGATAGATTTTCTTAAGATCACAATATAAGGATTTGGTTTTTAATTCAGATGCATGGAAAATAACAGGAATGTTTTCCACTTCTACAAGGCAAAACTACAGACACACATTTAGGAAGAAAATGGGGCCTATTGCCTAAACACATTTATGCTATTCTTGTTTAGAAAGAAACAATGCATATTAACATCTTTATTCTTCCTTTCTTGAACTTTCGCAGCACCTTTTTTTTTTCACTGAGTGTGCAGGCCATCATCCCATATTTTCCACATATTCCTACTCATTTTCCACATGTGTTTCCCATTCTTGAGAATGAGAACGCCAAGTGCAGTAACTTGGATTTTTAGAGATTTAGGTACCCACGTTCTGCTGCCTATGCCAGGATGGATATGCACATTCATTTCGGCATATGGATAGGGATGGGGATGAACCATTTTGAGATAGATTAAAGGAGAAAGACACAAATTATAGCTTTGGGCTGCCTAGTAGTTGACACACACTTAAAAGTATTTAGGGGGATTTTCCCTTCCTTTAGAAAACTGAGAACTCAGAAAAGTTTTCAAAAACTCAAAGTCTCTCCTTTTTGTTCCCCAAGCTTCCCGCCAGGATTCACATTTCTGGCCGTTTCCCAAAAGTGCTTAATACAGACTTCTCGCCCCCTCCCCTTCCATCACTACAGACAGGCACCTACTTGTCAGAAGGGGTGAAAGAAATACAAAGAAGACCATCACCCGCAGGAGAATTTTCAAGAAAATCGTTAAATAGTAAAAAGAAAGAAACGGGGTGGGGTGAGGAGACGGTATCAAGAAAAGCGTTATGAAAGACAGTGAAATACAAATATCAGATACGGAGAAAGGGTGCGGGGGGAGGATACAGATC
Source organism: Moschus berezovskii (assembly GCF_049115385.1). NCBI lineage: Eukaryota > Metazoa > Chordata > Mammalia > Artiodactyla > Moschidae > Moschus > Moschus berezovskii. The sequence goes on along the minus strand of NC_142487.1, from coordinate 29,249,090 downwards.
CAAACGGGACGGGACAGCCTTAGAAACAGATGCCATGAAGAGACAAACCACTGATGAGCTGACAACGGGAGGTTAAAGGAGAAGAAAAAGTACAAAAGGAGGTAAAAAGTGAGTGACTGAAGACAGCAACGTGTGCCTGTGCAATGCGTTGACACTTGAGTGTGGACGGCAGAGTAGTAATAACAAATGTACATTCCCCCCCGCAAAGTCCTCGATTCCATTTAAGCGAGGTGGACGAAGGACGCCAGGTCATCTCCGCAGCTGTTCGGAACGCGGGGACGTGAAGGTGCAGACCCTGGGCAGTGGCCCCGCCCACCCGAGACCACGCCCCGCCCCGGGGGCCACGCCCCAGGCCCCGCCCCCCGGCGGCCACGCGGCTCCCGACGTGCGCTGCGGCGCGAGCAGCCCCGCGGCCGGGCTGCCGGCTCAGCGCCGCGTCTCCGCCGCCCCCTGCTCCTGCACCGGCCGCGAGGCCTCGTCGGGCGCCGGGGCGCCGCGTTCCTGCAGTCCCGGGCCCACGTCGAGGCCGGCGCACGCGTCCGGGAAGCGCGGCCCGAGGCCGGCGAACGAGTCGCGGCGCGGCGAGCTCTCCTCCTGCACCGGGCGGCCCGCCGGCTCCCCCGCGCCGCCGCCCGGCGCCGCCGCGCCCTCCTGCGAGCTCTGACTGACGTAGACCACGATGATGTCGCCCTTGAAGTTCATCACCTGCCCGCTGGAGATGAACGTGGAGTTACTGTTTCCAGTCACGCTGCCTGCGGGGAGAGGGAGAGGGAAGCGCGGTGAGTCAGCGGTCTGGGCGGGGGGCCGGCCTGAGGGGCGCCTGGGCGCGAGGGGAAGGCGCGGGCGCGCCGCAGGCCCTCAGGGCTTCGCGTGTTGCCGACGGATGCGCCGCAGACACGGCCGAGGCCGCAGCACCGGCCCGCGCGTCCGGAGAGCAGCAGGGGCCAGAGGGCCGGCTGCCGCCTGACCCCACCTGGGGCCCACCTCAGCCCAGCCTCCTCGCGCGGCGCACTCCCATCCTCCTACCCTCCCTGGAGGGGTCCCTGAGCTCAGCCTGGGAGGGCCCTGGGGCCACGTGGGCCCAGTATCTAGCAGAAATTAACTTCCCCAGAAAAAGATTTATAAGACTAACATGAAAAGAAAAAAAAACACTCAGAAACAATCTTAGAAATCACTGTTCCCTTCTGGATCCTGAGGTGGGGGGTTGTTTTGTCCCCAGGGTGTTCTGTCATGACCTTTTGTGGGTGACTGGGTTTAGCCAGTCTTTAATTAGTGGGCCTTTTGAAAACCAAATAGAAAATTCAATGAATGTTAGGACACCTACTGCCTCTTATTCTCCTGTTTTAAAGACTGATTGCTCTAGAAATGATCCCTGGAGAAAGTCAGGGCCAGAAACGAAGCAGAAGCTGTAAAGCCCCAACCATCAGCAACACAAGCAGAATCTTTCAGTCTGACCAGCGAAGTGAAGTGAAGGTTGCTCAGTCGTCTCCAACTCTTTGAGACTCTGTATATTCCATGGACTCTGTATAGTCCATCAAATTCTCCAGGCCAGAATACCGGAGTGGGTAGCCTTTCCCTTCTCCAGGGGATCTTCCCGACCCAGGGATCGAATCCAGGTCTTCCACAGTGCAGATGGATTCTTTACCAGCTGAGCCACAAGGGCCAGCGAAGGTGAACAACAAAACAGTGTCTCACTATTCACCTTTTTTGTTCCTTCTCTGTTATGACAAAGCTTAATAAAAATTTACACCAGTAAAACTGTTTTTGTCATTACTCTCCACGAAGAGATTTCCTCCAACATGGAGGGCATATTTTGGATGGTCTGACTGAAGAAGGAACAGCATACAGGGAATCCCGAGAGCCTTCCATCCACCCAGAGGGCACCTGCAGAGCTGCTGAGACAGGCCCCGTTGCCCATTACAGGGATTTCAATGAAAACAGATTTCAAATATGAGCTACAAATTGGAAGTCATAATTGAGGATGTATAACTCACGCTGTTTTTCCCATAGGTAGCTGTGTTGGGTGTGCCCCTAGATGGGTGGTGGTGGGGATTTATTTATTAATTCCCGAAGCAACTTAGGCAAGGCCAGCTAGTATTCCATTCACCCACACATTCTCCATTCCCTCTAAAACATACAGACATGATCCAGCAATCCCACTCCTGGGCATACAGCCAGAGAAAACTATAGTTTGAAAGGATAATGCAGCCCAGTGTTCATTGCAGCGCTGTTTACAATAACCAAAACATGGGAGCAACCTAAATGTTCATCAACAGAGGAATGGATAAAGAAAAGTGGTACATATATACAATGGCATATTACTCAGCCGTTCAGAAAGATGAAATAATGTTATTTGCATGTGGATGGATGGACCTAGAGATGATTATAGTAAGCAGAGAAAGACAAATATCATATGATACCACTTCTATGAGGAATCTTAAAAAAATGATACACAATAGAAGCAGACTCACAGAAAACAACTTATAGTTACCGAAGGGGAAAAATGAAAGAGGGCATAAGTTGGGAACTTGGAATTTACATATACATACTGCTGTATTTAAAACAGATAACCTACAAAGACCTACTGCATAGCACAGGGAACTCGACTCAATATTCCGCAATAACCTAAAAGGGAAAAAAGAATTTGAAAAAGAACAGGTATACATATAGCTGAATCACTTTGCTGTCCACCTGAAACTTAACACAACATTGTAAATTAAACTCCAATATGAAATAAAAGTTTAAAAATATACAGATGTTCTTATAATCCAGCACACCCTAAGCTAGGGGTCTACTCTCCAGTATGCCGACGACTTTCTGCTCCCACCAGTTACCAAGTTCTCAGGTCTGTTTTTAACTAGCTGAACTCATGAAATCTAATTAAATACAAGCATACCTTGTTTTCTTGCTTGAGTTTATTGTGCTTTGAACACACCGGGTTTTGTATAAATTGAAGGTTTGTGGCAACCCTGCAATGTCAGATAATGTCAGCATTTCTTGGCAATAAAGTATTTTTAAACTAAGGTATCTACATTGTTTTTTAGACATGCTGTCACACTTAATGGACAGTGTATGGTGTAAACACAACTTCATATGCACTGGGAAACCAAAGGGTTCATGTGACTCTCTTCACTATGATGTGTGCTTTATTGTGGTGGTCTGGAACTGAACCTGCAGTATACCCATGGTCTGTCTGTCTCTTTGTGTAAAGGTGTGAAATGTAAGTGTGAAAAAAGGCAAATGTTTCTAAGAAAACTAAAGTGAATGCTTTGCAATGACCCAAATAAATGTGAGCCACTAAACACAAAAGACATCAACAAGCTGCTGAACTGGACAAGGCCTCTGTTAAAAAAAGAAAAGGAGTCTTTAAAAATGCAGAAGGAGTTTACACTCAAATTTGTTCTGCAAAGATCTATAATTTCTCATTCCCCACTAAAGAAACAGAAATTGGAAATTATGGTGTGGTTAATGTGAAAAAGGCTCAGGAAACTATAACCAACCAACGCATATGTCCCTGTACTAAAAATAGTCAATGTGTGAATGTAAGTTACATGTTTTAAAGATGTTTAAGATATGAACTTGTAAATGACTTTTTCAGGTAACTCAGCAACTAACCAAGCCTGAAACAGGGGCTCCTGCCGTAGCAGCAGAATGAATGAGTGTAATAGCTGGAGAGGAGTCTTCTTAGTTGAGGGGTCACTAGTCAGTCAACACAGAAGTCAAAGTGAGAAACCAAACGTGATCCGTGCATACCGTAAACATCCCATTCCAATTTAAAATATACCATGCTTAACAATAAAAAATAAAAGTTGCTATGTTTAATAAGAGCAGCAATTGTAAGTGGCTTTAAGTGTGATTTGTTTTTCTTGGTGTATTTCTTCTAGCTTTTTATTATTTCAACATCGACTGCTGATTGTCATCCTTCAAAATTATATAAATCAAGATTGCCAGGAGAAATATCAATAACCGCAGATATGCAGATGACACCACCCTTATGGCAGAAAGTGAAGAGGAACTCAAAGGCCTCTTGATGAAAGTGAAAGAGGAGAGTGAAAAGGTTGGCTTGAAGCTCAACATTCAGAAAACTAAGATCATGGCATCTGGTCCCATCACTTCATGGGAAATAGATGGGGAAAGAGTGGAAACCGTGGCAGACTATTTTTTTGGGCTCCAAAATCACTGCAGATGCTGACTGTAGCCAGGAAATTAAAAGACGCTTACTCCTTGGAAGGAAAGTTATGACCAATCTAGATAGCATATTCGGAGAAGGCAATGGCAAGCCACTCCAGTACTATTGCCTAGAAAATCCCCTGGATGGAGGAGCCTGGTAGGCTGCAGTCCGTGGGGTCGCTAAGGGTCGGACACAACTGAGCAACTTCACTTTCACACATTGGAGAAGGAAATGGCAACCCACTCCAGTGTTCTTGCCTGGAGAATCCCAGGGATGGGGGAGCCTGGTGGGCTTCCGTCTATGGGGTCACACAGAGTCGGACACGACTGAAGTGACGCAGCAGCAGCAGCAGATAGCATATTAAAAAGCAGAGACATTACTTTGCCAACCAAGGTCCATCTAGTCAAGGCTATGGTTTTTCCAGTGGTCATGTATGGATGTGAGAGTTGGACTGTGAAGAAAGCTGATCGCCGAAGAATTGATGCTTTTGAACTGTGGTGCTGGAAAAGACTGTTGAGAGTACCTTGGACTGCAAGGAGATCCAACCAGTCCATTCTAAAGGAGATCAGTCCTGGGTGTTCATTGGAAGGACTGATGCTGAAGCTGAAACTCCAGTACTTTGGCCACCTCATGCGACGAGTTGACTCACTGGAAAAGACTGATGCTGGGAGGGATTGGGGGTGGGAGGAGAAGGGGACGACAGAGAATGAGATGGCTGGATGGCATCACCGACTCTGTGGACATGAGTTTGAGTGAACTCCGGAAGTTGGTGATGGACAGGGAGGCTGGGCGTGCTGTCATTCATGGGGTTGCAAAGAGTCGGACACGACTGAGCAACTGAACTGAACTGAGCACACAGGGCAATGCTCACCATGATATGACGGATTTATGGTCTTAAATATCCTCTTCGTCCTCTTCATATTGATTTATCTGTTTTGTCATGGTATATGTAATTTCTCCATCCTTTAAAATCTTGTTTTCCAACAAATCATCATCATGACTCCACGTTGATAAGCTTATTCCTTGTCAGAATCTTCAGTTTCTCTGAACTCAGATTGAAAAACAGTTTTTAAACCATCATCTTACACATCAAGGTTTTGTGTTAAACTTTTCTTCTTAAGAATTTCATTCCATGCCTTTTCCTCATAGCCAACATATCTTTGATTTACTCTGTAGGGTCTATATTCTTATTTTCTAATTTTTTCCAAAATAGAACTCAAACCCTTTTGCATAACATATATTTAAACATTTCAGAATTCTTTGATCCATAGACTGGATCAAGAATATTATTCTTTGGAGGGGCAGGTAAAGTAGAAGGGGGAGGACCAAAAAAGAAAAAAAAAAAAAAACCTTTAAATTCCTGACAACTGGAGTGTAAAGACCAGTTACCTAGAAAGAGTATGAGATTCTCAATTTTATTCTTCATGTATTTCCTTATCAGCAGTACAATTAATGATAAAGACCATCTTTGATCAAGTCCAAATCTGTTCCATTCACACTGACTTTTCATGAGAGTAATAAACGGGTACAAACAAGACTTCTTTCAGTTCTGCTTATTTGCCAGTAGCAGTCAGTGGCAACAGAGCCATGTTCAGGGCACGTGACCCATGCAGCCACCCAGGACTCTGCTCAGAAGGGTCCCAGGCTCGTTTAATGTTGTTGCCATCATCTTGAAGCTCTTACTAGTATCTGCACAAGGGGCTTCATAGTTTCATTTCCCTGGGCTCTGGAGACTTCACAGCTGGTGACAGGCAGCCCTCAGAAGACCTGCTCTGTGTTTTTCCCTCACTGATGCTCTAATTTGGTGTCACTCTTTTGGGCGGTAACATTTTATAAACTGGACATGTTTCAATATTGCAGACCTGTCTGCCTATCTAATTTGCTCTATTGAGAAAGAACTTAAGTTTTTAAATAAAACTCTTGAGTTGCAGAGTCTATCCACCAGTGCTCCTAAAATAGAGATTATACGATATGTTTCCTTGGCGTTCAAATCACATGTCACTTGCTGTAAAACTTTCAACACCCACTTTCTGATACAGAACTACCAAGACTTGTCCCTTTGAGAAAAGGTCTGCTGACTGTATCAGTGATATCCGGAAGGTTTTGCCTCTGATCTTGTTTTGGTTCATTTAAGTGAAAGGAGGGGACTCCCCTGGCAGTCCAGCGGCTAAGACTCTGCACTCCCAATGCGGGGAGCTCAGGTTTTACCCCAGGCTAGGGAATCAGATCCCACGTGCTGCACAACTGAGACTTCGCAGGCCCCAACTAAAGATCCCGCGTGCTGCCGACAAGACCCAAAACAGCCAAATACGTAAGTTAATTTAAAAAGGACAGTGAGCACTCAGTCAGCTGCCAAGCGGTCTAAGTGCAGAATCCTTCTAGTGTTTTATCCCCCCAATCTTTCATAGTCTCACCAATCCCACCTTCAATAGCAAAAAAATTTTAGCAGCTCATTCTTTGAATTGTCCTGAAGCACTTCATCATTTTCATAGAAATAATTCTCATGCTTATCAAATTCATTTTTTTAACCAGTTAATGTACAGTTAAAGTTTTAAATTACAACAGGATCGGCTCACACTCATGGGACTGGGATGACCCACGGATTTTAGTTAGCTTGGCCATTCACTGGGCAGGAGCAGGAGGTCCTAGGGATTCCAGCCTAGAGTGACCCACTAGCTGTGAGTGATCCAGCAGTGCGCGGTCGGCTTCCATCAGCCCCCTCGACAGAGGCTAGGAAAGTTTGGGTTCATCGGTGGTAAGTGGAGCCAGATTCAGGTTAAGCTAGGTCACTGTTACACTAGTAACAGTGATGGGTCCTGTGTGCGCAGTCGCTCAGCCCTATCCTACTCTTTGCGACTCCATGGACTGTAGCCCGCCAGGCTCCTCTGTCCATGGGATTCTCCAGGCGAGGATACTGGAGTGGGTTGCCATGCTCTCCTCCAGGGCATCTTCCCGACCCAGGGATCAAACACTCACCCCTCATGCCTCCTGCTTTGGAAGGCGGGTTCTTTACCACTAGTGCCACCAGGGAAGCAGTTACAGTGACACAGCACCCCAGTCCAGAACTCACTGCGCGCGCCCTCTGTGCTAGGCTGGTGGCATTATCATACCAGCTTGCGCCTGAGCACCCCGGGCTTGCTCCTTTCCCACCTCGACTGACCGGCTTCAACAATGGAAACCAACACCCTTCTTTTCCCAGCCTTGTCACATGCAGACTCACCTGCAAGTAATCTACTAACTTCAATGTGTGCTAGTCTCCGCTGTCTCAACTTCAACAGCAAAGATTTGGGCCACTTAGAGTGGTGTCTCACTCTCTGAAGAGCAGAAAGTGCATGGCGGTGACTAGCGGGGCACTGGTTTCAGCGGCTGCCTGAGTCCAGGAGGGCCAGAAACAGGGCTGGGACGGAGGAGCAGACAGGTTCTGAAAGCCCTGGTCCTCCCCCGGCTTGGCGTCGACTCGCTGTGGAATCTGGGACAAATCACCTAACAGTGTGGTCTGCTCCTTTATGAAATGAGCATCAACATTCAAGCCCATCTAGCCTGGCAAGGTGCGGCCGCCAGAGCGGGCTTATGATAAACATGAATGAATGCTGGAATGCGTGAATAGCCGGCAGGACTGCATAGGGTGGAATGAGATGGTGGATTGGAAAACGCTTGGGAAATAAAGATTTTTTCGCGGGTGCGAGGCTGGCGTTACTACTTCCAGAATCTAATAGTTGTGCTCATCATACTTCCCAACCGGGAAATGTCTTGAGCAGTCATGTTATTTCTCCACTGCTGTCTTGAAGGACTTCAACTGATCTTGAAGACTGAAAGAGCACTTACCTCTACATATCTAACCAACTTTTGTTTTCTTTGCTGAAGTGATCCATAATTCTAACCATCTCTGTCTGAACACTCATCTGAGTAACTCTACATGAACTCCCCTCTGTTTCATTTTTCACCATGCAGGTCAGCTGCGAGCTGGATGGAGCACTATAGGAGGTCAAGGTCTTTCTGTCTTTTTAGGCTGGACCACACAACATATGGGACCTTAGCTCGGACCAGGCATTGAGCCTGCACCGCCTGCATTGGGAACTCAGAGTCTTAACCACTGGGCCCCCAAGGAAGCCTGAGAGCAGGTCAGGGTTTTGGCTGAGTTCGTGATATCCTTATCTTGTGTCATGCCTCAGTCCAGAATTGTCCTTGCCTACAACTAACCATTCCTTAAGATCTGCTTTCTGCCACTCAGCAGGTTTACATGGTCGTGCGAACGGACCTGAGAGGGCGAGGCCCTGGGGTGGCGAGGCAACAGGACTGCACATCCACACGGTGGGTGCCGCACGGTTGCCATGGTTTCTGCAGTTGGTGCATGCCCTGGAAGGGGTAGCTCTCTTCACTGAGAACCAAGGACACGACAGGTTGTTCTGGCTGGTAAGGGGGGAATGTGAAGAAGGAATGGGGTGCATGAGACTTGTCCAAGATGCCTGAAGACTTGAGGTCTTTACAGATCCCAGTTGTCCACAGGGGCTTGCTCGGTGGCTCAGCAGGTGAAGAATCCACCTGCAATGCAAGAGTTGCAGGAGACGTGGGTTTGATCCCTGGGTCAGGAAGATCCCCTGGAGGAGGGTCCTGGGAAATACCAGGGACAAAGGAGCCTGGCAGGCTACAGTCCGTGGGGTCACAAAGAGTGCAACACGACTGAACCAACTGAGCACGCACATACAGGCCACAGACCTCTGGGAGTACAAGCTCAACCAGGTCAGTCACTTCCCGCCTCCTCACTGTCTGAAGCTGCCTTTTCCCAGCTTTTCCCCCATCAAAGCTGCCCCTGGCATTTATTTTAACTTTTTTTACTTGCAAAACAGGATGAGGTTGGAGGCATGTGGAAGAAAGAGCTTTCCTCACCAAACAATCAGTAACTGCAGCAGAGGGGACTCAGGCCAGGGGAGCCATCACCTGTTCGCACAGACACTTCTCTTCCCATGGAAACTTCTGGACCTGGCCTGGTCTGACCACTGCCCCTCGCTCAACGTGAGTAGCCAGTGATCCCGACCCAAGTTTGCCTGTATTCTATGGCTCACTGAGGATTCTCCAGTGCACAATAAACAGATGAAAACAGTGTCATTGGCACTGATTTATAGGGAGACAGTGCCACGGTTCAAGGCACAGGCTTCAGAATCGGATGTGTGAGTTGTGGTTTCATTGCTGACTCGCTGTGTGGTCCTGGGTGAGGAATGTGCCCGTAGGATTTCTGTGAGGAAGTAAGAAGGTAAGCATTAGTCGCTCATCCGGTTCCAACTCTCAGCGACCCCATGGACTGTAACCCTCCAGGCTCCTCTGTCTATGGAATTCTCCAGGCAAGAACACTGCAGTGGGTTGTCATTCCCTTCCCCAGGGTATCTTCCCAACCCAGGGATCGAACCTGGGGCTCCCACATTACAGCAGATTCTTTACCATCTGAGCCACCAGGGAAGCCAAACTGAGCCAGCATCTGGTAATGCGTACCTCTGATTTTGTCATTCAGTCACTCAGTCACTTCCAATTCTTTGCGACCCCATGGACTGCTGCACACCAGGCTCCTCTGTTCTCCATTGTTTCCGTTTGCTCAAATTCATCTCCACTGAGCCAATGATGTCATCCAACAGCTCCTCCTCTGTCGTCCCCTTCTCTTCTTACTCTCAATCTCTCCCAGCATCAGGGTCTTTTGCAATGAGTTGGCTCTTCACATCAGGTGACCAAAGTATTAGAGCTTCACTTTCAGCATCAGTCCTTCCAATGAATAGTCAGGGTTGGATTTCCTTTAGGACGGACTGGTTTGATCTCCTTGCTGTCCAAGGGACTCTCCAGAGTCTTTTCCAGCACCACAATTCAAAAGCATCAATTCTTTGGTGCTCAGCCTTCTTTATGGTCCAACTCTCGTACCTCTGATGTCACTGATAAAAATACAACCTTCAGGATCAGACAGTTTTAATATATCTCTTAACACAAGGCGATAGTTAGACCTCTGTGTGAAGGTTATCTAAAAGGATGCTTTGAGAACTAGCATGCCATGAGTGTTCTGACTGTTTTATTTTCTGGATATGTGTCTCTTCATCTGGCTGTTCCTGGTCTTCGCTGCAGCATGTGGTGTGCGGTCCCCTGACCAGGGATTGAGCCCCGGCCCCTGTGTTGGAAGCATGGAGTCTTAGCCACTGGACCACCCAGGGGAGTCCTGAGGGTTTTCATTAAATTAGAAAATCTGAAGTTTCTAACACTTAAAATGGGTTGGCTGGCTTAACATTAATATTTAATATGACTTAGCTAGAAAAATTTTCAGGTCACATGAGAGAGTTAAAAATAGCATTTTAAGTCAACAGAAACAATGAACAGATGAAGTGTCTTATCACGACCAGAGAGATGTTTATACTTTGGGAACTCCCTGTTTTGCATAACAAGCTCCATGTAATCACTATTTCTCAGGCAGAGAGAATAAGCTTCCTTGTAAGAACCCAATCCCCGGACATAATTTACATTTTAAAGCAAGGTAATGCACACTTGGTTGGCAAAGTAATGTCTCTGCTTTTTAATATGCTATCTAGGCTGGTCGTAACTTTCCTTCCAAGGAGTAAGTGTCTTTTAATTTCATGTTCATGGGGTCGCTAAGAGTCGGACACGACTGAGCGACTGAACTGAACTGAACTGAATGCAAACTTGTCTCCTCAAAGGCTTATTATGTTGCCTTTAAAATGCATGATGTATGAATATTAAATCACAAGAACTATAGCAAATATTATCACCTAATTGTCATGTAGATTTTCTTCCAAGGAAAAGAACTAAAAATATACACAAATACACTCAAACTACCCAAGCTATATTGGGTTCTTCTGGAATTTTTTAAAAACATATTTTATATTTAACCCATATGCTTCTCATGTGATTTTCCTTTTTATGGAAATGCAAGATCTGTTTCAGGCATTTGGAAGAAACTGGGTCTATGATGATTCGGGAAGGGAAGCAGGATTTAATAATTCCATTCTGAATCATGCTTGAAAATTACTTAGAATGGCTCATAAATGAAACCTTTCCCAAAATGAGCCCCATTAGAACAGAAAGAAGGCAAGCAGGACTAAATTAATGCATATAGTGAACAAAATTTTCATATATTTTGAAATAATGCATTGACTTTTAGCACCAATGAATGCTGAATCTTATTACTAAATAACTGAATTATAAAGTATTTTTAACTCATAGAGTCCTTGAGCTAATGCCTGCTCCTATAATACTTAACTAAACGTCAAACATGTGGCTCAGGTAAACAGTTTCCCTGCTGCTCAGACAGCAGACTCTGCCTGCAGTGCAGGTGACTGGGGTTCAATCCCCAGGTCGGGAAGATCCCCTGGAGAAGGGGATGGCAACCCACTCCAGTGTTCTGGCCTGGAGAATGCCATGGACAGAGGAGCCTGGTGGGCTGCAGTCCATAGTGTTGCCAAAAAGTTGGACACGACTGAGTGACTAACACTTTTCACTTTCCAACATCAATCCAAGTTAGTGGATGGCATTTCAGCAGGAGAGAGAAGCACGCCAGAAACAGAGGACTGTTCTTGGCTTGAGGGGTGGGGAGAAAGGGGAAGAAAACTGGGGTAAAAAGACCTCATCTGTCTCACAGAATGGAGGTGAAGGGGTGGGGCCCAGGGATGGAAGGCCAGGACGCGGGACCGGGAGTCGGGTGGGGCCCTCATCCTCCTGCGTCCCAGGCTCCCAGACCTGGGTGTGTCTGTGCTGCTCAGACGGACCAGCATCCTTACTTCTGCCACGTCTGCCTCCTCCGGCAGGACACCCAAGCCTGCCCAGGACAGCTAGTGGCAGTCCCGCCATCCCCTGCCTAGCCCCCGAGCCCCAGGACAGACGGGAGATATGGGGGCCGAGAGGAGGTCAGGGAACAAACTGGAGCTCTGGGTTCTTCCTGTAGTTATTCACCACTGGATAGTGAGTGAGTGAGCTTATGGACCTGTATTCACTTATACGGTGTAGTAAGCAGGAGACGGGGACGACAGACGATGGACGGCTGGATGGCATCACCGGCTCGATGGATATGAGTCTGAGTGAACTCCAGGAGTTGGTGGTGGACAGGGAGGCCTGGCGTGCTGTGATTCATGGGGTCACAAAGAGTCGGACACGACTGAGCGACTGAACTGAACTGAAGCTGCCTTGGGAGAGATTAGGAAGGCCAGGCGTGGTGACGTTCATGGCAACTCCTACCAACTGACTGGCCGTGGCTGCCTCGAGATGGTTGTTGTTAAAGGTGTGGGTATCCTGGGCTCGGTGAGAAGGATGCCAGGGATTATTACCAGGGGCTGCTGGGGGCACAGACGGGGAGTTTCCCTCGTTTAGGAAGAATCCGCCTGCACTGCAGGAGGTGCAAGAGATTTGAGTTCAGTCCTTGGGTCGGGAAGATCCCCTGGAGGAGGAAATGGCAACCCAGTCCAGTCTTCTCACCGGGAAAACCGTGAACGGAGGAGCCTGGTGGGCTACAGTCCACGGGGCCACAAAGAGTCAGACACAATCTGAGCAGGGACTTGAAGGTCAGGAGGCACTGGGTGCTCTGGAAATGGGACAGGGCAGGGATGAGGCGGCCACACGAAGGGAAGTGTGTGGGCATGAGCAGGAAGGGGAGAGGTTCCCAAAGGGGCCAGGCGGAGGTGGGCAAGTCAGCGAAAGGGCCCGCAGGGCGCCAGCTAGAGAGGGGCCCGTGCGGGGGGACGTGCTTTCTCAGATTATTGATTCTTTACGTGTTCTCCACTCCCTGGCGCCCATCCCTACTTCCAAGCTTTTCCAAGTCTCCATGTCTCAGTAGGAAAGACTTGATAGAGAATTGTGTAGCTGGTACTCATGAAGAATCATTAATTGTGCTCATGAAGAATTGTTGTGATCCCAGTGAAGAAACACCTCTCTCCAGCTCAGAAGTGTCTGAACCAATTACGTCATCTCAGGAGCCAGAATCAAGTCAATGGCCAACTGGTGACACTTGCATCACTAGAAGCCGTTCTTTCTTCTACATGGAATGCTTTTCTAGACACAGAATCCTCCAAGCTCCAGGTGAAAGAGCTTGTCAGCAAGGTAACCACCATCATGTCATCAGGAGACTTTAAGATGTAAATTAAGACACGGTTACACAAATGTGACCACAATGTGTCTTCCCCCTTCATTGGTTTTGGCTGATAATCCTCCCTGTTCTTTAAGAGTTGTAACATGGCTATAATAGACTTACCATTGGGTGTTATTTTTGAAAAACATGTTTATGGAGCTGTTTGAAGAGCTATCATCATCTGCAAGAGTTGGGTGCCAAGAAGGTACTTTCCCTACTGAAGAAGTGTCCAGGCCTGTCATTTCTGCACAAACCACTTGATTTGGTTGCAAGTTTTTTTTTCTTCTTTTTTAAATACTCACACATACAAATCCAAAAGCCAATAAAAAGGTCACTTCCCTCAAGTCCTAAGAAGGTGGTGCCTTTTAGGATTAAGCCTGCTCATAACTTTCCCCCAAGCACCATCCTCTTTCATACATTTTTATAGAACATAAATCACGATAATTTTAAAAGAGCAGTAAAGAAGCACCTCCCTGGTGGTCCAATGGCTAAGACGCCTTGCTCCCAATGTGGGGGGCCCGGGTTTGATCCATGGTTAGGGAGCTAGATCCCTCAAGCCACAACCAAGACCTGGAACAGGCAAGTGAATTTTTTTTTTTTAAGTAATAATGGGCTTCCCTGGTGGCTCAGACAGTAAAGAACCTGTCTGCAATGTGGGAGATCTGGGTTTGATCCCTGGGTGGGGAAGATCCCCTGGACGAGGGCATGGCAACCCATACCAGTGTTTTTGCCTGGAGAATCCCCGTGGACAAAGGAGCCTGGTGAGCTGCAGTCCTTGGGGCCACAAAGAGTTGGACATGACTGACTGGTGACTAAGCGCAGCAGAGCACTAATGAGGAACTTCCCTGGTGGTTTAGTGGCTAAGACTGCATGGTCTCAACGGAGGGGCCACGACACAAATAAAGATCCTGCATTCCACAGCTAAGACCTGGCAGGGCCCGGTGGGGCGGGAAGCAATAATGAGAAAGTGCTATTTGGACCAGGAGCCAGGAGGCCATTCATGTAGAAGTAATTATAGAGGCAACAGCACAGCCTCAAAACTTAGTCTGGCTGCTCCTCAGGCGAACATGAATCTGGCCCGCTTGCTGGCAATGCTCTGCGGATGTTTTATATGGCTGAGCACCAGATTTAGACAGAAAAAGCAGCGTAAACTTCTTGCAAATTAACACCACTTAGTGGATGGTACACATTTTTTTTTATTCTATGCTTAGATGTTTAGAGCTGGAGCGAAATGAAGGATAAAAGCAGAGATGGGCACTGTTTTAACTCTTTATAGGACAGTTCAGATCTGCCATTTTGGTGTCATGAGACTAAGGAAGAAAAAAATGATGTCTTTCTCTTTGGCCAAAATTGTTCTTCCTAGAACCGCGTCCGTTTTTCACGGCAGCAGCATCACCGTCGGGACGTCAGCAACCAAGGAAGCGCTCCTGCCCCTGGCGGCTCCGCCCTCCCCGCAGCCCCAAGTCCTGCTTCGTGTGTGTGTCCAACCAGTGGAAAGGAAAGTCACCTCCAGAAAAGAAAGAGAACCCCACAAACGAACCACAGAGCCAAACGTCTAGATATGGAAATCACTTAAAATCTTTGAAAAAAAGAGAAAAGAAAGCTGAGGTCTTTGGAAGGAAAAACACATCAGGGTTCTTTGAAAAATACCCGCCAGCTTATCTCCCTCTTTCAGTCTGACTGGGAGCTGATCGAGCATTGACACAGCAGTGAATCTGTGTAGGTACAGCCAAACTGCAAAGCTTGGAAAACAGATTCAAATTCATCCTTCTACTCAATAAGCCAGGAGTCATCACCAGCTTGAGACAAAGCGGTCCCCACTCAGGGCCTGATGGAGCTGCCTCATGGTTATAAAACAATTCCGAGACCGGCTGCTAGACCTCCTGGCGGTCTAAACAAAGAGGCAGGAAAGCAAAAGCATCCCAGGATAAAGGTGTCCCTGACTGGGCTTTGTGGTTTTGCAGAGGGGAGGAGGCTGGGAAGCCCCTTAAATAGTATATATGCATATGGTTCAGATGGTGAGCAGTCTGCCTGCAATGTTCTGGGAAGACCCCCCTGGAGGAGGGCACGGCAACCCACTCCAGTATCCTTGCCTGGAGAATCCCATGGACAGAGGAGCCTGGGAAGCTACAGTCCATGGGGTTGCAGAGTTGGATAGGACTGAGCAAGTAACACTTTCACTTCACTTTTCATATATTATTTTTCTGGCGAGAGTGTCTAGAGCTTTTAGAAATTTCTGGAAGAGATCCCTGACCTCCCTGCTTCCCATAATACAGCAAATAATCTACAGAGCCAGAAGAAGCCCTCAGCATCAGTGACAAAAGTTCCTTGTAACTATACAATAAAACAGAGGGTGTTTTACCTTCGCAGAAAGAAGCTATAATATTACAACTGGTGGGTCATTCCTGCTCAAGCAGTGCTGCAGCAATAAATCTCGGTCATGATTTTAAATTGTAAAACCATCCTCCTGGTTCCATAAATACATCCTATACAGTGACTATAAAAGAGACTTCTCATAAAAAGCATCAAAGGACAGCTACTGCCTCATTAATTTGGCCCAGAATCAACAAACTACCCTCAATAAATACTAATTCCTCAAGGATTAACTAGACAATTTTGTTGTTCTGAAATTTCTAAGAGTTTTGGGGGGTGGGATTTGAAGCCTAGGTTGCTTTAGAAAAATAGAAAAACAACATCCAAATCCAGAAATCTGAGGGAATGCCTTGACTTCAGCCAGTCCTGAGGTCAATGTTGACACTGTCTTCAGGGCTCAATGCTGGGATTTGAGGCCTAACCCCGTCGTGAGGGGCCTGAAGGCAAAAGGGCAGGAGACACGTGTAAACCAAGAGAGAGTCCGCAGAGAGAGAGGGTACAGCCCACAAACCCGACGTGCGGACCGAACGGAAACCCACCCAGCAAAGCGGCTTCTCAGGAGCAAACAGGAGCGGCTGTTTCCCACTGGGCCCCTGCTCACCGGGAGGCGCGGGGCTCGCGCGCAGACCCTGGACCGAGCCAGGCCTCTGTGCCGGAGGGAGAGCGCGCGGTCACTTACCTGAGGCCGGCGGCTGCTCACCAGGGCCTCCCCGCGCGGGGCCGGGAAGCTCGGCGGCGGCCCCGTCGGGGGGCTGCGCCCCCGCCTCGGGCCGGTCTGCTGCGGGCGGGAGGCCCATACTGTAGGCGCACTGGGGCAAGGGTCCACTCGGGGGCGTCTCCAGTCCGGGCGCAGGGTCCCCCGCAGCCGGGTCCCCGCAGCCTGCACAGCCGTCTGCAGAGCGGGCGCCGCCCGCCCAGGGCGGGCACCGGCCGCCCCCCGCTTCTCCGTGCGAGGACTTCTTGGGGGACGCGGGCCTCCACGCAGTCCTGCAGGGGGGCGCGGGGAGGCAGGGGCTCTCGCAGCCCCCCAGGCTGTCCGTCCCCGTGAAGCACTGGCTGAAGCTGTCGTTCTCGCCCACCTCCAGGGGCTCGGGGAAGGGCGACCGGCCTCCAGGCGGCGTGAGGGCCACCGCAGAGCCTGCGGTCCGGGGCGGCCTGTCCGTGTATTCGTCCTCCGTGGGCACCGGCCTGCAGGGGCCCCCCTCGATCTCGCTGACCAAGGAGAGCATCTCGGCGTCCCCCCGGGGGGCACAGGCCGCCGCGCACGCGGCCCCCGCCTCCGGGCGGCGCGCGTCTTCAGAAAGCACCTTCTGCTCCAGGGCCAGCAGGGAGACGCCGTCACAGACTTGGCGCGCGCCGGCGGCCTCGAGAGTGCAGCTGAAACTGCCGCCTGCCGACTCCTGCCGATTTAAACGCAGAAGGCAGAGCGTGAATGCCAGCGTTAGGATGCGGTTCTGCTGGAAACGGTGTTTACGCTAATCACTTCCACCACCACAAGTACACATGGAGTGCTGGCTGCTGAGCTTTATTTGCGTTATTGAAGATTACGGGGTGGGGGAACCCTCAAATAGAGCCCAACCAGAAACAGACGAATCGAACTGCATTTCCAAGGGAGCAGCGTGTTTACATCCAAGCAAGGGAGGGAGCTAACCCAAGCAATTTCAGAACACTGGATCTCGCCTATGCGCTCAATCTCAAGTTTTTAAAAAACCCATAAACAAATATTGAATTCTAGTTGGTAGCTTTGCTTTTTGCTGTGGTATGGCTTAGTAATTCTGAAACTAGTGTCTGTGTATTCTGGAATTGAGTAAATGAGTAAATATATTGAGAATAATGGGGTTTCCTGCTACGGAGAAGGGAAGATTCAAGCACAGATAAGGAGACTACAATGAATCCTGTAGTGCTGGGACCAGAATTGGAGAAATCGGTATCAACTCCGGGTGGTGGCTCACGTAGTAAAGAATCCACCAGCAATGCAGGAGCCCCGAGTTTGGGAAGATTCCCTGGAAAAGGGAATGGCAACCCACTCCAGTACTCTTGCCCGGAGAATCCCATGGACAGAGAAACCTGGCTGGTTACAGTCCATGGCATGGAAAGGAGTCAGACATGACTGACTGACTAACACAACAGAATATCCAAGAAACTAGATCTAAAAAAGGATACAGTGGGGTAATTACTGAAATCTTAAGGTCAAATGTAAATTATACAATAGTACTGTACCACGACTAAGTTTTTTGATTGTGATAAATGAATCAGGATTACGTAAGAGAATGTCTTTGTTCTGATGAAGCTCTCATGGGATTATTTAAGGATGGAGGAGCATGGTATTTGCCCCTCTGAAAAGATTCCAGAGAAAAAAATATACATAGGCATAGACACACATGCTGCTGTGCTTAGTCGCTCAGTCGTGTCCGACTCTTTGTGACCCCATGGACTGTGGCCGCCAGGCTCCTCTGTCCATGGGATTCTCCAGGCCAGAATACTGCACTGGGGTGCCATGCCCTCCTCCAGGGGATCTTCCTGACCCAGGGATCTAACCCGCATCTCCCAAGCCTCCTGAACTGGCAGGCAGGGTCTTTACCACTAGCAGCACCTGGGAAGCCCAGGCACACATATGGAGAGCAAATAATAAAGCGTTGTGAAAATACAAACAGCTGCTGGATCTGAGTAGAGGGCACGCGGGAGTTTTTTATACTACTCTCACTGCTCTCCCTCAATGCTGAAGTCATACCCAACTTAAAAGCCAGAGAGTGGCCACTCTTCTCTCCGAGGGGTCTGTCCTGGGCAGTCGAGGTTGGTACTAAAATAATAATGTAAACAACACAGGGGCACGGAGATGACCGAGAGAATGAAAAGCAAGGGATCAGTCCCGGGGCGTGAGGCCCGCGCCCCTAACGGAGAAGCACTCAGTCACAATTTGGCTCAATTACCGACGAAGAATAGCTGGAGCAACCCACCTACTCCATGGGTAGGCTCTTAATTCCCCAACCAGGGATCGAACCCAAGCTTCCTGCAGGAAGCACAGAGTCCCAACCACTGGACCACCAGGGGATTTCCCCAAATTGTTAACAGTACTTAAAGGAGGCACTTTAGACTTCTAAATTTACCTTATTTCCATTTAGGCGGCCGCAAGCCTCATTGACCCAGTGCCACAAATTAGCTGGAAAAACAAGGTAAAGATAAGGGCTTCTTATCATTATTTCCTATTTCTAATTCAGCATTGTTGACCTCTGTGTCAGCTCAATGCTGTCTTTAAACAGTCATCTGCAAATCTACGAGTAAAGGATCTGCGAGTGAAAACACTGAATCAATTTAAAGGCTAAGAAGGCATCTCCCTCCTCTCATCAGTAAAGAACTTTCTGATCTATGTAAAGCCGAACACTGGGTTGGTCAAAAAGTTCGTTCAATTTTCAGTTCGGTCATGTCCGACTCTTTGCAACCCCATGAACCGCAGCACGCGAGGCCTCCCTGTCCATCACCAACTCCTGCAGTTTACTCAAACTCATGTCCATTGAGTCGGTGATGCCATCCAGCCATCTCATCCTCTGTCGTCCCCTTCTCCTCCTGCTTTCAATCTTTCCCAGCATCAGGGTCTTTTCAAATGAGTCAGTTCTTCCCATCAGGTGGCCAAAGTATTGGAGTTTCAGCTTCAACATCAGTCCTTCCAATGAACACCCAGGACTGATCTCCGTTAGGATGGACTGGTTGATCTCCTTGCAGTCCAAGGGACTCTCAAGAGTCTTCTCCAACAGTGCAGTTCAAAAGCATCAGTTCTTCGGCGCTCAGCTTTCTTTATAGTCCAACTCACACATCCATACATGACCACTGGAAAAACCATAGCCTTGACTAGATGGACCTTTGTTGGCAAAGTAATGTCTCTGCTTTTTAATATGCCATCTAGGTTGGTCATAACTTTCCTTCCAAGGGGTAAGCGTCTTTTAATTTCATGACTGCAATCACCATCTGCAGTGATTACTGATAAACTCCTATGGTAATCTCTCTCTTGCTGCTGCTAAGTCACTTCAGTCGTGTCCGACTCTGTGTGACCCCATAGACGGTAGCCCACCAGGCTCCCCCGTCCCTGGGATTCTCCAGGCAAGAACACTGGAGTGGGTTGCCATTTCCTTCTCCAATGTGTGAAAGTGAAAAGTAAAAGTGAAGTTGCTCAGTTGTGTCCGACTCTTAGCAACCCCACGGACTGCAGCCTACCAGGCTCCTCCATCCATGGGATTTTCTAGGCAAGAGTACTGGAGTGGCTTGCCATTGCCTTCTCCGAATCTCTCTCTTGGAGGATTGCAAAAGCCCTCCTTACTGGTGGGTTTGCATCCACTCCTACTGTACCCCTAAATTTGTTTTAATTAGTCGAATAGCCAAGTACTAACCCCACAGGACTGTTTTCCTTCCCTCTGCTCAGGATGGGAGCACGCTCCTTCGCACCTGCAAGGCTGCATCACCAGGACGTACCTCCCTTTCCAGGTTCATTTCACCCTGGTTTTCACTCTCTGCTCCAGCTGCGCTAACTTCCCAATCCCCTCAGCTCGCCCTGCTCCCTCCAAAGATGCAATTCTCTTGTCTCCCCTTGGGCTAGTGCAATCCAACCTGTCTTTCGGATCTTAGCTCCCCTGGGAGGCCCTGGCTGACACAAAGCTGGACAAACAACTCTGTCACCTGAAGCTCTGGACCTCCCTTTCCACACTCAGCCCCACTCTGGGCAAAACGCCTGCCTTGCCCACTGAGGAGCCTCCTCTGTAAGGGCACGGGCTCTGCTTGTGTTGCTTGGTACTGACAGCCCAGTGCCTGTCCAGCCCCTGGTGACCAATAAACGCGCAGTGAATGAAGGGATGAAGAGGAAGCAGACAGTCACACATCCCGACTCACTGACTGGCAGGCCCACTGCCCTTGGCATTCGTAAGATATGGCCAGAAGAGACGATGACAGACAAAACCTGAAGAATAAAGGGTCAGAAGCCTGTTTATCTCACGACAGCGTGACGGGATAGCCAGCCAGCCATCAGCATCTCTGAACATGCTTTATTCAAATCTCCACTTCCAATGCTGGGGGGGTGAAGCTGCGCTGAATAACAGTATTCAACAGTGAAGAGACTCTTAAAAAAGCGAAGTCCAACGTTTCCCCTTCGCTCTCTGCTCAACGCGTGGCATCTTCAATCACCATCTTCCCTCTTCTGTTAGGCTTTTGACTGCCCAGGGTTACATTAGGTATTGGAATGTTAGTGGGAACAGTAAGATATGCAGGGTTTTGTGAAGTCCATGGGTGTGACCACAGCAAAGGCGGATGCCATAAACAGGAGGGACGGTGAGGCCGCAGCTGCTTCAAAAGACAACGTGTCACATGTGCGCGTGTGGCTGAGACCCTGGCTGCCCACCGGTAATCACCACAGCATCGTTAATCGGCTGCTCTCCAGTGCAGACAAAAAGGTAAGCAAACCAGGGGCACTTGGTTTAGGAAACCTAGTGATGCTGTGAACCCTTTCTTAAAAATTATACCATTTTAGCTTTGGAGTATAAAAGTCAAACAGGATGTGATGTTAAAAGGTACTATCAAACAATTTTTTTGGTGGAAAACTTATTCCCAATAAACAAGATGACACTTGATTATTCATCTAAGAATGAGCACCTGCATCTTACTGAATATAGGACAACTTATTTTCAGAATTTTAAATTCACCTATCAAGGTAACCCCCCAGTCAAAACTTTCCATCTGCCATTTACCTGAACATATTGTTTTTAATCAATTATGTAATTTAAAATGTATTCTAGGTTACATGCAACCCCTGTATATCTGATATGCATAATCTTTACAATATTTATCAGTTTTCTGCACCTAGGATAAATAAATATATTTCTTATTCATAAACAAGAACAATGGATTTTTGTTTGTCTTGCTAGACAACAATGAATTAGATATAAAGCATGTTTCACCTTAAACAGATCAAAAGAGGCAGTCAGAGGGCAATATATGTATCTTCAAAGCATACACCTAGAAATGCATCATCTTGCTTTAAGACTCATATTCAAAACCCACCATGGACACGATACCTGTTAGTGCTTTCCCTTTTTTCCTGTAGTAAACACCAAAGATGACGGCAGCGACTAAAGCCACAGACATGAAGAGGAGCAGAATGATTAAACTGGGCAAGTAAATCTGCGGTTCTGTGTTGGAAGAAAATGAGAAAAACGGCATTGAGTATTGTTCATTTTTACTCTTTCTCAAAAGCATAACCCTTTCAATTAAATCTTGGAATCAAGGATGTTGGTATGGAATAAAAGAAGTAGGAAGGGACCCAACGCGGACTGTAGGTTTGTCGAGGAGAGCTCCCATTTGAAAGGGGGAAATCAACAGCGTAGCCCAAGCCTGCTGACTGCCTTCACTAGGAAGGAGGCCAGCCCAGGACCAGCTTTAAATGCTTGCACTTTAGAACAACCTTAATCGCTTCACTGCACCATCTGGCTCCATCTTTGCTTACCTACGGAACACTTTACTCTCTCCAGGCAGATGGGCTCCAGAGGCAAAAGGAAGCCCCTTACCATAGCTCCTTCCAAATTAACAACAGGGTACCGGGGTTTTGTTGGTCGTGAGAACAGAGCCACAGCCATCCTGCAAAGCGTTTTGGGTCCTTCATCCACAACACAACGCGGACTCAACCATTTTGTCCATCTGCCTGATGACTTAGATGCTCGTGCCTTTATATTATAAACTCTTGGTTTACACGGCCTGGTTTCTGGGACTCTGGCCTTTCTTTTCCTTCTGTCTTTTTTTAAAGACAGTTTTTAATTCCCTTGGTTATCTTTAACGTTCTCTTCAAAACGGTCTTTTAAAAATGTTGCTTATGTAATTTCTTATCCGGAACCTTTGATGCCCTCCTGTTTGCCAAAATGTCCAAGCTACAGACTTGCTTTTCTGAGTCCATGTTCACCAACATAGCTCTGCAGCCAAGATCTCCCGCCTCATTACCCACCTCCACAGCGTCTCACTCACCTGAGCAAGCAGCTTCCACACTAACTGCCCACTTTCTGTCAGTCACTGAAACTGTCCTTGAGGTTGATTGGATCCATCAGATGTTCCAGAAATAATGGTAATTGTATTCTAGCACGTTGCTGACTCTGGTTGGTGACCAAAATCTCCCATAGATATCCTGCTGTGATAACCACTCCCTTACCATATTTGGGCATTTTAATTTATATTTGCACCTCAATTTTCTTTCTTTTTTGGGGGGTATATATGAGTAAAGTATTGGTTATCCATTCCACAGTAGAAAATCATCAACGAAACAACCCATCTGGAATTACATCGCTGATAAAATGAAATAGTGAGCTGACCACGGATAGTGAAGTTGCTCAGTTGTGTCTGACTCTCTGCAACCCCATGGACTGTAGCCCGCCAGGCTCCTCTGTCCATGGGAATTTCCAGGCAAGGATACTGGAATGGGTTGCCATTCCCTTCTCCAGGGACCATGGATAGGATGAGATGAAAAGGGAGAGATGGTTGCCTCTAGATGCAGCGTGTAACTCGAGAGAAATCTCCAAGAGCTGACTAGCCTGGGGCACAGCTACCCAACCAGCCCTTCCTGTTAAACATACCGTTTGGTGGACTCGCAAGCGGGAGAGAACCGCAGACCGCATCCGATTGGTCGGTTCCACGGCGCACTTCCATCTCTCCGAGGACGGTGCAGCTGCGAAGCGAAAGGCCCGTAAGTCCTTGGTTTCATATCCTTATTTAAAAAACAAAAATCTATAAAAGGGTCTACCCCATTAGACTGCAAGCTCATCCGGGAGAGGAACCAAGACCCCCAGTGCCTGTCCACACACGCTAAGGTGGACAGAGAGACGGGCCAAAGGGACCCCCGCCATTGCGAACAGCCACGCCTAGAGTGCAGCCCGAGAGCAAACTGGTGCGTTTCCTAAAGGAGATTCCGAATCCAATCACCAGGCTAAGTGATAAGCTACAGCTGAATACCTTCTGAAGTTGAAAACACAGAAAACCTTTTTGAAAATAAAACCTGGATAGGTGGATCGGACAATGAATATTTAATGAGAATTAATTTACTGGGAACTGAAAGAATCATGGCGTTGATTATGAGTTTTCAACAACAGGCAGTGAGCGGGCCCAGGAATTTCACTGCGACTCTGCTCACTCAAGTGTGAGACAGTGCACAGGCGAGATCATTACAGATCTACTCATCACTGGGAAGAGCTGTAAATCACCTAAATGACTATCAATAGGGAGCTTGTGAGAGCTGGACCATGAAGGTGGCTGAGGGCTGAAGAACTGATGCTTTCAAACTGTGGTGCTAGAAAAGACTCCAGAGTCCCTTGGACTGCAAGGAGATCCAACCAGTCAATTCTAAAGGAAATCAGTCCTGAATATTCACTGGAAGGACTGATGCTGAAGCTGAAGCTCCAGTACTTCGGCCACCTGATGCAAAGAACTGACTCATTGGAAAAGACCCTGCTGCTGGGAAAGGCTGAAGGGAGGAGGAGAAGGGGACACGGAGGATGAGATGGTGGGATGGCATCACTGACTCAATGGATAAAAATGTGAGCAAACTCCAGGAGGTAGTGAAGCCTGACGTGCTGCCATCCACGGGGTCGCGAAGTCTGACATGAATGACCAACTGAACAAGGGAACTTGAACAGATGATGGTCCGTCTCTATGACGACCATGGAGTCAGAAAAAGCCACAAAGATGTAAGTCAATTAATGTGGAGTGAGTTTTCTGCAGGATATATCATGTGGTAAAAACCCAAATGTGTAAGCATTTATTTAAGCAGGAGGCTTCTATATGCACACATACAATGCACACACACACGTCTTTGCACAAATGAACCAGCGATGCTGGGAAGCTGGGAAAGCAGAGACTGGTGAGTGATAATAAGCATCATAAGCAACCAAATAAAGTTACAGAAGGGGGAGAGCAGCTGCAGCTGTAAATCAAAGCTTCAGTCAGATCGAATCTGCAGTGGTACCGGCTCCTGCCACCCGTCCGGGGAGGACTGGCTGCAGGGGTTTCTCTCCCTCACACCCAGCTGACAGACTGTGTCTGCTGTGAAACTGGCTTCCAGAGGAAGCCTCCCCAGATTGCATCACTCTGTTTCCACGACAGGCACAGACAGCGGAGGTGGCGCTCTTCCAACTCAAGCAGCTCTCAATCCCCTCGTCGTCACTCACTTGGTCCAGGGTCTGCAGGTCTCTGTGGCGGAGACGGTGTCGGAGAAGTGGCCTGCGGGGCAGGGCTCACACGCCGTGTCCTTGTTGAGCTGCACTGTCAGAAGAGCGACGGACAAGAGAACACGAGACAGACGGGGACACTTAGAGATCGGCCGGGGCCCCGCCCCGGCCCCGCCCCGCTCCCGCAGCACGAGACAGCAGCCCGTCCAGGGGGTCCCGGGCGCAGGGTCAGGACGCAAAGGCCAGACCTGCATCCGGTCCGGCTCTCCGGGCCACGGCCTCTGCCATCAGAGCCGCTGCTCTAGGCACCCATCCTTCGTTTCCTGGCCGGGGAGCTGCTGTTTGTCTCCTTTCAACCAAGTCTGTTCTCTCCTGTCTCCCTCGCCAGGCTTCGGTACAGAGAATGGCAGCCCATTAATCACTTTGAAAGGAACTGTCTTGCCCTGACACCTTCTGATCAATAATCTTACCAGTCTAAGTATCAAAGTATCGACAAAGTTCAAAAACAAAAGCCAGGCTACACTATGGGTCTCCTTCTCTTAAACCAAGGGTTGGCAGTAACAGTTGTTTTCTATAAAGGGCCATATGATAAATATCTTAAGCTTTTGAGGCCCTCTGGTCTCTGCAAATTACTTGCAGCATGAAAGCTGTCACAGAAAATGTATAAAAACATATTGGCTGTGTTCCAATAAAACCATATTTACAAAAACACAAGTGGTGGGGTGGAGTTTGGACCCCTGCCTTAAACCACAGCACTTGAAGCAGGAATTAATCCTGGTTAGTAAGCTGTCTTCGCCTCTCTCGTATTCCTCATAAACTATATTATCAAACCAGGAAATGTCTCAGATTTCCTCTGTCTATTCCTTTTACTGCAACTGGCACACGATGACCCTTTGGTAATTCCAATAAAGAAGGACACTGGCTACTATGTGCTGTCATAATAAACAATTGTCTTGTGCCAAAACCACAAATTACTCTTGAAATTAGTAGCACTTCTGTGGTTTATCTTCATGAATAAAATGCAAAAATAAGGAATTACATTTTCTCTGTCCCAAGTCAAGTGGGAAGTACACTCTTGGTTTTTGCAATTGCTCAATACACAGCGGTTGTGCGTGCATGCCAGTCATTTCAGTTCTGACTCTCTGTGACCCCATGGACTGTAGCCCGCCAGGCTCCTCTGTCCGTGGGATTCTCTAGGCAAGAGTAGTGGAGTGGGTTGCCAAGCCCTCCTCCAGGGGATCTTCCCGACCCAGGGATCAAGCCTGGATCTCCTGTGTTGCAGGCAGATTCTTCACCGTTTGAGCCCCCGGGGAAGCCCCAATAAGTAGCGCATTCATTCCTTACTCTAGCAATTAGATTTGCCTTGAAACGATAGCAGCAAAGGTACAGTTAACATCTAGTCACGCAGATGAATTCAAACAGCTTTTAAAATGATAATCACACTCTAGAAGAGTAACCCCTAGAAACAAATGACTTCCTAAGGGGCTGCAAGACACAAAGAGCTTTAAAGGTGCTGACTTCCATACACTTGCCTGTCACGTCTGCTCTGACCTGCTGGGGGCATCTGCATTTTCTCCTTTCTCTTTTACAATCACACTACTCCCACTTAACAAAAGAAGGCACACTTCATACCTACTCCAAATCCTACCTTAGAGCCAAACTTCTGAGGTGCCAAACAAAGCAACAAGTCGAAAGATTGGTGACAGAAAGGTCCTTTGTTCAGAGCACCTCAGAATAGCTTCTGTCTCTCCCTGTCCATCTATTAGGGCTTCCCCCCACGGCTCAAACATAAAGCAACCACGGGCAATGCAGGAGATCCCAGTTTGATCGCTGGGTCAGGAAGATTCCCTGGAGAAGGGAATGGCTACTCACTCCAGTATTCTAGCCTGGAGAATCCCATGGACAGAGGAGCCTGGCGGCCTTCAGTGCCCGGGGTCACACAGAGTCGGACACGACCGAGTGACTAGCACCCATTAAGGGCAAGGGTGCAACATAAAAGCGCTAACTGGAATCGGGCTGACTTGTTCTGAGTTCACATATACTGTACTGCAGGGGTGAAACTTTCTTGCAGCCATGTCACCCTCTCTACCCTTCAGCTACAGCATTCCCAAAAGGGCAAAGCCGAGAAGAGTCAGACCAGAAATGAAAAAAGAAGCAGAAAGGGACCAGCACCTTCTTTCATGCAGTTTAACAAACTATATGAAAGGCCCTGGGTCTTGCCTGTATCTTAGAACCAGGATTTAGAAGGGAGCAGGCTGTCATGAGATTTGTTTTAGTAAACAAAAAATCAAGTCTGAGTTTTCCTAAGAGAAAGCCTGTCTGGTTTCACTGATAATCTGATAATAAGGGCTGACTTAGTCAGACTCTTTGATGCAGATTTTCCTCAATATGAAATGAAATGAATAATATTTTAATTCTCCCAACCTCAGGCTTTACTTGTGTAACTACAATATCGCAAAACAAAATACAGTCATTCATCTTTTGGGCCAACTGTGTAATAATCACTGTAGAACAAATCAGTCCAGAAGAAATGTTTTTAACCTTAAAAGTTTGAGTCACAAGAAATTTTTAAAAATTAAAATTTGATGGAATTCCCTGGCAGTCTAGTGACTGGTTTGAACTCAGAGCTTTCACTGCCTGGGGGGCGGGGTTGGAGCGGGTGAGCGGGTTCGTTCCTGGTGGGGAAACCAAGATTTTGCAAGGTGCCTGGTGCAACCAAAAAGAAAAGAAAATTAAAATTTCAAATGGGTGCATTTTTAAAATGTGAAAGATATGAAAACATAATTAGTAAAAACTGAGCCTAAAAATATATTAGGATGAAACTCTGTGGGGAAGGTGAAATGGGTACAAATCAAAGGAGAGAAAAGAGCCACACAGAGTTTCCAACAGAGACGATCAGCGCAATTTTATTTTTTCATTTAAAAAAATTTTGACGGGGAGCTTGTGGTTTATAATATAAATGGCATTATTTTGAGAGAGGGATAACTTAGGTATGGCATTGGGTTTTTTTTCTTTTTGCAGCTTGAGGCAGTTGTAAAATAATGTAGCTTTTTGCAAGTGTGTATTCTATAGTATTTTTTTCATTTGGTGAAATTTTAACTGTTAATGTTTATGGCATTGTGCTTTGTACCATTTATTAAATAAAAATTTTAAAAAATAAAAAATAAAAAATTTTGGCTACACCCTGGGACATGCCAGACCTTAGTTCCCCGACCAGGGGTCAAACCCACGTCCCATGTTCTGGAGCGCGGAGTCGTAACCACTGCACCTCCAGGGAAGGCCTTTTTACATGGATAATGATGGGTATCCAGTTGCTACGGAGTTCAGAACCCACTGAAAATTTTAGAAAGTGTTACAGACTAATTCCTTGGAAACTAAATCCTTAGCAACTCTTGAAATTTGTAATAAAAATGCTTAGATGTCGATTTAAATTTTTGGCTGGAGGCACACGACTCTGCAAAATTCTTCTAAGAGGGCGCACAAGTTCTAAAAAGAAACAAGTTTGGGCACCCCTGCCTGATCCGGTTTCCCCCTAAAAGGGGTAGGAAGGTTTCGCAGCAGGAGGAGCCTGGGGACGGGCGCCGAGCTCTCCCGCGTCCTGCGGGCGCGCACCCCGCGCTCGGCCTCCGGGGAGCTCGTCTCCTCCCGCGCCCCGGCGCCGGCCGGGCATGACGGCGCAGGGGCGCCCCCGGAGGCCCCGGGAGGCCGCAGGCGCGGGGGTCTTGAGCGCAGGGAGCGCCCGGGAGGCCGCGCGTACCGGGGCGCCGGGCGCCGAAGCCGCGCGCGCACTCGGCGTTGCGGGTGCAGCAGCGGCAGTCCTCGCTCCAGTGGTAGCCGGCGGTGCAGGCGCAGCGGCGCGGCGCCGTCCGGTTGCCGGGCTCCACGGCCCTCAGCGCCTTGCCTGCGGGAGAGAAAGACACACCGTCCGCCTCGTGCTATTCGCGCCCGCCGCCCCCGCCCCGGACCCGGGACCCCGGACCCCCTCGGGCCCCCCGGCGCCCGCCCGCCCGCCCGGGGCGCGCGCGGAGAGTCACGGAGGCCCGGATTCGGCCCGGCACACACACCTCCCGCGCTGGGACCAAAACATCCCGCTAGTTTTTGGTTTGTTTTTCTCTCTCTCTCAATAATTAGGAGACCTGTGCGTTTTGAGAAGTCAGTTTTCACGTTAGTAGCAAGATGAAGGCCCGGGGAGTTGCTAAGCACTGACGATTTTGACTCATGCAAAACTGGACTTAACAGCTCCTGAATTTTTAGTAAACCAAACGTGAGACGCATTCTTAACACCAGGGCTAATGGGATCTAAACCCATAGGGTTTCTGGAGACGGGGGTTCATCTGGGGTCCTGTAGGGCCGCCTTGAAAACACACCTACCTCCCTGTGTGAGCAGGTAAGTGGGAGAAGTACAGAGGCTGGGCCTGGCGACATACTTGGAAATTAATCTCTCCCCCAAATTCAGAATAAGGCGTTTGTCCTCTTTTCTTACAACACAGAGCGGACTGCTCTCTCCTTATCTCAGACCTCCTGGCCCTTTCCAGGGTTTGTGCAACAGAGTAAACGCTCACATGCCCAGTTCATCCTCCTTATTCGCTGGTTCATACTTGCGATTTCCCCGTCTCCTTAAAATCTAATGGCGTCCTCCAAATCAGTACTCCTGGTGCTTTTGCAGTTATTCTCAGAAACACGCAGAACAGTGAAAACTTTGAGCCACCAGCAGGACAGGTGCGTCCCCAGCCGAGGGCAAAGGAGGTAGTGCTGCCTTCCGGTTCCAGCTCTCACACTGGAGGTCAGAGTCCTGTGGTCTGTTTAGTGTCTTATTTTTGTGTGTTTTGTCGGTGAGCTCCTTCTGTAAAGTGGCCTCCTAGCCTAGGGCTGAACTGTTGCCCAGTGTTTTGAAGAAGGCAGTGATAGGTCTTCCAGAGAAAATCCACGTGTTAGATAGACTTTGTTCAGTGTTCTTTACTGTGACATTGTTAATGAATCAACATATTTCTTAAATGAGGTGTCTTTACACAAAAAAGATCTAGGTCATGTATATGCACCCAGGGGCAGCATTTGCTAACTCAGTGTTTGTGACGACTTTATAGAACTTAACTATGGTGAACAACAGACTTTCCCAGTGGCTCAGGTGGTAAAAGAATCTGCCTTCAACAGGGGAGACCTGGGTTCAATCCCTGGGTTGGCAGATCCCTTAGAGACGGGAATAGCAAACCACTCCAGTATTCTTGCCTGGAGAATTCCATGGACAGAGGAACTGGTGGGCTACAGTCCATGGGGTCGCTGAGAGCTGGGAGCTGATGAGTGATTTAGCACGCACTCATGCATGCATGCACCGTGAATAACAGGAGTCAACTGCAGACACATACACACAAAACAGCACAATAACATTATTTAAAACAGACCTCCTACCCCTATACAACCTCACCTAACCTGGATTGTCCAAACAGCCCTTGTACTGGAGATTCCTCAGTACTTATCAGTGTTAGCTATGGATTGATGTTTGTGTCCCCTGAAAATTCTTATGTTGAAATCCTAATCCCCTTCAGTGTGATGGCATTAGGAGGTGGGGGCTTTTGGAGGTGATTAGGTCATGAGGGTGGAGCCCCCCTGAATGGGATTAGTGTCTTTATAATCAGAGACATCAGAAAACGTGCTTTCACTCTCTGCTCTCCACCACATGAGGACACAAGAAAGTGGCTGTCCTGGAGCCAAGAAGAGGGCCCTCACCAAGAGGCTGAGCATGCTGGCACCCTGACCTCGGACTTCCAGCCTTCAGAGCTGTGAGGAGTACACATCTGGCACCCTGACCTCGGACTTCCAGCCTTCAGAGCTGTGAGGAGTACACATCT
Source organism: Moschus berezovskii (assembly GCF_049115385.1). Classification (NCBI taxonomy): domain Eukaryota; kingdom Metazoa; phylum Chordata; class Mammalia; order Artiodactyla; family Moschidae; genus Moschus; species Moschus berezovskii. The sequence continues at coordinate 29,218,409 of NC_142487.1, read as the reverse complement.
GGCACCCTGATCTCGGACTTCCAGCCTTCAGAGCTGTGAGGAGTACACATCTGGCACCCTGACCTCGGACTTCCAGCCTTCAGAGCTGTGAGGAGCACATATCTGCTGTTTAAGCCACCGAGTCTGTGGCATTCTGCTATAGCAGCCTGGACGGCCAAGGACGGAGCCCCAAGAGGAAACCAATCAGCCAGAAACGCGCCCCAGCTCACTGTCCCCAGCTGTCACCGGAGGGAAGCAATGTCCCCTACCCCCTTCTTTCCAGACCAGAGCTTGGGGGCCCAGAGGCCCCTCTCCCTTCTGGGTCCCCTCTCCGAGGCGCAGGTCAGCTGTGAAGTAGCAAGACCAACTTGCATAAACATGGACGTACTGCCTGGAATGCACATGGACAAGTCGTTTTCCTTGGAAAACTTGAATTCCAGTCTCCCACTCAAAATTTGTGGTTGTCATTAGTTATTAAGAAGTGTCTGAACCTTTTGCGATCCCACAGACTGTAGCCCACCAGGCTCCCCCGTCCATGGGATTTCCTAGGCAAGAATACTGGAGTGGGTTGCCACTTCCTTCTCCAGGGATCTTTCTGACTCAGGGATCGGATCCCCGACTCCTGCTTGGAAGGCAGATTCTTTACGGCTGAGCCACCAGGGAAGACCCCCCCCGCCAACTCAAAAGTAAGTGCATATAACCCTGTGTGGTAATGGATGATTTTGACATATTTTTAAATATCTTAATGCACCAGGTTTGGGGCTTTAATCAATTTTGGCAGTAGACAGAGTGAATCTTTCTTTCCAAGAGACAGTGATGAGTCAAACTTATTACTAAGCAATGGGAAAGAAAAAAAGACTTGATCAGATGCTTCTGCTCAGTGGAGTTTCCATGTTATCTCTTCCAGACAAAATCTGCCAGCTATCTCTAATTTTAGAAATATTACAGAGCTTTAAGAAATACTTATTCCCTAGTATTTTTGTTCTGTCTATTGAAAAAAAAAAACTGTATATCAATAGAAGGATCAATCCTTGTAGCAATGAGCCTTCTGAACACCCAGACTGAAGTCACTAAATAAGATGTTTTAATGAAGCAGTGAGAAATCCTGGGAAAAATGGCTGATTCCGGCTTCAGGGAAGGAAATGTCCAAGATAAACCCGGGAGAAAGAGCTCTTAAAGATACCCGAGGCTGTATCAAAAGAGGGTCACTTGGGAGAGGAGACATAATCTAAGCCCCAGTAAAACTAGTAACTGCAGTAGATTAAAACACCTCCAATATGTAAATGCGTGAGTTCATAATATTCTTTTTTCTCAAAAATAAGCTCTGACTAGTTTTATTAAAGAAAAGTTGTGCATGATCTACTTTTCACCAGTCTGTCCTGGCATGCTTCTAATGATATCAGAGTCACCTGGCTCCTTGAGAGCCAGTGTATCTGGCTCTGTAGTATTTTCCACACGCTGTGCCCAATTCAATGTTATTTCCACCATAGTGATAGACACTAGTGGTAAAGAATCTGTCTGCCAGTGCAGGAGACATAAGAGATGCAGGTTCGATCCCTGGGTCAGGAAGATCCCCTGAAGTAGGAAATGGCAACCCGGTCCAGAATATTGCCTGGAAAATTCCAAGGACAGAGGAGCCTGGTGGGCGACAGTCCATGGGGTCACAAAGAGCTGGATACAACTGAACGACTGAACACCATTGTAACAGACACTAGTTTGGGCCATTGTTGCATAATCCTCGATTGCAGATTCCCTCAAGGCTGGGCAGAGTTTGGCGAGGACGACCCGTTTCACTTTGCCTTGTCTGATCATTTTCAGAGTCTGCTTGTACCCCAGCACACAGTTTCCACTTTTCAAAACGATTGGAGCCTAGAGTTGATCAACTCCAGCGACCTTTTCATCTTCTTTGCAGCCTTAGGTGCGGGATGCCCCAACCAAGTGCAGCTGCCAAGATGACAGGGAGGGAGAAAGGAAGCTAGCTCGTGATACTCATACAGATCTCTGGAGACAACTTGGTGATGGGGTTGTTATTTTGAAAAGTGGAAAAATAAAGTTATAAGCAATCATTCTGCCTTTCCTGTGTAGACTGCACTTCACAGTAACGACCAGTGGATGAGACAAGTTTCTGGTTAGAAAGCATTCCAGCCAATGAAGGAAGAAAGGATGATGGAGTTAGAACATCACCCTTCTGCAGCCCCTAAATGAAAACGGATCTAGGTCATGATGGTCAACAGCTGCTGATATCACCCAGAGAAGAGAGAAGCAGCTACACTGTGACCCCTGACGTCACCTTTTGAAGGCGTTTTGCCAAAAACAAAAACCCAAACCAGGTTCTGATCAGCCTTCTAGATCTAATAACCCTTTACAGGAAATACAGGGGACAGAAGACAGACGTTTAACGAGACTGAGATAATGCAGCTAGCAAAGCCCCGACAGTGGAAACCCCACAGGACTAACGGCGTGGCTTCCTTAACAGATGAACGGAATGGAAGATGGAGAAATGGGGAGGAAAGGAGCTTCTGGGCTGGGACTTAGGAGACATATTTTGATCCTCTTCTTATAAATAAGCTTTAATTTTTAAAAGATCTGAGGCAAAAGCCCTACAGCAGTATGATGATGAGATCAGACTATGGAGGTAGGAAGCCGTGGGTCGTTTAGGAAAAGGACCCGGGGGTTAGAAGGTCTGGTTTTGAGTCCTGCTTCTCATTTGTAACCTTGGAGCGGTCACTCACTCCCTCTTAGTTTCTTCATTTTTACAACGGGATAATGGTAGCTTTCTCACAGGGTTTTTTGTGAGAATTACGTAAGACAACATATGTGGAAGTGCTGTGGAAACCTTTTGTCAAGTGTAAGACACCTTCCAGGACTAAACACACAAATATGATATATTATCACTTATATGTGGTATCTAAAAAAAATGATACAAATGAATTTATTTACAAAACAGAGTTAGACCCACCGACGTAACAAACAAACCTGGTTAGCAAAGAGGAAATGTAGGAGGAGAGATAAATCAGGAGTCTGCGTTTAACATATACACAGTACTGTATATAAAATAGATGGCCAGCAAAGATCAACTGTATAGCACAGGAAACTACACTCAATGCTTTGCAATAACCTATAAGGGAGAAGAATCGGAAAAAGAACACCCCCCCACACACACACACCCCTGAACCACTGTGCTGTACACCGGAAACAAACACAACACTGTAAATCAGCTGTACTTCAACAAAAACAAAACAAAAGTTCTGTGCGAAAAACCGTGACACGGTGCTCCTGGGATCTAAACCACACCCTCGGGGGTCTGTGGGCAGACATCTCCCCTTGCCCCCAGAGGCACAGCGTCACTGCATCCGACAATGTTGTTTACCCACACTGCCCCTGACGGGCTGACTCACCTGGATCGCAGACTTTGTGCAGCAAGCATTTCTCTTCTTCATTCCAGGTGTCCAGGTATTCGTCCAAGCCACAGGGTAGACAGACGCTTTCAGAGGTAGTGGTGCATTTGGAAGACATGTATGTTCCTTAAATTAGAAGGGGGGACATGCGCCAATCAGAAATACTCCCTGTCAATCTGGGGATTCCCTGACAGTCCAGTGGTTAGGACTCTGTATTTTCACTGCCCAGCACCCAGGTTCGATACTTGGTCGGGGAACTAAGATCCTGCAAGTCTTATAGTGTAGCCAAGGGAAAAAACAAAAGCACCAATCTACCAAACCCTTTACGTGGCCGTGGTCCCAGGTCGTCCCTGAGAGACAGAGGTCATGTCTCACAGCAGGGGCTCCTCAGGCCTCCTGGCTGGCCCAGATAACCTCGCTGCAGTTTGCTGTGCCTGTGGTCACCGCAGTCTTTCAGACCTTCTAAGTGAAAAAAACCCTTGCCCTTACCACGCCCAACCTTTGCTGACTCAGGAAAAGAACTACGGTTTTCAAACTGGTGCCTGCAGAACCTGAGGGGTTCCCTGGGGACTAAGCGAGAGAAACTGCATCTCCTGCCTCCATCTTCAAAACCCCTTTACTGTCGACCCGGAGAGTTCATTTCTTTTGTCCCACGCACACTGTGGGCTCACGGTTAACTTCGTTTGATCAGAGGGTAATACACACGCTCAAAAGCACACACGCACGCATATCATGAAAATCAGTGGATCTTTACTCTGTGCACCAAAAAATATCTGTAGCTGAAATATCTGAAGGATTTGTCACAAGGTAAGCTCCTTTTTCTCAAAGCCTCTCTTCCCTCCCCAGAACAGGGAGTGAGTGAGAACCCTCTGGACCTGGGGCCTCACCAAGGCCACAGAAGCAGCTGGCCACCTTCTTGCCAAAACAACTTTAGGGAAATGATGACCGCTCTACCTCCTGCTCCTCAGTAGATGCTGTGGGAGTTATAACAGGATTTAGGCAATTTTTAGCAGTGATTCAAAGACAGTCATCCCCATCCCCACCCTCACCCCTGGCGAATTTCTATGAAATTAATACTTTTTTTTTGGCCTTACCTCATGGCTTGTGGGATCTTAATTCCCAGTCAGGGGTTGAACCTGGGCTAAGGCAGTGTAAGAGCTAAGCCCAAACCATTGAACAACCAGGGGGCTACTGCAAATAATACTTTTAAATCAGAGTTGTACTGCATATTTTGAGAGTCTGGGTCATAAACTTCTAAAACAGAGTTTTAAAAAACCTCTTGCCTTCTCAAGAAAGAGTGTTTCAGAAGACTGGTACGTAACTCCAGTTCCTGAAACTGCTCTTGATTTTTAAGTTATTTCATCTGTTGAGAGTAAGATTTTTGTCTTCAGAGTGACAGGCATTACTACCTGCCACTGCTATAAGAAGCCTATCTGACTTCGTTTGTCATCTGGCAAGATAGAATCAGTTATTTACCAACGTTAAAACAAAAAAGAGCCCCACCCACTTTGGGGGGACCACAAAAGGGGGTTTGGCAGCACGAACCTGGCTCACATTTCTTACAGCATTGTCCAAGATGCTCGTAATACCTCTCGCTGGTACACGGAGGGGTGATCTGCAAAGTCACCTAAAAAGAAAATGTGCATCAGGCAGAGATTAAACACGAGTTCTTCCCAGAGGAAGCCACCAGAAACCATCCTGCCACCGCTCTGCATGATACCGCCCCCCCCAAAGGTATCGCTATCCTATTCTCGCCCGTTTCTTTCCCCTAAGAATGTACAAAATCAGCGATACTGGCACCAAGATCCATTTGAGTGTTTAAAGAATTTCGGTTATGCATGCTAACAGGGTGGACTGAAGGGGAATTTATAGATGGTACCCAGAAGGTTGAAAACTACTTTCGACCAACCATGTACAAAAGTGGCCCCACTTCTGTGTCATCCACAGTATGGTCAGTGGTGGACAGTATGGTCAGTCCACTTTGATTATAAAAACTGGAGAAGCACCGAGTGGGGTCCCTTCATACGTGTATTAGACTCTTTGCAACCCTATGGACTGCATCCAGCCAGGCTTCCCTGTCCATGGGATTCACCAGGCAAGAACACTAGAGTGGGTTACCATGCCCTCCTCCAGGGGATCTTCCTGACCCAGGGATCAAACCTGCATCTCTTTGTCTGCTGACTTACAGGCACATTTTTTACCTCTGAGACACCTGGGAAGCCTGTGTGTTATACCAGGGGAAGTGTGATGTGAGAAGCTATTTCTGATTTTAGAAAGATGATTAATACTGCTTGCCTTCATAAAATTTTAAACACGCAGAGAATTTTAAAAAGTGGGACAGCAAGGGGTTATAGGGAGCCTGTGACCTGGAGCCCAGAGCCCCGCCCGCCATGTGCCGCTTCAGCTTGCTCCTTTCTGCATGTTTCTAACACCAAAATAATTTCCGTATTTGCTCATCTCAGCAAAACAAAAGCCCAGTACCCTGCATTCACTCAGATTCTTATCAGTTTGCCACAGTAAAGCTCTTTGCCTTATCAGCTGTCTCTGTTAGAGAAAAACAACACTCCCCTGTTGACAGACCCGAGCGAGACACGGAAGCCCGGGGCCAGCAGCACGGACGGCTCATGCGCACACCGAAGGGCGGGCCTTGCTGGGCTGGGGTCCGCAGTCACCACCTTGCTTGCCCTCCAGCGGCTTCGGCTCTCCAGGGTGGGCTGCAAGGCGGGCAGCGGGCCCTCCCTGCGCGCACGGGGGGCTGGGGTGTCCTCAGGGCTCACAGGACAGAGATCACCAGGGGCTCCCGGGCGGCTCGGCGGCGAAGGACCCCCTCCCAACGCCGGGGACACAGGTTCGATCCCCGGTCTGGGAAGAGCCACTTGCCGCGGAGCAGCTGAGCCCGCGAACCAGAGCGACGGAGCCTGCGCTTCAGAGCCGGAACGGCGACTCCCGAAGCCGCACGCGAGCCTGCGCTCCGCAAGAGAAGTCCGCGAGCCGCAATCGGGGCAGCCTCCGGGGCCGCGAGTGGAGGAAACCCGCGCCGCGGCGAAGACCCAGCACAGCCACCAATTAATTTAAACCCGCAAAGAGGGACTTCCCAGGCGGTCCGCTGGTGAAAACTGTGCGTCCAAAGCCGGGGGCCCGGGTTCGATCCCCGGTAGGGAAACAAAGATCCCACACGCCGTGAGGCACGGCCAAAAAGTAAAAATTAAGAGTAAGTACGGACATGAGTTTGGGTGAACTCCGGGAGCTGGTGATGGACAGGAAGGCCTGGCGTGCTGTGATTCATGGGGTCGCAGAGAGTCGGACACGACTGAGCGACTGAACGGACGGACAGACGGAGGGCCTGCAGGACGCAGCCAGTAAGGGCCTCCCCGACCTCCCCGGGCCAGGCCAAGAGCTTCCGGGGGGCTCAACGAGAGCCTCAAACGTGTTTCAGGAGCCAGTGTGCCGGGAAGCCTGGGTCTGGACCTGGTTCCCGGGCCGTCTGACACTCTCCGTGGACCTGGGTAACGGGACAGACGTTCCTCAAGCATCCACCACGTGACAGGCTCGCAGGATCAGGGCAGTGAGCCCCGTGGACACCGGGAAACACGACCTAACAGAAACCGCCCGCCTCTGCTCTCTGGGGGCTTTTCCTGCTTTTGCAGGCGCCCGTGTCTCTGCGTCTGCACAGCAACGTGTGCGCAGAGGGGAGTGGTGCGCAGCGACAAACGGTGAAGCCGCACGCGGTCAATGCAAACTGTTTCACAGAAAGAGCCTGTTTAAGCCTGATGGTATGTGAGCGCTCCTGCGATGGTGATGACAAAGCAAACCAGAGAAATCTGCGGTTGGGCTGTATTTCAGATGATCAAGGCCGCTTGCTTCTGACCCTTAAGAAAACTGCAAGTCTCTTAAAATAGGCGCAGGCTTTGTCTAGGTCACGTACACAGGTTCTTTTTAGGGGAATTTGCTAAAAGGGTTCCTCCTGAAGCAGCAGCCAGAAGCTCTGTCAGGTGCCACTGTGGGCTGGGCGCTGGGCTCCAAACCCTGGCATCTGGTAAGCATCAGCCACCCGAATATGTGCACAGTTTGTTTACATGTTTAGGTGCATGGCTGTGATTCATTCCGCCCATCCGCCCTCTAGCCCAGGAGTGTAACCCTGGCAAAAACACGGAAGCTGTGATTCCAGAGGTGACCAGACGTCCTAACTCTTAAACAGATTCTCACAGATTATTCCTTAATATCCATCTCTGTTCTCTAAGCTAATTGTGACTTTACACCTGGACATGTCTTCTTTTTAAAGTACTGAGAGATAATTCACATACTATGAAATTTCCCCTTTCAAAGGTTATGATTCAGTGGGCTTTTTTTTTTGTATATTCAAAAAATTATGCAACCAGCACTGCTAATTCCAGAACATCTTCATCACTGCAGAACTGACGTGTTTGTTTCACACAGCTATAGGATTACCGATCTTTCAAGTTACATCAGTAATTCTGCTACTGGGAAAATTGACTATGGTGAGGCAGACAATTTTGGTATTAATCTAATTTAAGGTAGAACTTAAACTGATCCCTACTTCATTCCTGAGTTACATTAGATACTTTGCAGTATACCTTCAAACTTTCAAAACACACAACTTATAAGGCAACAAACGTACATAGATATGGTTAATGAAATATGTGTGTGTGTGTGTGAGTCTCTCTGTCATGAGTCTGAGTCTTTACGACCCCAAGGACTGTAGCCTGCCAGCCGCTTCTGTCCATGGGATTCTCCAGGCAGGAATACTGGAGTGGGTAGCCTATCCCTTCTCCAGGGGATCTTCCCGAACCAGGGATCTAACCCAGTCTCCCACATTACAGGCAGATTTTTTACCATGTGAGCCACCAGGGAAGCCCCAAGGAAAAGTGCTTTAAGGGTAAATAAAAAGAATCTAGGAGGCTCGCCCCTTCTGGAGAAGACAAGGGTTACTTTGTTGTTGTTTTTCCCTCCTTTGCTCTTTTTTTTCCCTCCCTTGCTAGTGGAGGTGATGGCATTCCAGTGGAGCTATTTCAAATCCTGAAAGATGATGCTGTGAAAGTGCTGCACTCAATATGCCAGCAAATTTGGAAAACTCAGCAGTGGCCACAGGACTGGAAGAGGTCAGTCTTCATTCCAATCCCAAAGAAAGGCAGTGACAAAGAATGCTCAAACTACTGCACAATTGCACTCATCTCACACGCTAGTAAAGTCATGCTCAAAATTCTCCAAGCCAGGCTTCAGCAATATGTGAACCGAGAACTTCCAGATGTTCAAGCAGGTTTTAGAAAAGGCAAAGGCACCAGAGATCAAATTGCCAACATCCGCTGGATCATGGAAAAAGCAAGAGAGTTCCAGAAAAACATCTATTTCTGCTTCATTGACTATGCCAAAGCCTTTGACTGTGTGGATCACAGTAAACTGTGGAAAATTCTGAAAGAGATGGGAATCCCAGACCACCTGACCTGCCTCTTGAGAAACCTGTATGCAGGTCAGGAAGCAACAGTTAGATCTGGACATGGAACAACAGACTGGTTCCAAATCGGGAAAGGAGTACATCAAGGCTTTATATTGTCACCCTGCTTATTTAACTTATATGCAGAGTACATCATGAGAAACACTGGGTTGGATGAAGAACAAACTGGAATCAAGATTGCTGGGAGAAATATCAATAACCTCAGATATGCAGATGACACTACCCTTATGGCAGAAAGTGAAGAAGAACTAAAGAGCCTCTTGATCAAAGTGAAAGAGGAGAGTGAAAAAGTTGGCTTAAAGCACAACATTCAGAAAACTGAGATCACGGCATCTGGTCCCATCACTTCATGGAAAATAGATGGGGAAACAAACAATGGAAACAGTGTCAGATTTTATTTTTTTAGGCTCCAAAATCACTGCAGATGGTGATGGCAGCCATGAAATTAAAAGACGCTTGCTCCTTGAAAGAAAAGCTATGACCAACCTAGACGGCATATTAAAAAGCACAGAGACTACTTTGCCAACGAAGGTCCGTCTAGTCAAGGCTATGGTTTTTCCAGTGGTCATGTATGGATGTGAGAGTTGGACTGTGAAGAAAGCTGATCGCCAAAGAATTGATGCTTTTGAACTGTGGTGTTGGAGATGACTCTTGAGAGTCCCTTGGACTGCAAGGAGATCCAACCAGTCCATTCTAAAGGAAATCAGTCCTGAATATTCATTGGAAGGACTGATGTTGAAGCTGAACCTCCAATACTTTGGCTACCTCATGCAACGAGCTGACTCACTGGAAAAGATCCTGATGCTGGGAAAGATTGAAGGTGGGAGGAGAAGGGGACGACAGAGGATGTGATGGTTGGATGACATCACCACCCTGATGGACATGAGTTTGAGTAAGCTCCGGGAGTTGGAGATGGACAGGGAGGCCTGGTGTGCTGCAGTCCATGGGGTCTCACTGAGTCGGACATGACTGAGCAACTGAACTGACTTGACCCTTGTTCTTTGCCTCCAAGACGCTCTGTTTCTTTTCCTCCACCTGCAGCTCTAGGATGGACCCTCTCAGTAGAGGATCTGGGGCTCCCTGGGGCTCACACAGCAGGTGTGCTGTCCTCACTCTGATCCCACGGTCCATGTCCAAGATCCCATGGCTTTCCCTCTGCACTGCAGTCCCCACGTTTGTAACTAGTAGGAAATCTAGACCTTGGATGCCCTAGCCTGTCACTCTGGCTGACCCCCTGGGTACCTGTCCTACAGGCCAGGCCAGCTGTGCCTCTGGCCTCCCTGCTCCGACATCCCCAAACCCCACCTTCTTAGGCTTGGTTTCCCGCAAGCCAGAGCTGGATCTTTTGGATACCAACCTCTGTCCAAATGGCCCACATCCACAGCAGGGCATTTCTGGTATGAATGAGTGGATGCCCTCAGCCCCTCCCTTTTCCTTCAGGTTCTAGTTCTGACATCCCTCCTCTCTTAGCCCTGGGAGAGCCCTCAGGCCTCTCAAACTCCTTCCGTCCTTTGGCCCTTCCCCCCCACTGCTCAGAATGTGGGCCTGACTCTGTCCTCTGACGCTGAAGCTCCAGTACTCTGGCCACCTGATCGAAGTGTAGACTCAGTGGAAAAGACCCTGATGCTGGGAAAGAATGAAGGCAGGAGGAGAAGGGAGGCAAGGGATGACACGGGTAGACGGCATCACCAGCTCAATGGACAGAAGCGGCTCTGGGAGGCAGGGAAGGGCAGGGGAGCCTGGCGTGCTGCACACATGGGGTCGCAAAGAGTTGGACGCAGCGCCTGGAACACAATCTTCCTCTAAAGCCAAAGGTGGCAGCTCTTATCACTGGTGGCAGTCCTCGTAAGGCAGGAATTTGATGAAAACATGTCCCTGCTTATTTCAGAGGCAGTCTCCCAGGAACGGGAGCGGGGATTCAGCATAAGGCTGCACATTTTCAGTAAATGGGGTCATTTTCTCAACCACCTCCAGTCTCCTCTCTTTGCCCAAGACGGAACAACAGACGGCTTTAGTAACCGACTGGAGAGGTACAGACTTCTAGTTATCTGCACTTTTGTCTCGTTTGCCTTAAGGATTGACTTGTTTCCCTCTAAAACAATAGGGCTTTTGAACTGTCCTTGTTTTCATTAAACAAACAAAGCAGAACGACTTCTAAACTATTTATGGAAAAAAGGGTACGGTCACGTAAATTCAACGTCAGGTCTGTTGCAGCGCTTGTGTTTCAGGGAATACGCTTTGATTCAGGGTACTGAGAAATCTTGTAAAAACCACTCATGTGCTGACAGGGCCGTACTACAGGTCTTCATCAATAAACTGCAGAAGTCACGGCTGGCCCGAAGAGTTTGCATCGGCTACCTTTTGCTCTCTAACAGACAGCTCCTGAGTGTAGCAGACGCCCTGGGGCCTGTTTAGAGCAACTGTGTTGTTTACATTTCCCCTGTTCTTCTCCCCTGCCCAGGCAAATTCCTTGGACAGTCTTAAAGAAAAGAAGTTAAAGTGAAAATAAAAAAAGAAGTTAAGACAACACATCTAACATATTGGCCATCTGCTACCTCACTATCTTTTGTGTTTTGTGTCATGTCGATATTTGTTTCAGGGCATACAAGCTGGTATTTAATTTTAATGGCTGACAGACTCTTCTGGAATAAGCATGTCTACAGTGTATGCAAGGCTTTGGGAGATAGCAAATTGTAAATCAAAATTGTCTTTATAAAGCTCTGTGGATTTATTGGATTTGTTTCCCAATGCAATGCCATGTTGGGTCTAATACTGAAAAACTCCAGGCTGAAGAAACAAAACATTTCTCTGAGCAGAGTGGCAGAGTTTGGAGGATCTGTATTTGGAATCCTGCAGGGAAGATTGACTTAAATATTTATTTTTCATGCAGTTAAATCAACCCAATTGTACCGAAAGGCATTATGAATCCTAAAATTACTTTTCTAATCTACTGAATTTTCATGCTGACATGTAACAAAATAGAACGAAGCTTGGCTCCTTCTGTCAAATCAAGAGGAAAAGAACTCAACCCAGAAGAACAAATGAGGGATTTTCCATAGATTTTATTTTATAAAATATCATCCATGACTGTATTTGAGAATCTGGCTGTAAATTAAGTAAAGACTGTATCACATTTCTGATTGTTACAGTCGAACTGAAAGAGGTGGTTTTTCTTGAGAGAAATGGCTGAATGTGAAATGACACTCAACAGTCTCACTGCCCTTGAAAAAAAAATATCCTTAAAGAAAGTCAAAATCGAAAGTGCTCTCACCCAGAGATCAGCTACTAGAGAACTCTGTTCCCCAGAACATCAAGAAAATGGCTTTACTATGAGGATTTCAAGTCAGGAAATTTTTTTTCTCTGAAGCCTTTCAGAGAGAAGCTTTTCATTTTTAGAAACAAAGAAACAGACACAGAAAAGGTCTCAGTCACAGGCCTGCAAACAAAGGCCTCTGTTCCTTCTTGTCCATTTCTTTTCTCAGCTGGCTGGGAAGTCAAGCCAGAGACACGGTCTGAGTTTCCCCTCTAAACATTTCAGTTAGTGAGTCCAAACACAGACCCTTGAAATTGAGATGTTCTGGGGCACCTATTCAGTTTGGTCCCTTTCTTATCTCCTTTTCTTGAGAAGCTTCCAGCCCCTTCTCTATTTTATCCAGCTTTATATTCTCGAATATGACACATTTATATGTCTGTTACTGGAAAGAAAGCATCCACTATCACACTTCTTGGTTAACAGTTCAGACCTGGAAGAGGATGTCACAGAGGAGTCATTTTAAGCTTGCAAACCAGATAAGGCAGGTTTCCATAGAAGATGGAAAATTAAACACTAACTAAAGTCAAGTCTTGGAGCCAGAATGTAAGGATTTAGCAGAGCAGCGGCTGGGGCTGGGAGAGCCCTGGAGAAGGAAGGGCAGAGGTGCCAGTGAGCCCGTGAAGACAGAGGAGACGCCTGGCCAGGCGGCACGCCGGTCAGTTAGGGCGGGCCGGGCTTCCGGCTAGGCTCTTCCATCCAGGGCAGCTCTCAGAGCCGAACTTCCAGGTCGATCCGACATTTCCTTAATAAAACTGTCTGCTTTTCTACAGCCTGAGGACAAGGTGGGGATGAGTTACTCCTGAGTCTGTCTCTCCGCCTGTAAAATGGGCCGAATCACTGTACCCCTCCTACCGCAGAGGACGCGAAGGGACTGCACGCACATCGTGTAGCGATGCGGCGGTTCAGGCGCTCGGCCGTGTCCGACTCTTTGCGACCCCATGGACTGTGGTCCACCAGGCTCCTCTGTCCCGGGGACTTCCCCAGGCCAGAATGCCAGCGTGGGTGGCCATTTCCTTCTCCAGGGGATCTTCCCGACCCAGGGATCGAACTCAGGTCTCCTACTTTGCAGGCGGATTCTTTACCAACTGAGCCACTGGGGAAGCCTGGCAAGGCAGCTGTGGCAAGTGAAAACGAAGCCTATGCTTCCTCCCGCTGAGGCCAAGGACCTTTCCAGCCAGTCGCTGGGGGACTGAGGTGGGGCAGGGACTGTCAGTGATGTGCACCCTGGCTGGCGGCCGCTGGAGGGGAGGTGAACTGTGCCCTGGGCAGAATCGGCGAGCTCGGGTTCCTTTTATCAGATCATCCCCTGATGGGGTAACGGAGGGGAAGGAGTGTCGGCAGAAAAAGGAAAGAGGGTGCAGAAGAGCAGGGATTTGCAGGAACATCCGGAAGCCCTGCCAGCTTCTGGACGCACCTTCCCCGTTTAGTTTTAACCTGGCTGTGATTACAAAAGCTGACATCAGAGTGTTTCTGGTGACTGGAAAATGTTTTTTTTTTTTTTTTTGGCCTCTCTGCAAGACTTGCAGTATCTTAGTTCCCTCACTAGGACTTGAACTTGTGCCCCCTGCAGTGGGTGGTGCAGAGCCCCACCCACTGAACAGCCAGGGAATTCCCAGAAAAAACCTGTTTTTAATCAAAAAGGTTTATTTTTTAAAAAGCCTGTTTGACTTCACATAAAGCAGTGCTTTCTTGTGGGACTGAGATCGTGGCAGGTGGCCCGAGTCACAGCGGTGGTTTCTGTCCGGGGCTTCAGTCGGTGATGGCGGCGGAAGCTGGGTGGGGGGTGAGCTGACTCAAAGCTTCTGCTGAGAAAGGGGATGCGAGATCCTGCCAGGGATTACTGTCAACAGGGACAGAATCGAGGGATGTCCAAACGCCCTGCTAGACATTTCCACTTTAAAAAACTCAACAGACAGCACTTCAAGCTCACGGTTTACAGAGGAAAACTCATACTTTTTCTTTGCACAAACCCAAGCTTCACATTTCATACTTCAGAACATTACACAGGCACCCATGATATGGTATGCTACTGATGAAAGAGATGATGAAGATAAACAGGCAGCCTTTGGGGACCTCCTGTGCACCCCAATGCTCTGGCCACCTGATGCGAAGAGCATCATTTGAAAAGACCCTGATGCTGGGAAAGACTGATGGCAGGAGAAGGGGACGACTGAGGATAAGGTGGTTGGATGGCATCACCAACTCGATGGATGTGAGTTTGAGTAAACTCGGGGAGTTGGTGATGGACAGGGAGGCCTGGCGTGCTGCAGTCCATGGGGTCTCAGAGTCGGACATGACTGAGCGACTGAACTGAACTGAACCATGCACCCCAACAGATCACCCTAAGCATTCCCTGGGAGACCACTGAACTGTGTGAAGACCCCGCACTATACAAGTCAGGGGCGTGATCTAAGTCATGATGCAATAGAGAGAATGGGAGGGTTTAAACAGAAAACTCCCTGGTGTCTAAAATACTACAGTTCCCTTTGTTGTCATTTAGTGGCTAAGTGGTGTCCGACTCTGAGACCCCATGCCCACCAGGCTCCTCTGTCCAGGGGATTTCCCAGGCAAGAAGACTGGAGTGGGTAGTCACTCCCTTCTCCAGGGATATTCCCCACTGGGGGACTGAACCCACGTCTCCTGCGTTGGCAGGTGGATTCTTTACCGAAGAGTCACCAGGGAAGCCACAATTGTGTTTACAGAAACATATTTTACATACAGCTCTTGAAAAAGAAAATTCTGCTGCTAAAACTGAGGCTCAACTATTCTCTGATTGGTACAATGTGAAAAGAAGTGTCTAGTTTGAGAAAAATGTGAAGAAAAGGATGATATCGCGACTACTATTGCTAATGTATTAATAACTGAGCTGCTACTGAGGGATTTAGGACGTTCTAAAACGCATTTGATGAATGTGTTTCCAGTGGTAAAGAGTATTCAAAACTCCAGCTCAAAGGCATTCATCATGGCTGGTCAACTACTGGTCTCACTGAAAACCATTAATAGGAATCCACCCCCTTCCCATATATAGACCACTCCCCATAAAGGGGTTGGGAGCTGACCTCCTCACTTGCAGACAGCAGAGAAAGGCCAGTCAGTTCTCTGCTTGCGCCATCTGCCTTACCTTGTAAAGTGACTTTTCATGTGGTATGACCAGAAGGCGAATTTCAGCTTGGTCTAGGGTTTAATGACAGCACCCATCTCTTAAAAAGCTCCGCTATCATCACACCTTCGAGGACACCTTTCCTGAGCCCTCTCATGCCCGTGCAAGGGACAGGCTTGTGTAGGACAAGGATGTGGGCCATCCCACCGCCTCAAAGCCGTGCTGGACCCACAGGCACCAACGAGACAGAGCTAGCAGGGGGGACCCGGCAACGGTGCAGGGCCTGGTCTGCCGAAGACCAGGTTCCAGGAAGTGCCTGGACGCAGCCTCACTGGTTACAGGGACAGCAAGGGGAAGGAACCCTGCCTGGGACACAGGGGAAGAGATCTCAGCAGGAGGACCCCAAAGCTGGGGGGCAGGGGCGAGGGTCAGAGGAGCCAAGGATGCTTGGGCAGAAGGAGGAGAGGAGGGAGACCCCGAGGCGTGCGGGTCCCGGGGCTGGGGGGGCCAGGGAGTGGACCGGGAGGTCAGGCGGCTGTGGAAGAAAGGGGGCCTTTTTAGCAGTGCCCTGGGGCTTCCCTGGGGGCTCAGACGGTAAAGAATCTGCCTGCCAGCGCAAGAGACTCGGGTTTGATCCCTGGGGTGGGAAGATCCCCTGGAGGAGGAAGAGGCAACCCATTCCAGTATTCTGGCCTGGAGAATCCCATGGACAGAGGAGCCTGGTGGGCTGCAGTCCATGGGGTCGCACAGAGTCAGACAGGACTGAGCGACTTCACTTTCCCACACTTGGGGCACACTGCAGAGTGGTGGAGTGAGAAAGGCCAATAAGAAGGCGCACGATCCGCTGACGATGCAGCGTCTGACGGGGATGACCAGCGTCTCAGTGACCGAACGGCCAGGCTGAGAGCAGGTGTGAGCGCACGGGGCAGGGAGTCTGCTCGTGGAGGAGGGAGAAGAAAGAGGCCCCTTTCAGGGAAGGGAGAAGGGGCTGTCTCCATCTGGAAATGCTGAATTTGGCTTTCACGTCAGCCCTTTGAAAAGTAACAATTTTATGTATATATTTAAAAATACATGTATATATATATATATATATATATATATTATATATATACATAACACAATTTGCCATTTGAACCATTTCTTAGTGTATAAACAGTTCAGTGGCATTAATTAGACCCCTGAGACCATCACTACGGTCTCACCAGAACATTGTTATCACTGCAAGCAGACTCTTTTAGGCACTGCACAGTATCTCCTCCTTCTCCCCCCTGCCTGGGAACCCTGGAGTTAGAGAACAATGCCGCATTCCCTCCAGCACCGGGCAACCTCTTTCTGCCTTCTTTCTCTGGGAGCTTGACTATTCCAGGTGCCCCGCGTAAGTGGGGTCATACAGGATTTGTCTCTGCGTCTGGCTTATTTCACTTGGCATGGTCTTCAAGGTTCGTCCATGTTGTAGTGTATGTGGGAACGTCATTCCTTTTGATGGCAGAATGATATCCCGTTGTATGAATACGTCAGTTTGCTTATCTGTCCATCTCTGGGTGGATATGTGGGTTATTTCCACCATTTCCCTGTTGTGAACAGGGCTGCTGTGAGCTGCAGTGAACACTGGCACAGGAATCTGCTCAGGGTCTTGTTTTCAACTCTCTGGAGTCCACGCCTGAGTCACACAGTCATCAGACATCCCCCCATAGTTGCTGCACTATCTTAATCCATTCCCACCAGAAATGCACCAGGACTTCTTTGGTGGCTCAGCTGGTAAAGAATCTGCCTGCAGTGCAGGAGACACAGGTTCGATCCCTGGGTCGGGAAGATCCCCGGAGAAGGGAGTGGCAACCCACTCCAGTGTTCTTGCCTGGAGATCTCCTTGGACTGAGCAGCCTGGGGGCTCGGAAAAGAAATGGGCACGACTGAGCGACTCTCACCAGAAACACACGAGGCTTCCAATCTCTCCATGTCTTTGCCAACATCTGTTATTTTTCATTTCTTTTGGTAACAGTGATCCTGATGAGTGTGGTTTTTATAATTAATTAATTTGTTTATTTGCAGCACTAGCAGTTAGTTAGTTGTGGCATGTGTGACCCCCTGCATTGGGAGCACCGACCCTTAGCCACCGGGCCACTCAGCGTGCTTGTGACCTGCATTTCCCTAATGATTAGTGATGCTGACGATCTATTTTATGCACCTACTGGCCACTTTTAAAGAAATGTCTGCCTAAGTCCTTTATCCATTCTTATGGGGTAATTTCATTTTGCCCAGACTTGTGCACAGGTCTAGACTTAGCTGTCACGGCACTGACTCATTATACAGGACCAGAATGGTTACCAGAGGGCTGCAGGACCCTTGGATTCATTTCCACCATCTTGAGAGAAATCCTTGATTTTCCTATTGAAGAAAAACTTTCCCAATCTAAACAGCATCACTGCATGGTTCTCCAGAAAATAATCAAGGAGGTTTAGCATTTAAGAAAGACGTGCTTGGCCAGTTTACAGCCTAAAAGTGGAACAAATTAAAATTGCATTCATTTACTTCATAAATGTTAAGTGAACACATCCTATATGCCAGAGACAATTTTAAGTTTTGTGGACACGGTAGATATTAGCCAGAGAGAGTCCTTGCTTATAGTCCTTGGGAGAAGAGTGACAGGAAACAAACATGTAATTGAATCTGGCTGGAATGATCACGATGAAAAAAATAAAACAGGATAAGGTGATGGAATTATGAGGGAAGTCACTGATAAGGTGACGTTTGAGTGGAGACCTGCCTGAAGTGAGGGAACAACTCAGGTTAGCGGGACGTCTAACTTCACACGACGGTGACATAATGTATCCCCATCATGAGTTACTGTGTACCTGCAGCTTCAGGACTGTGCGACAGTCACTGCAGGTTCACAGCGGAGATAACATTTTAAGTAATAAGCACTTCCTGCTATTTTTATCATCAGGGAGGAAATAATTTGTCATAGATTTTTTTAATTTTAAAGTTTAACCGAGATAAAATACTCATAACAAAATTTACTATCTTAACCATTTTGCTGTGAGATTTCTTAAAAATAGATACTGTGCACAGAAACAAAAATCTGACTCAGGTAAGATTTAATTGGAAAAAAAACAACCCATAAAAATGTAGAGTAATTGTGGCCTTTTAGAGGTCTTGGCATAGTCACCATTTCGATCTAGCAGACAATACAGTCGACTTCATGAGCTGTCTTGAAAGTTGGTTTTTATGGCCCCATCAGCTTTTTTCCCCCATCACCTTGATTCCAGATAAGCTCATTAAAAAAAAAATCTTATTCAGACAAGAGCATATCAAAGACCTATTGATTTCTGCTCATCTCTCTTTCTTCCTCTGCTCACAATGCAGGTATTATCTCTGCTCCTAGAAAACATGTGGCCCAAGGGAAAATGAAGAAATAACCTTGCATTTCAAAACTGTAATTCCAAGTGTCTTTGTCTCCTGGGGAGATGAGGGGTGAAGCAAGTCTGCAGCTGTGGCTACCTGAAACAGCCGGGATGTCTGTTTCCTAAACAGCGCAATTAGTTAGGCCGGGTGACTTGTCCTCACACCAACCCGCCCAGGCTCCTGTGAATGCCCCTTTATTCTCCCAGTGTGGAGGGCTTTTTTTCTTTGCCATTCTTGAGTTTTTTGTTTTAACTTTTATTCATTTGAGAGGAGAGCTCCTTTCTCCTCTTCCCTGCAGTAACCGTTACTGACCCCTGTGCTTCTCCGCGCGCTGCTCTGCGGGGCGCCCAGAGCCCTCCGCGGCTCTGCCCTGCTCTTGGGGGGAAGTGACGTGTCAGTCCTCAGTCACGTCTGACTCTTTGTGACCGCATGGACGGCATGCAGCCTCTGTCCATGGGATTCTCCAGGAAGGAACACTGGAGTGGTAGCCATTCCCTTCTCCAGGGGATCTTCCTGAACCAGGGGTCGAACCTGGGTCTCCCACACTGCAGGCGGATTCTTTACCAGCTGAACCATAAGGGAAGCCCATGGTGGGAGTGCACCCGTCTAATAAGGCCTTTAACCCCCAAAGGAGCCAGGGAAGGGGCTAGACTGCCCTGGCCTGCTTCCTTTATAAAAAACAATTCCTGTTTTACCTTTTTTTCTTTTTGATGTGGACCGATTTTAAAGTGTTTTTTGAACTTGTTACAATGTGGCCTCTGTCTTAGGTTTGGGTTTTTGGCCACAGGGTGCGGGATCTTAGCCCCCTGACCAGGGGTCAGCCTGCACCCCTTGCACGGGGAGGTGGGACCGCCAGGGAAGCTCCCCTGCCTGCTGCATAAAAGTGCACAGGATCGCCTGGAAAGTGAATTCACAGGCGCCTCTCAGTGGGTGGGTCTGGGGTGGGGTCTGCACTTCTAACAGGCTCCCGGTGATGCCAACACTGCTGGGAGTCGAGCGGAAGGTCAGAGATGGGTTAGACCGAGAGGAAGGCCCCTCAGGGCTCCCCAGGCCCCCACACCTCCCCCGGCCCGCCCCCATCCACTCCTGCCGTTTCCCCAGCGGCCCTGCCCAGGACCGAGGCCGGAAGCGCACCGCGGCCCCTCGCCCCGACCCTTCCAGCCTTGCCGTCCTGCTCAACCCTCAGCACGGATCAGGGAGGCGGATCAGTGAACTCCCCACTCGGGCCACTGTCGTTTAAGCGAAGGTTTCACACCTGCACTGCTCAGCCCCTGTGCTGGAAGGTCTCAGCCACCCGGACTGTCTCCTCTCCCCATCCCGCTGAGGATCACCGGCGGTTTTATTTTTTTAAACTTTCTTTTGTGATGGGCTACAGCCGATGACCAAATAATGGTGTGACCGTCTGGGGTGAGCAGCGAAGGGGCACAGCCATACATGTTACAAGCATCCCGTGCACCCACTCTCCCCCAGATCTAAAGTGGGTTCTGTGTTCCTGCTCTTCCCAGTCGACGGCAGGCTCCCACCTCCCCCACTTGCCTACCCCCAACGTCAATTTCAGGGGTCTGTCTTTGTTTTGCGACCCCCGGGCCGCGGATCCCCCATGCCACTCTGGCGAGCCCGCCCGCCCCCGGGTCAACCCTGACCCCCAGCTTCACTGCGCCCACCCTGCCCTGGCCGCCCGTCCATCGCCAGCTGTCCCCCACTGCCGGGCACACGGCCCGCCTCTCCTGGGGAGCCTGTCCAGGGCCTCTGAGCCGTGAGGCCCTAACCCCCTACTCATCTCACAGCCCCTAGTGGCCTCGTGGGCTCACATCCTAGGACTTCGGCTCGATTCCAGGTTCAAGGAAGGACGAAGCCCGCGCCGGGTGCTGAGCCGGTGCCCGCAGGACCTGGGGAGCCGCCGAGGGGAGACCCTCCCCGTCTCGGCAGCTGGGAGGGGAGCACCACGGTCGCCCCTCTGGAACAGTCACTGCCACGCTCAACAGCCTTCATCTGCCTCGTTTTTCAAGACTTAAAGCCCACGTGCAGGGCCATTCCTGGACTTGGCTGAACTCGTCCCTCTTCCTTTCTTTCCTGGACACAGTTGAGCTCCACCTTCTCTCGTCTCAGCCACAACTGAGCTACACTTAAATAAAAAACACACACGAACTCAACCACCCAGGATTACTCAATACCTCTGAGCGCTGCACGGTGCCAGGTACCGGAATCTGACTCGCCTGCACTTTTCGGGGACCAGCGCTTCTCAGCCCTCACTGCGCAGGCGAGCCACCCGGACTTCTCATAAAGATGCGGGTTTTCTAACAAGTCCCAGGTGATGCTGCCACTGCTGGTCTTGGAGGAGCAAGGTCAGAGACGGCATCAAGGCCCGAGAGCCAGAACGTCTCGCATTTCTGGCCTCTGCCCCGTGATCTCCATCCGCTTGAGGGGCCGTGAGCCCTGCCCCGCCCGGCGCAGGGCAGACGCTGCGGGGCTCGAGCGGGCAGCGGGCCGAGCGGGTCCTCGGCGTCTCTCCGCGCGCTGCGCTCGAGGCTCTCCCATCCTTACCTTCCCTGCCTCCCTTCTCCCTCACAGACCAGGGGGCCCACTCAGACCCAGCGTGATAAGCAGAGTGGCACGGTGCCAGGCACGCAGCGAATGCTCAAATTCTCGGTAAATTATGAATAATATTTCCTGAAGGACTGATTGTGATCTTACAACTTCCCCTTACAGAAAACTGTAATGGTTTCCTACGAGTTCTGAATCAGATTCACGCTCCCCGGTGCGGGCTCCGAAGGGCTCCGCCAATCGGGGGCAGTTAGAGACACCCTGGGGGAGCGGGCGGCCAGACCAAGATGGGAAATCCCTCCCTGGGCTCGGATTCGCTCTCGAACGGGGACGGAAGGCAGGCCCGCCCGGCCCGCACGCGGCCGCTGCCCTGGGGAGAGGGCCTCTCACACGGAGGCCCGCCGGGACGCCCTGGGCTCACCGTCCGGGCGCAGAGCAGCGGGCGCCGTCAATCCCGCATCCCTCGTCCTGAGGGCCGCCCCTCGCTGCCCATTCGAGGGTCTTGGCTGTTGTTCAGTTGCTCAGTCGTGTCTGACTCTTTGCGACCCCGTGGCCTGCAGCGCGCCAGGCCTCCCAGTCCCTCAGGAGCTCCAGGAGTTTGCCTAAGTTCATGTCCATGGAGTGGGTGATGCCATCCCACCATCTGGTGCCTTGGCCATTTGTAACCCGACACATAAATAGGACCTCGGTGACCTGGGCACAGGGACCCCAACTGGAACAAGGAAAACCTAAGCCCCTCAGAAGGGCCCCAGCCCCCCACACGGAGGATAGAGCCTGGGGGGGCGGCAGCAGGGGATGAACACGGCCGGGATGTCCTGACAAACGCAGGGCAGGGCTGGAGCGCCCGGCCCTGCGGGGACAGGACAGCTTCTTCCCGGCGCCCCGGGCTGCTGACAGTCAGAGATGCCCTCCTGCCGGGAAGTGGCAGCGGTGACTCAGCCTGCCACATTTCTTTTCCTCCTGAGTCAGGGAGCGACCTGCACACGGACCCTGAGCTGAGGCTGCCCAGGGTGCCCGCCTAAACCCAGCCTGAAAGTCACAGCCTTTCTTTCCCCTCCTGCTCCGTGACAGTCGACAACAGAGCGCCCTTGGCAGATGAGCCTCCTTGAGCGGGTCCCACAGATGCAGACCGGCTGTGCTGTTTCCCCAGCCCTAAAGCGCCTGCTTCCCTCTCTGCACGCCCCAGGCCTGGAGCTCTCCCTGTCTGCGCCCTGCCCGTCAGGCAGCAACCGCAGGATCGGCTTCCCTGCGGGGTGAGGGCCGGGCCACGGGGCAGACGCCTGCCCCGGACGCGCTGTGCTTACGGGGCCCTGGGTGTGAGTCCTGTCTTCCCAGCAAGCTGGAGTGGGGGTTAGACGTCTGCCAGCAGCACCTAGCATGTGCCGGGCACGCGGGAGGGCTTCAACAGGTGGCAGGTGCGTTTAAGACAGTCATCAGGCAATACTTGTTTAGCTCTGAGCTCAAAATCGTTCCGTGGAATCTGACGTCTACAGCAGCAGTTCTTGAACTGTGCGCCTCAGAATCCCCTGCAGAGGGGGGTGACACCGATGGAGGGTCCCACCACAGAGTGTCTGATGTCGGGGCCTGGGGACGTGCACTCCTCAGCTCCCAGGGCCCAGGCCCGCCCCCTCCCGGGGGGCTGAGGCCCACACCCCCACCTGGCCGGTGCTGGGCTCAGACAGCAGCCAGGCCCTGGTTTTCTCCGGCTTGGCTCTGCCTTCGGTATCACCTCCGTCCAGGCCCAGAGGCTTCCTTGGCCCCTGTCCTGCCTTGCACTCCAGAGGCACCTGGCTAGACCCTCCGGGCAGCTGTTGACCCACTTAACTGCGAGGGACACAGACGGGCTGTCTGTGGGAGCATCCTGGGGCTCAGGCGCCAGGGCCGGGGGCAGGGGTGGGGTTCTGTTTTCCAGAGAGAACTGAAAGGAAAGAAGCTGACAGAGAGGTTAAAGGAAGTCGCGTGAATGACGTGAGTGAGAGGAAGAGGGGGCTGACCGTCTTCAATGAGAGAAGCATGAAAACACAGACAGTGGCCGGCGGGTCCTCACCCCCAGAGCAAATGCCAGGGGCCGGGCCTGTGACACGGCTCTAGACTGAGGGCCACAGGGACGTTCCGGGCCCCGAGGACTGTTGAAGGGTGCGCGGCAGAGCCAGGGCAGACGTGATTAAGCCCCACTAGGCTTGGATCGGGGCCCGTCTCCGTTAACGTGAACGTTTCAGGCTGCTTTTCTACCCCGGGTACAAAACTGAGAGCCCTTGACAGTTTTTCAACTGGACAGGCGCTTGGCAGCTGTCTGCGCTACTTACAGACACAGCTTTAAGTTAGGTGGTGCTAGTGGCCAAGAACCTGCCTGCCAACGCGGGAGACATAACAGACTCGGGTTCAATCCCGGGATCAGGAAGATCCCCTGGGGGAGGGCATGGCAACCCACTCTAGTGTTCCTGCCTGGAGAATCCCATGGACAGAGGGCCGGCTACAGTCCATTGGGTCGGAAAGCACAGGACATGACTAAAGGACTTAGCAAGCACGCATGCACATGGCAGAGGAGCAAATATTTTTAAAGAATCAGAACTTCAGAAAAAAGGTTCACTTCCTATTTGGGGGAGGTAAGGAGAACGGAGCTGGCAGAGGCCGCGGTGCAGACAGGATTTGTGTGATAGAACCCGTGTTCTCTTCCCGCCTCCCAGGTTCAACCATCACGTTCACAACATGTTAAAGAGTTTTTCTTCCTCATTTTTCATGGAAAGTCTTCAAATTTCTGGTGGCTGGAGGAAGTGGCTCTTGTACTCTGAACACTGAACAGGAAATGTCATGAGTTATTATTATTCCAATGAACCCAAAGGGTCGTTTTTTGCCGACGGATCTTCCTGCCATTTGGAGACCTGGCAGCTCTCTGCCTTTGCCTGTGCCAGGAGGGCTTCGGTGTCACCTGTGAGGCCAGGGCTTTTGGGGGTGGGGGCGCAGAGGGGGAAGGCAGAGCGGGAGGGAAACACTCAGCTGAGGCGCTGATACCCACCAGGAAAAGGGGCCTCCTGCAGGAGAAAGAGCTCTGCCCAGCTGCGCGTCCAAGGCAAACATGGCTTGGGCTGGGGGCGCGTGCGCCGAGGGCAGTGTGGGGAGACCATGGGGTAGGTCAGGCCAGCCCTGATGATGGACTCAGGGGACGCTGGCCGCTTATCTCTTTAGTCCTGAGTTTTCAAACTCTGCCTACATCCTGACCCTCAGATTCAAAGACACCTTTAGGCCAGGAAATGGCTCTGAATTCCAGAGCACACAAATTTCCTGCAGAGCCCAGGGCCTTGGGGCTCTTAGCTTGTTTTTACCTCTAGGGGTTCTAAGGAATTTTGCTTCCCAGTAAAACAATCCCAAGCAAATGGCATTCCATATCCTAAACTGCATTCTTCTTTATTGTTGAGAGGGAAAAATCCTTCTTTACTTGAAACCGATTTGATTTGGATTTGAACTAAGCAAGCAGTTTCCTTAAACTGCAAAAGCACCACGCAAACGGCCAGCTGTGTTGTCCTGACGTCCAGCACATTTTTTTTCTTTAAATAACAGGTCTAACCACATCCTCTGCCCCTGTGTCTCCACACCTGGCACAGCTCGGGGCACCCTGCACTTGCCCCTTTTTTTGCCACCTTCCTGACCCCATTCAAGCTTCTCCAAGTCCCGCCCCAGAGCAGGGGCCGTGGCCTCCTGCCTGCCCCCCGGGGACCCACCCCCTTCCCCATGGCGCTGCTCCCCACAACCTGCAGATCTCACCGCGTCCCTCACACAACACGCGGGGGTAAAACCTTGACTATCTGCACACAAGGCACTTCTTGGCCTCCCTCTCGCCACCTGCCCTTGCAGCCCTGGAACACAGCCCTCTGTAGTCACCCCAAACACTGGACTCCGTCCACCCCTGCTATCCCGCCAGCCGCTCCCACCGCCAGGCGTTGCCCACCAGCCTCGGACCCCCGCCCAGGCCGCCCCTTTGCTCTCTTTCTGCACCTTAGACGTGTACAGCCGCACAGCAAGAAAGCGGGGCCATTCCCCCGACGCTTCCAAGCCGGTGAAGGCCCTCTTGCCCTGGGCGCGCACCACACTCTGAGCGCTCTCCGTGGACGCATGGGTCCCATCGCGTTCTGTCTGCTCGTGGCTAGACTGAGCAGTGCCGGGAGACCAGGGCTGGGCCTGCTCTCCCTGGAGTCCTGCCGGGAGGAGGCGCTCCTTTTGTTGAGCTAATTGAACAAGTTCAACACAAAAAGTCTTTCTTACCCTGAACATGGCAGCACACGGAAACCTGAGGCTGGAGGTCACCGCTGGCCCACAGGACGCGGACAGATGGGTCGTGAGCACACATCCACGCAGGCCAGCGCCTAAATGCTGACAGGGCTGCCTTAGATCAGCAGGGCCAGGGAAGGGGAGGGCTGGGGGAGCCGGCAGGCCGGGCCCCCGGCAGGAAACAGACTGACAGTACCCGCGGATGGAGGGCAGAGATATGGGCTGGGCTACGCTGCCAGCTCAGCGTCAAACCTCAAGAGCTCACTGAGAAATCAGACCCACCAGATCTTCTGTTCTGCCGAAGTCCACCGTCTCACTCTGGGCTTTTTTAGGCTCAGAAGTTGGGTTTGGGGCGAAAAGGATGAGCTGAGTTTAATCTGTGTTTTTAGCAGTGGGGCCCACGGGAAGCTCCCATGTGGCAGCTCGGTGCTTGGAGCTTCCCAGGTGGCGCTGGTGGTAAAGAATCCACCTGCCAATGCAGGAGACAGGAGACATGGGTTCAATCCCTGGATGGGGAAGATCCTCCGGAAGAGGGCATGGCAGCCCACTCCAGTGTAGGAGAGAGGAGACACGGGATCCATTCCTGGGTCGGGAAGTGGTAGCCCACTCCAGTGTTCTTGCCTGGAGAATCCCATGGACAGAGGAGCCTGGCGGCCTACAGTCCGTGGGGTCGCAAAGAGTCAGACATGACTGAACATCTAAGCTCCCACGTGGCAGCCAGAGGGACACACAAGGTAGGGAAGGTGCGGGTGGTGGGAAGGAAAATCGGCTGTTGGAGGATCCCACCCACCGAGGCACGGGGTGACTGAGGCGGGGTCGGGTGTTGTTTCTCCTGCGGGCTGGGGTCTGACCGGGGGCAGACAGCAGACAGGCCATGGCTGTCCGTCAGCCCCCCTGGCCCGAGGGTGGGTGCCCCGGGGCATGAGTCACTTGGAGAGCTGAGGACCGTCCAGGGGGGATGCAGACCCACATCCACAGCAAGACGAGCCCGCCAGCCTCCTCTGGACTCACATGCGGAAAACACAGCGCTCTCTGTTCCCATGCATTTCAAAAATAGGAAAACAGCATGGGGGGAATTTTAATACTGAGCTGGCAGAGAAAGTTCACGTGGCTCCTTCTTCAAACAGCACTCTCTGCAAAGGAGACCCTGGCTTGGAACTCCCCTTTTCATGGCCTCATAAAACACTGATTTACTGACCTTCAAAGATACACCTTTATTGTTTCAGTTTTCCTGGCATAAGAATTTCTGGTAGATAACTGTAAAAGCAAACTCGTATTTCCTTATCAACATAGAGAATACGTTCAGATTACAGATGTGCCATTTTCAGGGGAAGTGGTGGGAAGGAAATAACAGGGGGGAGCATTTGAAATATCTGTGATCAACAAAACCAATGAAAAGGACACTGATCCCTGAGTCTGTGACTCTCTGAACAAAGTAGGAACACACACACACAGCCAGGTCTTCCCACTAGGATGGGCTGGCGGGGCGGGGCGACTCTCGGGGCAGGGCGGGCACCCAGGAGCCCTGCAGCCCCACCCAGGGGATTTCCTCTGTGGGGTCTCCCCATGGGCCTTCTAGGGCCCATGACCTCTCTGTTCCTGGTTAGTCTACCATACCACCTCGACAAGGGCCATACAAGTGTTATCTCAAACACTGTAAATGTTTACTGTCCTGTCTGTCGCAGGGTTCCTTGAATTCAGCTAGCTTTACAGTGCTATGTGCTATCCATAAAGTCATAAAAATATGTGGGTTTTCTTTTCTTGGCAAGATTGCTTTAGTCCTAAACCACTCGAGCCAACTTCTCCAATAGAGAGCTTTCTTCCCCAACTGCCTCCAACCCCTGATTTCCCAGCAGTCCTTCAAAGATGGCCCCGGGACCGTCCTCCTCTGAAGCCCTTCCTGGTTCCTCCAGCTGTATCCCTCCCCGCTCCCCTGCATTGCCTCGTGTCACAGACAGTGTTACTGTTCGCCCGCCTTGTCCTCTGGACCAGTGAAGACCCAGCTGTGTCTTGGCCTTCTGTCTCACCAGCACAAGATTTTACATCCCCAATAGCAAACACACTTGCTGGCCCGGGTATGAGCGACTCTGCCCTTAGGTCTTGGATTGCTAGCAATAAACACGGCTGTGTGATCAATGACCTCAGTGAACACAGTCTGCTCCTATAGTTTCTCAACTCCAACAGCAGAACAATCAACATAAAAGTTTTAAATGTTTTTTTTTCTGTAGACAAATACTCTTCTGTCTGAACTCACATGCCCTCACTGACACAGGCGCACAGAGATGCAATCGCAGAGAGGTTTTAAAAGGCAAACCTTATAGCCTTCCAGGTACATTTAAATCAATTTAATATAATGTTAATGAAACGAAATACAATGCTTGCAGATAAGGCACTTACTGGAACCTGTTTTTGCCAACTATTTTACAAAAGCGATACCTCCCCTACTCCCCACACTCAACAGTTCTTCAGGCCTTGCTAAGCCGGTGAGAACTAATCAGCAAGGCAATCCCTTTCTTTGAACTAAAAGAACAGGTGGGCCAAAAGCAGCCATAACTGCAGGACGGCGCTTGGAACCACAGTCTCTGAGGGGGTAACACGGCCACACCGGCTCAGAATCAGTCGTCCCCACTGGGCAGACTGAGCACACACATCATTTGATTAGAGCTATTCCAGGGTTTGTGGCGGTTTAGTCGCTGAGCTGTGTCCAACTCTTTGCGACACCATGGACTGTAGCTTGCCAGTTTGTCTGTCCATGGAATTCTCCAGGCAAGAATACTAGAGTGGGTTGCCGTTTCCTTCTCCAGGGGATCTTCCTGACCCAGGGATTGAACCCCCAGTCTCCTGCATCAGCAGGCAGATTCTTGACTGAGCTACCTGGGAAGCCCTGTTTCCTGTTTAGGTATGATTTAAAAATGCACATAATTTATGCAGCTCAAAGGGAAAGGGCGGGGGTGGTGGGGGAGAGTAGATAGTACTTGCTGAAAGATAGCTCTGAGAAATGGGTATTTTGGCTTTTTTTTTTGGCAGTACCGTGAGGTGTGTGGTATCTTAGTTCCCCTACCCGGGATCCAACCCATGTCAGCCGCATTGGAAGCATGGAGTCTTAACCACTGAACTGCCAGGGAAGTCCCGAGAAAGAAACGTTTTGATAGCAACTGCTGTCAAGGTTAGAACCTACAGTACTACATGTCTACATATATGTACATACGAAGTTTTTGCAATTAACACTGTGAGATGCTTTTTTTTTTTTAAGCTGTGTAGTGAGCAGGGTTTTCTCAGGTGGCTAGCTATTCCCTGGAGCCCTTGTCCTGTAGTTCAAATAAGGCAGCACACCTGTCCAACCTGTTGAACACTTCATTAGGCAACACCTGAAGTGCTTACAAAGAGAAAATGCCTTCAGGCTTTCCAGCCTTCCCTGCCCTCAGCCATTCCCAGAGGCTCCCGCAGGCAGAAAGGGGACAGGCCGCCTTCTTACTTCGGTCCAGGCTCTAGTCCCAGGCTGGTTTGCCATCTCTCTTCACTCCAAACACAGCCCTAGAAGTGCTGTTCGCTCTGGAAGCGGTCAGCAAGAGCCTAAGCCAGTCTTAACAGAGCAGGGAAATCTGAAACTGCTGAAAGCAGAAAACCACCAGCACTTGCCCTTCCCTCTGAGGGACTTCCAAGGGGACAGGCTTTCAGAGGGCTGTGGGGCTGGCTTTCCCACACTACAGCTCTCCTCCAAGGGACAGAAAACCAGTAACTGCTTTTATTCACCTGGCAACTGGACCAAGTGATCTGATAGAGAAATTTCTTCCCAGAGGACTTGGGATGGGGAGAGAACCCGGATAGGGGAGACGCTGGTTTCCTGGCCCTCCCCAGCCCCCTTCAGTCTTGAACAGCCCTGGGGACTCGAGGGGAAAGGCCGTAGAGGGGAGTCCCGGGCTGCTCCGGGGCTGGAGCCCCAGCGGGGCCTGGCCGCGGCAAGGCCTCCCACTGCTCGGCCGGCCGGCCGGCTCAACACCCAAAGAGCAGCGCCCTATAGACCGGCTCCCCGACAGATTTCAAGAGCCCCAGGTGCGTTGGTTTTTCCAACTGTGAACACTGTTTTGTCCCAACATCATCACAGGGGTTCTGAGAAGTGATTCTATGTCATTCTGGCCCGGAACCTGAGCCGGTGAATCTTAAACTGTTTGCACGTTCGGGGGAGTGGGGTTGGGGGCGGTGGAATTGGAGGGGAGAAGGGAGACTTAGGGAAAAGGGGGGAACGTAGGAAAGTAATCTGATTTTCTTTTTCTTTTCTGATTTCCTTTTTCAGGAAAAAAATCTCCTCTGTTCGTGGGATTCTCCAAGCAAGAATGCTGGAGTGGGTTGCCATTCCCTTCTCCAGGGGATCTTCCCGACCCGGGGATGGAACTCGGGAAGGAGAACCCAGGGTCTCCTGCACTGCCTACGGATTCTTTACCACCTGAGCCACTAAACTACCAAACCCTGTCTCAGCGCGCGCTCTGGACACCCCCGCCGGGCGAGCATCAGCCAGTCCATCTTCCGACAGCCGCCAAGCGGGGGTGGGGCGACGGTGCGAGGCGCAGGTAGAGGCAAGGACCGGGGCTCAGAACGGCCCGAAAAGAGAATCCTACTTAGGACGGTTGCTTAATTTGGGCGCTGCCTGCCGTTCTGAAGTTTTCTCTCGAGTCCGTCCGCAGGGGAAGGGGCCGTGTCTACGCCGCTATTTCCGCGGCAGCGATCGTTCGGGGGCCCCTCTAGACGCTCCATCACCGACGCCTGCCCCTCCGTGGGGCTTTTGGAGGCGTCCGCGTTCGGGTGCCGGGGTCCCGCAGCTCCCCGTTCTGCACCCCAGCATGCCTGCAGCCCCCGGTTCCCTCTTCCCACCATCCGACCGCACCGCCCGCCGCTCTCCGCCCCAAATCCTCAGCCCCCCGGCTCCGTGCGGTCTCGGAGCCCCCGGCCCCGCGGAGGCACCGCGCGAGGGCGGGCGCGCAGGGAGCCGGGGCGCGGGGCGCGGGCGGCCTCCTTACCTGCAGCCGGCCGAGCAGCGCCAGCAGCGCCAGCGGCGCGGGCAGCGGGCGGCGCCGCCGGGCGCGCGGGGCCATGGCGCGGAGGGCGGGGGACGGCGGCCCGCTCTGCGGCCTCTGCTGCCCGCGCGGCGGCCCGGCGCCTCGGCTCCGCCCGCCCCGCCCCGTCCAGCCCGCCGCGCCCCGCCCCCGGCTCCCGCCCCGCCCGCGCTGCGCCCTCCTCTGGCCGCGCCCGGCCAGGGGCCCGGACGAGCGGGCGGCGCCCGAGTCCCGCGCGCTGGGGGGCTGGGGGTGATCCGGGGGGCTCTCGCCGCGCCCCCGCGGAGCTCCTGCCTTCCGGAGGCTCCCGCAGACACTGTGGGCCCGCATCCCGGGACCGTCGGGGGCAGACTCCCCGCAAAGAAGGTAGCCCGGTGGCCCCGGCCCGCCGCGCGCGCGCGCGCCCCCAGCCCGCGCTCAGGCTTCCAGGCCGGACCTCCCGAAGCGAATGCCCCGCGATCAAGGGTCACGCGGAGAACTCCTCGCGATCACTGCCGAGGGCGCGGGTTCAGTCCCCTGCGGGGAGCTCAGCTCAGTTCAGGTCGGTCAGTCAGTCGTGTCCGACTCTGCGACCCCACGGACTGCAGCCCCTCAGGCTCCTCTGTCCGTCACCAGCTCCCGGAGCTTGCTCAAGCTGTCCATCGAGTCAGCGATGCCATCCAACCATCTCATCCTCTGTCGTTCCCTTCTCCTCCCGCCTTCAGTCTTTCCCAGCATCAGGGTCTTTTCCAGTGAGTCGGCTGCTGCTGCTGCTAAGTCACCTCAGCCGTGTCCGACTCTTGTGTGACCCCACAGACGGAAGCTGAGACCCCACAATCGGCGCGCCTTGGCCAAAGAAGAAAAGAAAGAGCAGCCTGTGACTGACTGCAGAGCAGGGCAAGCTCTTGAAGTGTCAGAGACAACCCTCCAAGCCCTCCCCTCTTGGGTGCTTGTGCTAAGTCGCTTCAGTCGTGCCCAATCTTTGCGACCCCATGGACTGTAGCCCGCCAGCCCCCTCTGTCCGTGGAATTCTCCAGGCAAGAATACTGGAGTAGGTTGCCTTGAGGCTTCAACAACCTAATGAACGGGAGAAAATATTTGCAAATCACGCAGCTGATAAGGGGGTTAGACGGTAAAGAATCTGCCTGCAACGCAGGAGACCCAAGTTCGAACTCTGGGTCGGGAAGCTCCCCTGGAGGAGGGCATGACTACCCGATCCAGTATTCTTGTCTGGAGAATCCCATGGACAGAGGAGCCTGGCGGGCTACAGTCCAAGGGGTCTCGAAGAGTCGGACACGACTGAGCGACTAACACTTCACTTCCATGTGATTATAAATATGGTAAAATTTAAGTCTAGCTATTTGTTTTCTATTTGTTCCATCTTTGCTCATTTTTTTCTTACCTCCTTTGGGATGATTTGAGTATTTTTAGGGTTATGCTTTTTTCTCCATTGGTAGCTTATTATTTATATACCTCTTGTTTGTTTTTTAGTTCTGGGTTTACAACATGATTGGATGACATCACAGCCTACCTTCAGATGGAATTCTGCCGCTTTAGGTATACGGGAAGAACCCTGCAACAGCGCGCTTCCATTTTCCCCTCCCACCTTGGGCTACTGCGGTCATGCTGGTCGCTTTACTCTGTGACTCCCTCCTGGGCAGCCTGATGGGTACACTGCCCAGTTACTTTTGTGCTTTTTGGAAAGCAATCTGTAGTGTTGGTTAAAAAAAATTAAAAGTGCAAATATCCTTTGGCAAAGCAATTCCATATCATAGTAGAAAAAGCTAGTTACAGAGTAATATCGTCCCATGTCTGTAAAAAATAATTAAAAAACATGATTTTACTTATCTAAGCAAAAGAAGTTTCTGGAGAGACAACACTAGAAAATACTAATAGCATATTTACACTTACAAATTCATGTAATCCTTGCAACAGCTTTGCAAGGAATACTATACCCTTTCTACAGATGAGGAAACTGAGGCATAGAGGTTAATAACTAAAATTCTGAAGGAGACGGGAATCCCAGACCACCTGACCTGCCTCTTGAGAAACCTGTACGCAGGTCAGGAAGCAACAGTCAGAACTGGACATGGAACAACAGACTGGTTCCAAATAGGAAAAGGAGTACGTCAAGGCTGTATACTGTCACCCTGCTAATTTAACTTATATGCAGAGTACATCATGAGGAACGCTGGGCTGGAAAAAGCACAAGCTGGAATCAAGATTGCCGGGAGAAATATCAATAACCTCAGATATGCAGATGACACCATCCTTATGGCAGAAAGTGAAGAGGAACTAAAAAGCCCCTTGATGAAAGTGAAAGAGGAGAGTGAAAAGGTTGGCTTGAAGTTCAACCTTGAACCTTGAACCTTTCAAGTTCAGAAAACAAAGATCATGGAATCTGGTCCCATCACTTCATGGAAAATAGATGGGGAAACAGTGTCAGACTTTATTTTTTTGGGCTCCAAAATCACTGCAGATGCTGATTGCAGCCATGAAATTAAAAGACGCTTACTCCTTGGAAGGAAAGTTATGACCAACCTAGATAGCATATTAAAAAGCAGAGACGTTACTTTGCCGACAAAGGTCCGTCTAGTCAAAGCTATGGTTTTTCCAGTGGTCATGGATGGATGTGAGAGTTGGACTGTGAAGAAAGCTGATCGCCGAAGGATCCTGGGTGTTCATTGGAAGGACTGATGCTAAAGCTGAAACTCCAATACTTTGGCCACCTCATGTGAAGAGTTGACTCACTGGAAAAGACTCTGATGCTGGGAGGGGTTGGGGGCGGGAGGAGACGGGGATGACAGAGAGATGGCTGGATGGCATCACCGACTCGATGGACATGAGTTTGAGTGAACTCCGGGAGTTGGTGATGGACAGGGAGGCCTGGCGTGCTGTGATTCATGGGGTCGCAAAGAGTTGGACACCACTGAGCAACTGAACTGAACTGAACTGAACTGAGGGTTACCTGCACTAAATGACAGAGCTGGGATTCAAACCTTGGCTGTCTGGCTCTGGAGTGTGTCTTATTACTAAGCACCATTTTTTCCCCAGGTTTTAAAAAATTGATCTACAGTTGATTTCCAACACTGTGTTAGTTTACACAGTGATACTGTGTTAGATATAAAGTGCTTCAGTTATATCTGTTCTTTTTGCAGACTTTCCTCAGGTACAGGTTGTTAGAAGACACTGATGGTGCTATGCCGTGAACCCTTGTTGCTCACCTATTGAGATACAGTGGGAGTCTGTCTGTTATCTCATACTCCAGATTCATCCCTTCTCCCCTTTCCCCTTTGGGAAACCCTAAGTTTGTTTTCTATGCCTGTAAGTCTGTTTCTCTTTTCTAAGTAAGTCCATTTGCTTCATTTTTTTTTTTTTTTTTTTTGATTCCACATATGAAGCTAACTTACTTCACTTAGTATGGTGATTTCCAGTTCCATCCACGTTGTTGCAAATGACGTTTCATTCTGTTTGTGGCTGGACGTCATTCCACGGTGTGTGTATCATGTCTTCTTTATCCATTAATCTGTTGATGGACATTTAGGTTAAAGTACCAATATCAGCATCAGGTGAGTCGTAAAAGAAAAAGTGGAAGCTTCTCATTTTAACTTTTGATGTTCCTAAGCTGTTTACTCTGAGGAAACAGTACTTTTGTACTTTAACTGACAGGCATGTAAATTTGGTAAATAGAGGTTAAAACTCCAGATGAAGTAAGCCTAGGAACTGAACAAAATTACAGATTAAAAAACATATCTATCTAGCCTATTGTTGTCTTGAATGTGGAGACAGACTTTCTGGAAATGGCTGTGCGTGAGATTCTGATTTTGATAAAAGGAACTGACTTGTGGGAGAGGGTACATTCACTGTGGCACTTCACGAGAAATACCAAGGTCTACTCCTGGCATATTTCCAACATCAACCCCTTCTTTTTTCAAAAAAAGATTAGGGGACTTAAAACTTCTGCTTGGAAAGTCCCAGAGGTGAGTGTGCTGGTTTTGGAAGCACTCTGAACAACAGAATGCCCGGGTTAGCATGTTAAATCTACTAAAACAAGTTTAACTGAAAAGATAATTACATTTAAAGACTCTATTTCTATATTTACAGATCACTCAAATAATTCAAATACTTTATAGAGATTAATGTAGAATACATTTGTTATTAACAAGATCCATTAAAATGAGCTTGAGGACATCATCTTTCCTATATAAACGGCATTATTATGAGAAACATGGAAATTAAGTCAAAGACTATTTTTCCCTATTAAGTGAAGAATGCTTGCACTATAAAGAGATTTTTCATCATTTACAGAAAGTATTATTATTTTTATAAGTCCATTTATAAGCACATGTATAATTAAATTTTGGTAATAAACGCAAAATTCATTTTAAATAATAGATATTTTAACATTTATTAAACATTTCCAACTTTTACAGAGTAATCAGCCAGTGGTGAATTGTTTTATTTGTACTGGGGAGAAAAAGGAAGGAATCATAGTTTTAGTTGGAAACTATTTTACATGGATAATGTGCAACTAACCCTGATAATCCTTACTACTCCCCACTTCTGCAAGAACTTTTTGAGTTTACAGAATCAAAAAGGTAAATTAAAATATGGCTGTCATTTTTGTTTCAGGTGAATGGTTTGTAAGTATTATATCATAGTATTATATTTTAATGGTCTGTACTAGGCACCAGAAAATAGACACAATCTTGGTAATAAAATGCTTATAAATGTCCACAAGAATGAGAATTAATCAGCTTATGTGATTTTTTTCATGTGGTGACAGAAAATAATTACTGGGCACAGAGCTAAAGCAAATACATAAAAAATGAAGTTATTAAGTAAACATATGACTTTACGAATCTTTCAGTAAAAGCTCACTAGCAAATACAAATGTGTTTATTATTTACTGCTTGCTCTTGCTGTCATCTCACCTACAGAACCGTTTAAACCAGAGCAGAGTCTGATAAATCAGTGTTCACTGCCATATAAATCAAGGGGCAATACTGCCCCATATGACATGCAGAAATCTCACAGCCAGGTCTGAGAGAGATCGGCCTGCCCTTTCTGAATTGGGCCTTGTCAAGTTTGGTGTCAGTGTTTTGCTGGACAAGACTGAGGTATATGGAAGGCCTTCGAAAAGGTGTATGATACGGTATTATTTTTTCCTTAAATGTTTGGTAGAATTCACCCGTGAAACCATCTGGGCATTGAGGTTTCTTTATGCCATGGTTTTAAATGACAGGTTCACTGTATTTAACAGATATAGAGCTTCAGAGAGTTTGTTTCTTTTTGTGTTGTTTTGGTAAGATGTGTGTGTGTGTGTTTAAATAGAAGTATGTTCATTCCATCTAATCTTTTTAACTTTGCTGGTGTCCAGTCATTTATAAAATCTCATTATATTTTTAGTGTTTGTAAGGATTTCTTCTTTTTAGTTTCTAATACTGGTAATGGCAGAAAGAGAAGGGGAACTAAAGAGCCTCTTGATGAAGGTGAAAGAGGAGAGTGAAAAAGTTGGCTTAAAACTCAACATTCAGAAAACTAAGATCATGGCATCTGGTCCCATCACTTCATGGCAAATAGATGGGGAAACAATGGAAACAGTGAGAGATTTTATTTTCTTGGGCTCCAAAATCACTGCAGATGGTGACTGCGGCCATGAAATTAAAACACTTGCTCCTTGGAAGAAAAGCTGTGACCAACCTAGACAGTGGGCTTCCCTGGTGGCTCAGAGGTTAAAGCGTCTGCCTCCAATGCGGGAGACCTGGGTTCGATCCCTGGGTCGGGAAGATCCCCTGGAGAAGGAAATAGCAACCCACTCCAGTATTCTTGCCTGGAGAATCCCATGGACGGAGAAGCCTGGTAGGCTACAGTCCACGGGGTCGCAAAGAGTCGGACACGACTGAGCGACTGAACGTAACGGAACCTAGACAGCGTATTAAAAAGCAGAGACATCACTTTGCCGACAAAGGTCCATCTAGTCAAAGCTATGGTTTTTCCAGTGGTCATGTATGGATGTGAGAGTTGGACCATAAAGAAGGCTGACTGCCAAAGAATTGATGCTTTTGAACTGTGTTGTTGGAAACATTCCTGAGAGTCTCTTGGACTGCAAGGAGATTCAACCAGTCCATCTTAAAGGAGATCAGTCCTGAATATTCACTGGAAGGACTGAAGCTGAAACTCCAATACTTTGGCCACGAGATGCAAAGAGCTGACTCATTGGAAAAGACCCTGATGCTGAGAAAGACTGAAGGTGGGAGGAGAAGGGGACGACAGAGGATGAGAGGTTGGATGGCATCACCAACTCAATAGACATGAATTTGGGTAAACTCTGGGAGTTGGTGATGGACAGGGAGGCCTGTGCTGCAGTCCATGGGGTCGCAGAGTCGGACACGCCTGAGTGACTGAACACCTGGTAATTTATTTATGCCTTCTCCTTTTCTTGGTAAGCCTTTCTGAGGTTTAATCAGATTTATAGTTCAATTAACTAGAATCAAATTTTTAGATGAAAAAATTCATCTTCCTTATTCTGTTTGAGCTTTCTATTTCATTAATTTCTGATCTTTATTGATTCTTCTGCTTCATGGTTCTTTTCAAACTTCTTAAAATGAATGTTGACCTTAAGCCTTCTTTTCTCATTTATGTATTTAAAGCTGTATGTACACCTCCCTGTAAGAATGGCTTTAGTTTTATCTCACGTTTCATATTTCCCATTATTTAATAAAAATGTTTTCTAATTTTGTCATAGCTTCTTTAACCTATGGTTTCTTTTAAAAGCACATTGCTTACATCTCTAACATTTGATATTTTCCAGTTACCTGTAAAAATAAATTTGGCTGTCCCGGGTCTTGGTTGAGGCATGTGGGATCTAGTCCCCTGAGCAGGGCTCGAATCCAGGTCCCTGCATTGGGAGCGCAGAGTCCTGGCCACTGGAGCGCCAGGGAAGTCCCCATGTATCCTTTTTTTTGCTCCATATTCCTTTTTGCATCTGTAAGATGCTACCTAGGATCACTTTCCTTTTGCTTGAATAACTTTCTCGGGTTTTTCTTTGGTGTGAGTCTGCTGGTAACAAATTCTGTTTTGGGTTTTTTTTTTTTTTTCTAGGGGAAGAGTATCTAAAAATACCTTAACTTGCCTTCATTTGACGTTGCAGGGTGGCAGTTATTTTCCTTCGGCATTTAAAAAACATAATTGCTTTGTTTTCTGGCGATATGCCAACTATGTCTTACAGTTGCTGCTTTTAAGATTTTCTGTTTGTATTTGGTTTCCAGAAGGTTTACTGGAGGAGGCTTAGTTTTCTTTGAATCTGTCCTGTTTGTAATTCATTGCCTTTCTTGATGTTTTTTGTCAGCTTAAAAATTTGTGTCCATTCTCTCTTCAAATAATATTTCTGCCCAGTCTCTCTCTTCCCTTCTGCCCCAAATGACTTTTACCCTCTTTTTTGTGTTTTGCGTTAAAGAAAAAAAAAATCTGTGCTGCTTCCTGTTTCCAGTTCCACATGTAGGGAGCTTGAAGTCGCCACTCTGTCCTGATGCGTAAAAAGCTGAAGGATCAATGGCTTAGTTGTTAAGTCGTGCCCGACTCTCGCGGCTCCATGGACTGTAGCCTGTCAGGCTTCTCTGTCCATGGGATTTCCCAGGCAAGGATACTGGAGTGGGTTGCCAGCTCCTTCTCCAGGGGATCTTCCTGACCCAGAGATTGAACCCTAGTCTCCTGCACTGCAGGCTGATTCTTTACCGACTGAGCCACCAGGAAAACAGTACCTCTTCCTAAACCCCTTAAGAGAAGGGAGGTCCCAGGGCAGTGGTATCACTGCCCCCAAACTGGAGAGACTGACAGGCAAATACAGAGAATCACGAATTACCAGAGCAGAAAACTCACAAGCGAAAACCTCTGTGGGAACCGAGGCAGGGGTGGAAAAACCAGAACTGTAAGTGATCAACTGCTGGAGTCCCAGAGAGGACAAGTCTGAGTCACAGACTCCAGGGAGCCCAGTCAGAGAGAGGTCCCTACTCTTTGTTCTTACCTCCAGGAGCTTGACTGGGTTCACACAGCAGAGGGCAGCGAGAAATCGCCTTAGTCTCTAACCCTTCCCCCTGGGCACATGGGAACTCAAGGTCTGTCTTCAGATTTCTCGTCGACATCCTCAGCCTCTTCTCCTGGACTCATCTTGTGCTAGCTGAATCCTACTAACTACCCCTGGGTAAAGACACCGCCTGCAATGCAGGAGACCTGGGTTTGATCCCTGGGTTGGGAAGACCCTCTGGAGGAGGAAATGGCCACCCACTCCGGTATTCTTGCCTGGAAAACCCCATGGACAGAGGAGCCTGGAGGTCTACAGTCCATGGGGTTGCAAGAGTCAGATGCGACTTAGGGACTAAACCACCATCAGCGCTAAAACATCACCTTCATTGCTATTCTTTAGAGTGAAGGCTTTTCCATTTTGTTTCCACAAACCTCTGTACCTTAAAGGACGTAGAACAGGTCTAGTATTTGCTTTTCACTTCTACTCTCAAAGGAAGCTCTTTCCAGCTCACTTACATGTTGTTGACTTTATTTAGGCCCATCCGTCCAATTGTTTCCCCTTTCCCAGTTCGATTCTGTGGGTCCATCATGATAATAATTTCTTTGCAAGAGGTTTAATATCCTTGTCTTTTCTCATCTTATACATCTGGAAAAACCCAGGCCTGGTTCTACTTTATTGTATGTATACTTCACATCTGTTCTGAACAGCTAGTTTTGTCTGGAAGAAAAAAAAACACAACAAAACACAATTGTGTTAACTGCCTATCTTTAAATTCGTAATTACTATTCTCAAATCAGCTTTCACAATTGCTTGGCAATTTAACAATTGTATCCATAATGCTCTGCTATTCTTGGAGACCACCATTTCTACCTTCTTTTTTCTCAAACCTCCAAAACGTTCTACATGCTGGCCACACTAGCATCTTTGCTTCATACTTTACTGACAAGAGATGGAAAACCCCAAACCTTCCCACCATTAAATCTACCAAATTACCTCCAGTGCACCGTTCTCTCCAGTTACGGAGGAGGTCCCTAACACGTGTTCTGAACCGCACCCGCTCCTGCCTTCTCAAGGGCGTCACTGTCTCACAGCCTCGCCTACTCTTGCAGTTCCGTCACCATTCTCTCAGCAGCCGATGCACAGATCTAATTTCTCATTACAAACCTTCCCTCCACACCTCTCCTGGACCTCACGTTCCTTTCTAGACACCAGGGCTTCTGCTCCCCTTTATGGCAACGTTTCCCCAGAGCCGGCACCCCGCCCCTGCTCTCTTCACCGTCTGCAATCGGGCCTCTATTTCCAGACCCGCTGAGCTCACTGTTGACGTCATCAGCGACTTTACCCTCCCGCCCTTAGACCCGCCCTCCCGCTGGGCAGCTCCCTGGGGCGTTCTTCTTCCCTTCCACGGAACCACCCTTTCTGGGTTTCTCTCCAGCCTCTCCTCCCTGAGTCTTTGAGTAGTTCCTCCTGCTCCACTGCACTTCCAGATGCGGGAGTGTCTCAGGGCTCAGATTCGGGTCCCTTCTCCACCGTTACTCTCTGCCCAGGCCATCTCATTTAGTTTCGTGGCTTTAGTCAAATATCAGTGGCGCCACAATCTGTATTTTCAACCTTGACCTCTGCTGAGACCCACACTTGGATAACTAACTTCGCACTTGGCCTGGAGACAGGTGCTGCTCAGATACCTCGATTCTGGCACATCTCAAATCAAACTGTGGATTCACTCCTAACACTTGCTCACTGCTGTCATCACTCAGTATTTATTCAGTTAATCCAGCCAAAAATCTCAGGGACACCTTTGACTTTTCTTTTTCCCTCACTCTTCATACCCAACCTGTCATGCCAATATTACGTCCCAAGTTTACCCCAAATTTCTCTCAGGTCTGCCCTTTCCCCTCCATGGTTGTCCAGGCTGCCACCCTCTCTTGCTTAGACGTTGCCTTAGCTTCTGCCTGCAGCCTCTGCATGCTTGCTAAGTCGCTTCAGTCATGTCCGACTCTGTGCAACCCCATGGACTGCAGCCCACCAGGCTTCTCTGTCCATGGAATTCTCCAGGCAAGGATACCAGAGTGGGTTGCCTTGCCCTCCTCCAGGGGATCTGCTTAGCCCAGGGACTGAGACATTAACTCTTGTGTTTCCTGCTTTGGCAGGTGGGTTCTTTACCACTAGTGCCTCCGGGGAAGCCCCTGCAGCCTCAACTCCTGCCTTTTTCCACAGCGTTCTTACAAAGCCTGTCTAACCACAATGTAAACTGGATCAAGCCAGTCTACTATTTCAACTATGTCAAAAGAAAGTGAAGTCGCTCAGTCATGTCCAGCTCTTTGAGACCCCACGGACTATAGCCTACCAGGTTCTCCATCCATGGAATTTTCCGGGCAAGAATACAGGAATGGGTTGCCATTTCCTACTTCAGGGGATCTTCCCGACCCAGGGATCAAACCTGTGTGATCTGGCTATACGCCTCTCCAGTTTAATCTGTTGATACCCCATCACATTCAAAATGCTGGAGTCACATTGATTGGTCTTCTTTTTCCAATTCCCTAAACATTCCAAGGCCTATGCACATATTGCTCTTTTTTCTCTTCCTGTTTTTACATGGGTAATGCCCAGTCTTCCTAATTTTCAGGTACAACGTCACCTTCCAAAGTATTCATCCAAATTAAGGTAAGGCTTCCTCAGTCCGTGCCTCTCAACCTGTTTGTTTCCCTGCCTGGCTGCAAGCTCTGTTCTGTGTTGACCTTATCCATTGCCTCCCGTGCCTAGCACAACATGGGTACTCCATAAATAATACACATGTTGAGTAGTGAATGACTTTATAATCTTTAGAAAGGGATGGTTTTACTACATTTAAAAATGGCTTAGAAACCGTGGTAAGGTTGGTTGATACATGGGGCTGCTCAGAGCCTGAGATAGGAAGACAAGCTCTGCTGAGCTGTTTAGGCCAGGTGCACACGGCACAGCGCTTTATTTGTGCTTTTATTTACCCATATTTTTTACCTTGGAAATAAATAAAGACGTTAAAAGAATCAGTCAGATACTTTGCTGAGTTCAAAATGTGTAAGACTACACAATTCTGATCAACATATAATGGCTCTATGAAAAGAACATTAGGTTAGAGCTAGATGAAAGGTAAGCAGAGCATTCTTATGAAAACAGTCTAAAATCCAATTATTTCGCCGATGTGCAGATACCAGATACATTTATTATTTTTATTAGTAACATATATCTTTAACCTATTAATTTTTAAGTATCCTGAAATAAAACAGTAACCAAATGAGGTACACTGTAAAGTTAACGTTTTCAAACACGTCTACTCATAGGAAAGGCTAAATTTATTTCGCCGTTTGCTCGTGAGTTAACAACTAAGACAAAGTTGGAATACGGTTACCCAGGCACTCTGAAGAATTTGAGGAATCGGAGTAGCCAATTACAAACTTCTTAAAATAAATATACATTATTTACACAAAAAATAGTGAAGAACCTGTAATCAGCACAAAATGTTAGCTGCGCTGGCTATCACTGTTCAAAGACCCACAAAGTGGTCTAGACAAAGCTACGTTCTTAACGGTCAAATAATGGCCTAAAATAGTTAATCTTAAAAAGCAGGTTCGTGAAAAGACAACTCAATGCACACTGATTTCATGTCCCCAAACTTTAGCTTAGTTCAGAGACTATTTATTTGAACCATTTTTTCTTTTCCTATGAGGAAAGGAAGCTTGATAGCACCTGAAT
The DNA here is from genome assembly GCF_049115385.1 of Moschus berezovskii. NCBI lineage: Eukaryota > Metazoa > Chordata > Mammalia > Artiodactyla > Moschidae > Moschus > Moschus berezovskii. Next base: position 29,176,146 of record NC_142487.1, on the reverse strand, counting down.
TGATACCCCATTAAAGTTACTTAAATTACTCACAATTTCATTCAGGTTGTAAGTTAATCTGATGTTTAGCAAGTAATCTCTCACAAGGGGCGCTGACTGCCAACAGATGAAGGTCAAGGATACTGTGTATAGAGGTATATACAGATAGTGATGCTACCACTCAAGCAGTGCTCTCAGATTAATACAGCAAAATTGTTAACTACAACTCCTATGGATTTCTGAAAAGTTTTAATCTCTGGCTTGCTGCTGCTGCTGCTGCTAAGTCACTTCAGTCGTGTCCGACTCTGTGTGACCCCATAGACGGAAGCCCACCAGGCTCCCCCATCCCCGGGATTCTCCAGGCAAGAACACTGGAGTGGGTTGCCTTTTCCTTCTGGAGCATAATTTCACATGAATTTTTCATTACTTTGCAAACTCTGCTTTTATTTATATCATTTTTACCTCTGTTTAAAAAGAGCTAGGATGGGAGTTTTCCAGCTTGTTTTGGAAGCACACACCCAGTTTCATGATTAGTGTCTGTCTTGTCATTAAAGAATCTATACCTTACAATAGAAAGCCATGTGAAAATAAATGTAAAGTCTTACTGACATTAAGATGTATAATAGCATAATAAGAGGGACTCGAAACACACTGCATATCTTGCTGGATGGTGCCTTTCACGAAAACCTGTTAGCATTTGGATAAATGGATTCACAAATTAATAAAACTTATCACATTAAAAATACATTATATTTATTCATCAGGTAACAAACATACTAATGTTACTATAGTTCAAAGCAAATGAGAATTTAAACATTTTTTTCTTTAAATCATCTCAGAAATGTTTTCATTTTATACAACACAATGCTTTTTAAATAAAAGTAAACTAAAAGAGGTAACTTACAGAGATTATATTCCTAAATTAAAATATATTTAAATGAATATACAGTTTCTCATTTCATTTTGCTTGGCTGGAGGATATAGTGTTTCAAAATGAAAATAAATACACATAGCCAAAATCAAAACGAAAACAAGTATGCAAAAACATTTTATTTATAATAGATCAACATTTTTGACATGAAAGGAAGCCACTTTCAATTTCTCAGGAATGCCTAGAATCCAACAGTTTCCATAAAGACTAGCTAACAATTATTTCACAGTAGGTTAAAGAAATAATTTCAGAATAAGCTTTTTAAATGGCTCTGCCTATGGCAACTTATTTTTTATAAGCTTGAATGTGTGGTAAACTAGCTTTGCCCAGGAAGTGAATGTAATCCAACTATATTCCAAGCGTATTAAAACCAGTTTATACAACAAACATGACAATCACCCATGTGTATCAGCTGTGCTCAAAAGAGAACTCTCTTTACCAAAATATGCATTTTTCAAAAAGGCCTCACATTAAACCCTTAAACCAACCACCTCCCTTCTATGTCCAGGATCACTCTTTTCTACTCCAAGTTACCTTCCTTGACAGACAATTGTCAAATTCCAGTGGAACTGTACACTGACTTAAGACTCTACGCAATGTATGTCAAACACAAGAACAGTCACTGACTTTAAGGGACAAGGTGATGGCCGAGACCAGCAGTGAGTGAGCCAACGCCACTTTTTGTCGAGAGGGAAAGCAGTCCCCAAATGTCCCAAACTTTTCTGTACCTCTCTGTAACACATAGGATGAAAAGATCATCTCTGAAATTAAAATTCATCAGAAAATTTATCACCTAAACAGAATGCTTTATGTAAATAAGCATTAACTTTTAGATCCGAACCATAACTTCTGTATTTCCACTTGGGGAAAAAAGTCCCAATTATTAGCTCTTCTTACTTAAATTTGGTTTGAGTATTTAGATCTACTACACACCAGTTTGTAAATTTCACCTTGGTTGCCACTCCCCATGTGTTACATGCTCTCTCTCCTCGGGTAAGTCCATTATATTCATATAAGTGATGGGGAGATTTAAATCGCACTTAACGAATATTCATGAGAGCGCTGAAATGCTGAAAGTTACATTATTATCTACTGACTGTAGGATTTGTAATTCAGATTCATTACAGCATTATAAATACTGTGTGAATGGAATGCACACAATTCCTACAGACACACAAACTGAAGTCCAAAAGGCACAGAGTAATGCTGGTGGCTCTTTCTAGTCAGTTAAGAAACAATAAAAAGTCTGCATCATTCTTTCATAATTTAAATACTTAAGTAATCTCCATTTTTATTACTTTATAACAATGACTTCAAATTTACATTATTTTAAGTACCATTGTAATAGCTTAGTGTATCATACAAGTATTTGCTAATATCCCATCCAAAAATTAAAAAAAAACCTCTTCACTATATATATATATTATATATAAAAAAAAATATTCTGAAAGATGAGAACACAGAGGAGGACTTGGGACAGACCATCAACTCAGTTTCTGTATCACCACAGGTGGAACTCCAAAATTAACAGATATACAGCAATAATCAAAAGCAGTGCAAGTGTCTTTGGAGGTTAAGATAAAATTATGATGCAAGAACAAAAAACAGAAATAAAAAAGGCAAGTACTTCAAGTACAAGGAACCAGTCTGCTTGAGGTCCATCTTAGTGTTTACTGGGGGCTTCCTTCCCGCTCTTACTTCTTCCTCTGAAACACATTGGCCAGCATGGCACCTGAAGTTGTCAACTGGCCCATTTTGTTCAAGAACTTGGTCTTCGTATCTTCACTCACTAAGCTTGCAGCAATTGACATTGAGCTAGGAAAAAGATTTTGAAATTCATGTAAAGCAATTAAAAAATGAAAATTATCTATTTTTTTTTCAAGTCTTTAGTAACAGAACATTAAGGAATGCATTCTGAACTGGTGTCACAAAAGGGAAACTGACACTTAGGGAGCAGGGCTTTTTGGTACCATAGTAGGTTAGTGGCTTTTGTGTTAATCATTTCTTGAAAGGAAGCAGTGTGGTGCAGTGATTAGGAGCACGTCTGGAATGAGACTGAATCTCAGTTCTGTCATTCATGGGCTGTGTGACTCTGGGCAAGTTATTTAATCTCTGTTTCCTCATCTATTAAATGAGCATAATTCTAGTACCTACCTCATAGGGCTATTCAAGGATTATAAAGGCTTCCCTGGTGGCTCAGCTGGTAAACAGTCTGCCTGCAGTGCAGGAGACCCGGGTTCCATCCCTGGGTCAGGCAGATCCCCTGGAGAAGGGAGGGGCAACCCACTACAGTATTCCTGCCTGGAAAATTCCATGGACAGAAGAGCCTGGTGGCTCCAGTTCATGGGACTGCAAAGAGTTGGCCGTGACTGAGCGACTACCACTTGGCTCCCTGATGAGTGTACAGTGCTTAGCAGCAGGGCCAGGCATGCAGCAGCAGGTCTCAGTGTTAGCTGTTCTTAGCATTACTTCATCTAACTCCTATAGCAACCCTGGAAGATAGATATTATTCCTATTTTCACAGGTGAGTAAGCAAAGCCATTCTGAGGTCTTCTACTGTGCTGGTAACAATCCTGTGACATATGCCTGTGTGCGGGGGGCGTGGGAAGAAGAAACGTAATCCATCACCAACTGCACTAGTGTCGATCAACAACGTCAAATCTTGTTTCTCTTTAGCCAACCTTCTGTGTTGGGAGTAAGCACAATCTAAATGACTACTAAAGACTGCTGATACATCATACTACTGAACAAAGTATTGATCAGGGACATTTTTCAGTGATTCAGCAATTGTGCTGTAATAAGCAGATTCAGGAGTCCAGCTTACTGGCTTTGTGACTTTGGCCAAGATACTTTAAATCACTCTGATTCAGCTTCCTCCTCTGTAAAATGCAACTGTTACTGCAAAATATCTTGAGGTCTAAGAGAATATGTGTGACCCTGTCAGAGACAAGTGAGCGGCGAGCCAGGTGCAGGAGTTCCACAGATGCGTGTGGTCTTTAAAGGCTTGCGCTGTGAGTCACTCAGCTCAGCACCTGACCATGACACCCATTGTGAAAGTCCCTGTCCCCTCTTGCTCTTCCACCAGCACCTCCAGCTGCTGTGTCCCCGTGTCTCTGGCCACTCCTCTCTTGCTGGTTTCCCCCTTCCCACAAGTGATCCTCCGCCAGGCTCAGTATCTGACTCTAGTTCTTCAATTACAAAATATACTCCTTCTGTATATTTCAAATACATTTGTATAGGATGACTGCTGCTGCTGCTAAGTCACTTCAGTCGTGTCCGACTCTGTGTGACCCCATAGACGGAAGCCTACCAGGCTCCCCCGTCCCTGGGATTCTCCAGGCAAGAACACTGGAGTGGGTTGCCATTTCCTTTTTTTTTTTTTTTTATTTCTAAAAAAGAATTTTATTAAAAAAGCACAAATGCAAAGAAATGAACAGAGGAAAATTTATGCGTCGAACCTGGACTGGTCACTTATGATAATATACATGCTACAATTCCATTCTCTCCAATCATTCCACCTTCACCCTCTCCCACAGAGTCCCAAAGACTGTTCTAAATGCCTATGTCTCTTTTGCAGTCTCTTATACAGGGTTCAGGTTACCATTTTTCTAAATTCCATATATATGCGTTAATATTTCTTTCTCCAATATGTGAAAGTGAAAAGTGAAAGTGAAGTCGCTCAGTCGTGTCCGACCCTTAGCGACCCCAAGGACTGCAGCCCACCAGGCTCCTCTATCCATGGGATTCTCCAGGCAAGAATACTGGAGTGGGTTGCTATTTCCTTCTCCAGGGGATCTTCCCGACTCAGGGATCGAACCCAGGTCTCCCGCATTGGAGGCAGATGCTTTAACCTCTGAGCCACCAGGGAAGCCCATGACTACAAAATATTTATTGAAACACAACACTTTGCTGAGGGCCAGAATCATCAACTGTTGTATACTAGATAAAGCCAATGGACCAAGCAATTTTTTCAGACCCTAACTTTAGAAATAACTCCCCAGAGCTCCAGTACTTTGGCCACCTGATGCGAACAACCGATTCACTGGAAACCACCCTGATGTTGGAAAAGACTGAGGGCAGGAGAAGGGGGTGACAGAGGATGAGATGGTTGGATGGCATCACCGACCCAAGGACATGAGTCTGAGCAAACTCAGGGAGATGGTGAAGGACGGGCAAGCTGCAGTCCATGGGGCTGCAAAGAGTCAGACACGATTTAGTGACTCAACAACAACAACCCCATTTTTATGTCTTTCCTTGCCAATGCTTCTATCATTTTCCTCTCTTCCTAGCAGTGAATATGGTGGCTCTCAAACTACCATCAAATCGTGTGACTTTACAACATCTCTAATGCCAATACTTTACAACTGGATTATTACGACAATCTTGGATCTGCTCTTCCTGTATTAGTCACTCACCACGTAAATAATCACTTCTTTATATCACACCCCTTCTCAAAATCTTCAGTGGCCACTTACGACCTCCAAGATAAAGTATGCATGGGATTCAAGAAACAGCAATCTAATTCTTGTGTGGGTGTGTGTTTTAAACCAACCATCACCGATTAACTCCTTGACTCCCTTGAGTCATGTTTGCCTAGTCTAACTGTTTGAACTTAAATATCTCTTCTTTGGTGTCTAGCCAAGTTTTAAATTCCACGATGCCTTTCCTTAACACTGTAGGTTGATGGTGCTGTTTTCTTTCTGTAGGAAACAGTGTTAAGTCAGAAGATAAGTATTATTTTAGTCTGCATCTAGAAAAACAGGAGACATGGGTCAGATAATACTTGAGATACCATCAAGTCAATGATACCAAGAGGGGCACAACAATATACTAAGGAGTCTAGAAACCAGGGCACAGAAGTGAAAGGAATGACAGATGTTTAGCATGGAGGAGAGTTAGGAGGCTTAAGACACCTTCCTGTGAAAAATGAAACATATGATACACATCTGCACAGCTGTGTATATCTATAGAGACCTCCTGAGGCACATCACAATTATCTGGGGAACTTCTTGATGTGGATACCTAGGCCTGACCCCAGTGATTCTGATTTTTTCCTTGCAGCGTAGAGGACCCAGGTAGGTATTTTACAAAGCTTTCTAGTAAAGAACCACTGCATTGCAGCATTTTTTTTTTTTTTTCTGAAGAGTTTACATTTTTTATTACTTTGACAAAAGAGTCTGACTCTGACCCCTCTGCCAAAACTTGTTTTAGAGAGTAGATGTTATAGGAAGGGAGACTTTAACTCAGAATATGAAAGGAATTTTTAAAAAACCAAGTGGTTAAAAATGAAATGGACTGTCCTGTAAAGTACTATCTTCTTACTGCAGGCTTTCAAGGAAATCTCAGACCTTTCCATTGCAACTCATAGCCAGCCACTTGCCATTACCTGTTGATTCTGCATCTATAGACCCTCTAACTTCTGGCCTATTTTTAAAACTACTTATGTCCTAGGATATTTCTCTCCCTCTCCACATCACTCTATCTTACAGATGGAAGACCACTGCTCCTTCTCTTTTAAATTCCTGTTGATTTTTTGACACCACTCTGAATTGCTGCCTAATTCTGAGCGAAGCTTCTCTTGAAGTGAAATATTAGATGCTCAGTCATATCTGACTCTTTGCAACCCTATGGACTGTAGTCTGCCAGGCTCCTCTGTCCATGGTATTCTCCAGGCAAGAAGACTGGAGTGGACTGCTGTGACCACTCCAGGCAAGCGTCCTGACCCAGGGACTGCACGCTGGGTTCCCTGCACTGGCAGGCGGACTCTTTACACTGAGCCACCTGGAAAGCCCAAGCTTCTCCTGCTGCTCCAGTGTGTCCGACTCTGTGCGACCCCACAGATGGCAGCCCACCAGGCTTCACCGTCCCTGGGATTCTCCAGGCAAGAACACTGGAGTGGGTTGCCATTTCCTTCTCCAATGCATGAAAGTGAAACGTCAGAGTGAAGTCGATCAGTTGTGTCTGATTCTTAGCGACCCCATGGACTGCAGCCCACCAGGCTCCTCCGTCCATGGGATTCTCCAGGCAAGAGGACTGGAGTGGGCTGCCACTGCCCTCTTCAGAAGCTTCTCCTAGATACCGCATTTTAAAAACTGGTCTAATTTTACGTCTGAACCCCCTTTCCAAGTGAGATCAACCATCCACCTCCACCCCTCTAATTACCACTAATATTTTAATAGTTCCTAAATCTCAGTAACTGCTTACAGTGGTTTTCTAACTGTACTTCAAACTGAAAATAAACACTTCTCTTCAGAATAGCTCCGCTGGGTTGTACTGTGCCATCATCCAACCTGTGAACCCTTAGATTCTAGTTCTCTCTTAGTCTAACCTGTTGCGAGTTAAGCTGAACTCACATTTGAATATATCCTGAATCCACCCTAATTCTCATAGTCAGTTATATATAAGCTGAGTAATGAAAACATGAGGATTCATTATGTTATGTTTGTTTTTGTATCTATTTGAAATTCTGTGGAGTAAGAATTTAAAAAAACGATAATAAAGAAGATTTGAGTAACACAGGAAAACTATGATTATAAAAGTGAACTTTTCTTTTTAAATGGAAGGTCATATAACTAAAGGCATCTCAGGAAGGTACAGAGATTTCTTTCTTGTAAAACTCCTGCATGCTAATTTACGAAATGTCATTTAGAATGTATTTCACATATAAGTTTTCTCAATTTTGGTCCCGAACCTTTGACATTATAAACTAAAAAGGCATCAAAAATGTTCATATTAAATGTATAAAAATGAACAGAATTATATGCTTTAATGTTAACTTTATGGATTTTGTGTTCAGAGTAGAAACCTATCAAAGTATTTCTATTTTATAACCGTCCATGGCTAAAATGATAGAAGAGCTCCCACAATTCTAGGGGACTAAGGTGACAGTTCTGAGTTGTGGTAAGGGGCAAAAGACTCTGTGTGTGTGTGTGTGTGTGTGTGTGTGTATACGTGTATGTTAGGGTTGGGAGTGTAGAGGAGTGTCTGTATGGGTACGTGTGTGTGTGTGTGTGTGTGTGTGTGTGTTGGGAGTGTGGAGGAGTGTCTGTATGGGTACATGTTTGTGTGTGTGTGTGTACATGTGTGTTAGGGTTGGGAGTGTGGAGGAGTGTCTGTATGGGTTCGTGTGTGTGTGTGTGTGTGTGTTGGGGTTGGGAGTGTGGAGGAATGTCCGTATGGGCATGTGTGTGTGTGTGTGTGTGTGTGTGTGTGTTGGGGTTGGGAGTGTGAAGGAGTGTCTGTATGGGTACGTGTGTGTGTTGGGATTGGGAGTGTGGAAGAGTGTCTGTATGGGCACGTGTGTGTGTGTGTGTGTGTTGGGGTTGGGAGTGTGAAGGAGTGTCTGTATGGGTACGTGTGCGTGTGTATGTGTGTGTTGGGGTTGGGAGTGTGAAGGAGTGTCTGTATGGGTGTGTGTGTGTGTGTATGTGTGTATGTTGGGGTTGGGAGTGTGGAGGAGTGTCTGTATGGGTACCTGGCCTGACAAGATGAACCACTTATTCCTGGTAGTCACTTTTATAAAGGAAACACCTTTGAGTTTTTCATGCCTAACAGATTCCACTTAAGATTAACTGTTCAAGGTTACTTTAGAAAGAGTACAACAGACTATTTATAAATTACTTCCTGTCCTGAAATGACCAACTTTATTCTTCCACATCTATGTTCATATTTTAATTTCACTAAATCTTTGAGCTCTGATTAGTTTGGTTAGAAGCACGAGACTAGAACATTCACATGCTGACAACCCTCTATGCAGTGAATCACATTAAATGTCACAACTCTTGTCACAAATTTTTAGAAACTATTTTCACCAGTGATTCCCAAATCTAACTGCCTATCAGAATCTCCTTGGAAGCTTTTATTTTCTTTTTAATATTTTATTGAAATATAGCTTATAAAGGCGTCCCTGATAGCTCAGTTGGTAAAGAATCCACTTGCAATGCAGGAGACCCTGGGTTGATTCCTGGGTAGGGAAGATTCCCCGGAGAAAGGATAGGCTACCCAGTCCAGTGTTCTTGGGCTTCCCTTGCAGCTCAGCTGGTAAAGAATCTGCCTGCAATGCGGGAGACCTGACCTGGAAAAGGTCAGTTTTCATTCCATTCCCAAAGAAAGGCAATGCCAAAGAATGCTCAAACTACCGCACAATTGCACTCATCTCACATACTAGCAAAGTAATGCTCAAAATTCTCTAAGTCAGCCTTCAACAGTATGTGAACCATGAACTTCCAGATGTTCAAGCTGGTTTTAGAAAAGGCAGAGGAACCAGAGATCAAATTACCAACATACGTCAGATCATCGAAAAAGCAAGAGAGTTCCAGAAAAACATCTATTTCTGCTTTATTGACTACGCCAAAGCCTTTGATTGTGTGGATCACAACAAACTGTGGAAAATTCTGAAAGAGATGGGAATACCAGACCACCTTACCTGCCTCCTGAGAAATCTGTATGCAGGTCAAGAAGCAACAGTTAGAACTGGACATGAAACAACAGACTGGCTCCAAATCAGGAAAGAATTACGTCAAGGCTGTATATTGTCACCCTGCTTATTTAACTTCTATGCAGAATACATCATGAGAAACGCTGGACTGGATGAAGCAACAAGCTGGAATCAAGATTGCCGGGAGAAATATCAATAACCTCAGATACGCAGATGACACCAGCCTCATGGCAGAAAGTGAAGAAAAACTAAAGAGCCTCTTGATGAAAGTAAGAGAGTGAAAAAGTTGGCTTAAAATTCAACATTCAGAAAACTAAGATCATGACATCTGGTCCCATCACTTCATGGCAAGTAGATAGGGAAACAATGGAAACAGAGACTTTATTTTCTTGGGCTCCAAAATCACTGCAGATGGTGATTGCAGCCATGAAATTAAAAGACGCTTGCTCCTTGGAAGAAAACCAATGACAAACCTAGACAGCATATTAAAAAGCAGAGACATCACTTTGCCAACAAAGGTCTGTCTAGTCAAAGCTATGGTTTTTCCAGTAGTCATGTATGGATGTGAGAGCTGGACCATAAAGAAAGCTGATCGCCGAAGAATTGATGCTGATGAACTATGGTGTTGGAGAAGACTCTTGAGAGTCCCCTGGACTGCAAGGAGATCGAACCAGTCCATCCTAAAGGAAATCAACCCTGAATATTCATTGGAAGGACTGATGCTGAAGCTGAAACTCCAATACTTTGGCCAACTGATGTGAAGAGCTGACTCATTGGAAAAGACCCTGATGCTGGGAAAGATTGAAGGCAGGAGGAGAAGGGGAAGACAGAGGATGAGATGGTTGGATGTCATCACCGACTTGACGGACATGAATTTGGGTAAACTCTGAGAGTTGGTGATGGACATGGAAGCCTGCTGTGCTGCAGTCCATGGGGTTGCAAAGAGTTGGATACAACTGAATGACTGAACTGAACTGAACCGATATATGATATACAATATTATGTAAGTTACAGGTGTACAATATGATGATTCACAATTTTTAAAGGCTATATTCCATTTATAGTTATTATAAAATACTGGCTATGTTCCCTGTATTGTACAATAATCCTTGTAATTTATTTTATGTATAATGGTTTGTTCCTCTGAATCTTCTACCCCTGTGCTGCCCCTCCCACTTCCCTCCACCCTCCTAGTAAGCACTAGTTTGTTTTCTGGATCTGAGTCTGCTTCTTGTTTGTTACATTCAGTCCTGTTGTATCTTTTAGACTCTGCAGAAGTGACATCACACAGTCTTTGCCCCGCCCTGACTTATGTCAGCTGGTGTGACAGCCTCTCTGGCCTGACTTATGTCAGCTGGTGTGGCAGCCTCCCTGGCACGGTGTAGCAGTGTTCCATTAAGTGTGTGTATGTGCACAGACACACACATCTTTATCCTTCATCTGTTCAGACACTTAGCTGCCTTCCATATCTCGGCAATTGTAAATAATGCTGCTACGAACACCGGGGTGTGCGTCGCTGTGAACTGGTGTTTTGGCTGGAAGCCTTTAAATATACAGATCTCCAGGCTGGCTCAGAAAGATGAGGGTACACAGAATAAGGCCGAGATCTGAATCTTAGATTCCCTGGATGGTTCATGGATTAGTATGTGTGAACTGCCCATTTAAAGGCTTTTCTTGCCTTCTAAATTAATTGCCACAAAACAACACAATATAAAACACTTTACCCACTGACAGAAATTTTATGGAGAGAAGTTAGGGTTAACACAAAGCCATAAAAAAGAATTAAGGTCTTACCCTTGAGGCTCTTGGACGGTCTTGTTCTCTACTTTTTGTTCACATTCTTTTATCATGGAAGTTAAAATAACCTGATTAAAAAAAATTGACTTTAGTGAAATATAGGTAGCACAGTAAAATTAAAGTTTTTAATTGAGCATTTATTATTGCCTAAGCTAATATGTTAATTAAAAGAGGAAACTTTCGGCAGTTACTCTGTTAAAGGCTTGCCTCTTGTTTGTTCTGTTCTACAGATAGCCTTCACCTTCGATGCATCTGAACAAAATACTAGCAAGTTGACTCTACCTTCATCTATTAATAAAAGGAGTTATGCATCATAACTAAGTGGGATTTTTTACAGGAGTTGAAAGGTTGCTTTAGCGTTTAAAAAACGATTAATATCAAATATTGTGAGAGAATAAAAAACCATAATTATGTAATCATCTCAACTGACTCAGAAAAATACATTTAACAATATCCAACCACCCCTCATGATAAAAAAACCAACGAGCAATAAAAACAAATTTCCTCAGGTTGGTAAAGGGCAACTATAAAATGTACAAGACACAATATGGGAAAAGCTAAAAAGAAGGAAAGAAAGCATTTCCCAATCATAATTTTAACATGTCTTTCATAGCTGAGAGAACAACTAGATCACAAAAACGTAATACAAATATAAGAGAACTGGCTCATAAAATTAACTACCTTTACCTCATGAAGCAAAAATCCATGGATCAATAAAGAAATAACGGAAATGAGAATCTAGTGTGAACTAAATGATAACAGAGCTACAACGGAGCAAAAGGGATGTGGCTAAAGGGATGTGGCTGAGAGACTTAAATTTACGCATCAGCAAAGAAGAAAGTTAACAAATGGAAAATCCAAGCTTCCTCCTTAAGGAGTTAGAAAAACAGGAAAAAAAAAAAAAATCAAACCTAAAGAAAGCAGAAGGAAATAAAGATGAAAATAGCAGTCAAACTAAAAAAGAGAAAAATCAACAGTCAAAAGTTCAATATTTGAAAAGGTTAATAAAATTAATAACCCCTAACAAAACTATTTTAAAAAGAAAGTAAAAAACAAATTAATATCAGAAGTAAAAAGGTATAGCAATATAGAGCCTACAGTAAGGAAAAGGGAAAAAAATACAGTAAAAGTATTAGAAAATAATATATTATTTACTATAATAATGGTGACTTTCCTGCATTTGAAACTTATTTAAAAAATCCAGAGACATTTTATTATTAGAATTAAAAATAAAGTTTCCCAGGTTAGCCAGATACAAATTCAACATATAAAAGTTATATACATTTCTATATACCAATAACAAAGGGTTAAAAAACATATAATCCTAAAAGAAGTTAGCATTATAACATTATAAATATAAGGTGACAGTTTTTTTCAAACACAATTATAAAACTTTATTGAAAGACATTAAAGGAGATATGAATAAATGTAAGATACAGTGTGTTCTGGATGCATGCGTGCATGCTCAGTTGCTAAGTCGTGTTTGACTATTTTTGACCCCATGGACTGCCCATGGGATTGTCTAGTCAAGAATACTGGAGTGGATTGCCATTTCCTCCTCCAGGGGATCTTCCTGACCCAGGGACAGAACCTATGTCTCTTGCACCTTCTGCATTGGCAGGTGGATTTTTTTTTTTTTACCACTGAGCCATCTGGGAAGCCCCATATTCTAGACAGAAGACTCGAAATTATGAAGTTGATGTCTCTCCCAATTAATTTATAGAATCAATTAAACTTCATCAGAATCTGAACAAGATCATTCTTGGAACCTTGTTTAACGCTAAAATTTACATGATAAGTGTCATGAAAAGTTCTAAAAAAACGACAGGATGCTGAACCTGCCCTGTTAGATTTCAGGACTTTTTAACAAGCGACTATAATAAAGACAATTCATTACAGTGATACAGTTCATATCAATGTTATAATAAACAAGGAGATCAGCAGAAAAGAATGCTCCTGAGTAACAGATGCAGGCATACAAGGAAACATCAGATATGATAGAAGTGGCACTGCCAAACAGTACAGACATAATGAACTGTTTCATAAACAATAATGGGACAGTTGGTCATCTGTATAGAAAAAAACATAATTTACACACTACCTCACACCATACACAAAATCCAATTTTAGATGGATTATGAATTTTATTGTAAAAATATAATTTTAAACATTTTAAGAAAAACATATAGGAGATCATGTCTTAGAAAGATTTAATCAATCTATTAAAATTAAAAATCAGTGTTCAAATAGGACAAAAATATGAAAAAACAATTGGGAGAAGATATTCATAAAATACGAACTGAGCAGAATACTGGTATTCCAATTATATAACAAACATCAAAGAAATAATAGGAAAAACTATAATCCAAAGTGAGAAAAATGGGCAAAAATCCTAAAAAGGCTTTGATGTTAGTAAGCACATAAAGAATTCCGAGTTTGAAAAGAATCAAGGAAATGCAATGGAAACCATCATGAGATACCACTTTGTATCTACCGAATTTAAAGAAGTCCAAAAACACTGAGCACTGACAAAGACACGGAGGAAAAGGTTACAACTCCGGCGTGTCCGTTCAGTGCAGCACTGACCACCAGTGAGCACAGAGACAGAAGCTCTGCTGGCCGAGCGTGCCGGTGGATGCGCTGTACTGACCGTGGGACAGCGGAGAGGGAGCGAGGACTACACCGGGAGGAGAAAGAGGCGTGGAGAAGGGGGGACGGGAAGACTTGGGTTTGTCTTGTTTAGGATGGGAGAGTCAAACATGGTAACAGGCTAGAGAAAAGCTGACAGAAAAACAGACTGATGACATAGAATAGGAAATACATGATAAAACGGGGACAGAACCTGTGTCTTCTGTCCTGAGGACACAGGAAGATAAACAGTATGAGAAGCCTTATGAGGAACTGGAGACAGAAAATAGAAACAAACTCTGCCTCTAAGAAAGCTGATGGTCTGAGATAATACTGTACAGCATTTCACAGAGAAAAAGCATTTCACATACATTCCTTGCTAAATTCTAGACAGTACGTTATGCCTACTTTAGAGAACAGAGAGATGCAAAAGGAGCTGCTTAAGATCTCATCACTAGTTAATAAATCCGTAAAATGACACTGAACTCGATTTGAAAAAATTAAGCACAGCATATCATAACCAGGCCTCACACGAAGAGGAATGGAAGTCTGAGCAGGAGAAAATGAACTTCCCAGGTGGTGCCGGTGGTAAAGAAACCACCTGCCAGTGCAGCAGATATGGAGATATGGGTGGACCCTGGGTCGGGAAGATCCCCTGGGGGCGGGCACGGCAACCCGCTCCAGTGTTCTTGCCTGGAGAATCCCATGGACAGGTGAGCCTGGAGGGCTACAGTCCACAGGGTTGCAAAGAGTTGGACCCAAGTGAAGTGACTTAGCAAGCACACACAGGAGATATTAAACCACATGAACATTGCACTGATAATCACAATGGCTTAATCATGACAGTAGCTTACTTCATGCTCTGGAGAAAGATGTTCCATGTCGATTCGTAAACATCTGAGACCAGGTAAAAAGTGATTAACCATTAAATCCTCTGAAATGACTTGAGAGAAGGTAGTTAAGGACATTTACAAAAACCAGACTGGTATGTCCAACAGAACAACAGAAGCAGATTTCTTAAATGATGACTATGGTATGCTGATCACTTAGAGCCAACAGGCTTCCCTCAAGCACCATCCTTATCTGTTGAGTCAGTTACTTGTCAAGAGTCAACTGCGTTTACTGTCACAAATCTCTTCATGTCAGAAGCATTCATTATTGTTACAGCACATAGTTTAATAACATGGTACGTAAACATACGAAATAAGAAGGGTGAAAATGAAATCATGAAATTTAACTGGATATTTAAATGAAGATAAAAAGAAAATTAATGTTTCCATGACAATTAAGTTGAAAGTCCAGCTGCTTAAAACACTGCTGTTTAAAATATATGCATATTAAAATATAAAGAAAAATACAAAAATCTAGAAAAATTCAGTATCCATTATCAGAAATGTTTCCGGATTCTCTTTCAACAAACTTAAGCTGAAATTCATAGACAATTATATTACGAATGTGATTATTCTAAGGCGGCTGATGTTTAAAACTCTAATCAGCAGTCTCACAGAAGAAATGCCTTAACTCTACATCAAAAGATTGGTAAAATAAGTTACATTTATGTGTTTTAAATTAAAAGAAGTTACCTTAGGTATATATCATTTTCTTGATTTCTTATTTCAACCATTCTGTTAAACTGACCCATACTGGTCCTGACTGAATTGGGCGAGAGAGGTTTTGCTGTAATAAGTTTAGCACTACCTATATTTCTTAGTCATATGAGTTTTAGTTGATTATATGACATTGAAAGGAGTCAGGAAAGCAGATGCATTTCTCAAGAAAACAATTCACCCTGTTCATTCACATAGTTGTGAGCCATTTAAAAATAGTTCTTATTTAATATTATACCATATCAATATTAAAGTGAAAAGTGCCAGTAAATGACTTCCCCTATAAAGATGAGCTGATTTTTCTGAACTAAATTATAATAAACTTTATTAAGTAAAAAAATCCATGTAACCACTGCCTTGAAAATACAGTTACTTTCAAGAGAGCGGAATAAAACCTCTTCTCTCCCTATCCACTGTTTGCTCCTCTTCCCCGTGAAATCCCACAGTCTTTTCTTAGGAACTGGAAACTTATAGATCATTTAGTCCTATCTGATGTTAGAAACCACCTCTACCTCATCCGTGAATGATGGTCATAAGGCCTCTGACTGCAAACAGTGACAGGACACTCAGTTTCATAGAAGAGGTCACTGTACTTTTAGATAACTGAGAAAGTTCTTCTCAGACCACAGGCCTCTCTCGTCAGCGTTTGCTCTGCGCCTTAGTTACACAAAGGGGCCTAAGCTTTTTTCTACATAATAACCTTTAAAATAATTTTCGAATTATATTTTCATCCCTAAACCATTCCAAGTCAAATATTTCTAGACTCCTTCAAATTTCATATTAAACATCATTTCTTGACGTTAACACCCTGCCAAACCTATTAAAATATGATGTTGTGTTCTATCAGCTCAGAATGCAATGGAATACAGGACAGACACAGACAATGTGATTTTCTTAGCGGTCATAACCACCCTGCTGACACCAGTACAAGTTCTGACTCATGTAGAAGTACTTGTACAGGGTCTACTGTTAAGATGATTCTTCCCCTTACTGTGCTGGTATAAAGACTTTTTGCTGTATTTTCTCTATAGTAATATTCTGTACATACCTAAATATACAATAACACTCCTTCATAACAGATGTCTATGCTCTTCAGAAACCACTGCCTGGGGTTTACAGAGCTAAAATTTTTGATCTTTTTTTTTGACTTCTCATTTTCTTTGAGGCATATTCCCTTTGAAACTCTAAGAAAATACAAGATTACACATAACTTTTCACTGAAGTTTGTAAACATTTACTTTCGCAAAGTTCAGGGAACGGGATAAACATATCCATGCTTGCTTTCTTTGACACGCTGCACTCTGACATGCCGTTAGTACTTTCTTTAAGGGTCCTGTCACTTCTCCATTACTAAAGAGTCCTTCCTTGCGAATTCACAATCATCACTTCCTCTTCTTGCTTCCTCTATCTTCTCTAAGTTGAAAATGCCAACAAGATAAATGAGGAATGATAGTAAGTTCTGCTTTTTGTGGAATTAAACTCAGAGAAAATATATGATTAGTTGAGGCAAAATTATCAAAATATGGTATCTCTGTCCATTTTATAATCTATATTATAAAAAGGTAGCTTATGTCAGCCACGTGACTAGGCAATTTGCAGTAGAGTCCCCAAATGAAATGCTCTCAACCATGCATCTAGCTTCAGGCTTTAACATTTTGAAAAGGACCAGCAGCTCCTTAACACATGGTTCCACATTTCTACTCTCCCTACCATCATTTTTTTCTGTCCCAACCATAATTCTCTGATTATGTTGTGTGGCACCTACTTTCACAGTTCTGTTGAAGTGTTTAGTGTTCACTCCTTTTTCAATCTCTTATTTCCCCTTTCTAGAGCTATTCTGCTTTTAATGGGAAAGCCTGAAAGCTGGAGTTTGTTCTGCCCATCATTATCTTTACTTCCTTCTTAGTTTTATTTCATTTTTATTTCTTAGCTTTATTTTACTAGGTCTAGGGTAGTAAAGAGAACATTTAACAGGATAGCTACAGTTCATTGTTGGAGTCACAATTTTGATTTTAACTATTAAAAAACAGAAGTCACTAATGTCTTCAAGTTTTAGTTTAATCATTTATAGAAAGTACTGAGTGACATGGGTTAGATGATCTCTGAGCTTTCCTCCAGTTCTGCTATCAATGCAAATGATTAACCTGCGTGGCCCTGTATTTTTTTTTTCAATGAGTGATATGTCTCCAAGAGATAGTCATAGGATCATAAAGGTGGTTAAACATTCATTAAAAGTGAATGCCAGGACACAGACAAGCCTTCCTTTTGATTAACAGAGAAGCCTCAGCTGTAGCTCATTTGTGGCTTAAGTCATACAGCTGATTAACACAGACAAAATTTTAGTCTATGTTTTCAAAACTACAGAACATACAAAAATAGAAGATTCAAAGTTATCTTTTAAAATTAGGAGATGGCTAGAAAGAAGAGTGGGGCAAGTCAACTCAAATTTTTAAACTTCTACTCTACTTCTTATTTAAGCTGAAGAAAAGATTCTGCTTCTCAAACTCTGACAACTGAGGGTCACTGCAAGCCTGACCCTCACATACAGACACACATGATGAGGGCAAGGATACAACAGCAGGAAAGCGCACTGTAGGCTTCAAAGAGGTGGGTGGCAATATCCAGCCGCTTAGAGTCCACAATCTGTAAGTTGTTCACCGAGGCTAACTTATGCAGATGCGGTAGGACAACTGAAAAGAGAAAAAGAAATGACTAATTTTAACCTAAAATGTGCTTTATCCATTAAAAAAATATTTGATTTTATAAAATTTTATTTTAATTTTGGATGATTTCAAAAGATCACCCATATCCTATACTTGCTTTTTCTTACTAGGGAAGAAAGCATGTTTTTTCAGAATAAAGAGTGATCCAGAATTTGGGAGAAATAGATTACAGCATGCCATTATAACCTAATTGTGAGGATGTACACAGGTCATTTGGCTTCACTGCAATTCAGTTTCCCAATCTGAAAAATGAAAACCAAATAAATAAATGTAAACAACCTACCTCTTGTGTTATTATTATAAAGTTTATATAAATCAGGTATTACTGTTGCTATTAAAAGATAAATACAGTATACTTATTCTCTTTCAATATCAAATTATTTCACTACTTCATGAAAATATTACTGGCTTTAGTTTCTCAAGTTCATAGCAAAGACCAATGTCAAATAGCACAGGTGGCTGAGTTTTCAAGTCACTCAATGGGCTCAATGATATCTCAATGAACTGTGTAAAATTTCAAAAATACAGACAATACACTACTAAAATAAAAGCGGTGGCCCAAGAAACAACCACCACTTCAGTAACGCTGAGCACCCCTACTGCCTAAGATCATGATCTCTAAATACCACTTCCCACTAAAACCAGGGTTCCTTGGAGAAATGGAGTCAGGGTAAGTGATTAACAGGTTGTTGATCACAGGGTCCCTTTCTAGTCCCTGCTTGGTTGGGGGCTCAAAACATGGCTCATAAGCACATACTCTGATCAACTGCAGGGACTGCTTTCATGTTTACACTGCATTTGCATATGTTAAAGTCACAATCTCCTTATCAGAAAATCTTCTTTCTCAATAGATCAGCACTATAATTACAATCTTTAAGCTTTTAAATGTAAAAAAAAAAACAAAAAAAAAAACCCCACAAAAACAGGACAACAATGGCCATTTTTAGGGGACTTTTTGACTTGTCAAAATTAGTAACAACATACTTAAGAGGTGTTCTAAAAACATAAGTATAAGACAAAAACTTCAAATATTCATTGAATTCCTAATGAATTCACTGAAATCTTGATTCATTAACTGGCATGCTTAGGCCTCAACAAAATGGTAGCTCTGAGACAGTCTCTCAAAGCTTCTTTATTTCATTTCTCCCCAAACTTACCTTCCTTGTACTTGTTTATCCATAAAAGCGTGGCCTCTCTATTCATTCTGCTCACTCTCTGTTATTTCTTATTTAAGCAATCCTTTCCTTAAAATGTTTTCTCAGAAACTCAACAACCACACTACACAATATCCCCGTAAAACTGCTTAACTACAAAACAAACCTAAACAAGTTTCTTTAAATTCTAGTCTACTGACAGTTAAAGGCAATCATTTAGGATCTTCCTAAATCTCAGAAGATAGACATTTATTACAGAATTCAACATTTCATTACATAGGTACTGTCCTGGGTTACCACATCTGTAACAATTAATTCACTCAACTGTTAACCCCTCAGATGGAGATAAATGGTGAAAAGATTTAATAACCTAAATGTGAATATTTCTACAAATGACCTTCAGTGGGCAAGGAAAATAGGAAGCACACAACATAAGGCCACTTCTAGGGCCTTTCACTTAAAGATTCAAAACTGCAAACAAAGTAAAGATCAATCAATAGGAAACTTTTTAAAAATAGATTTTAGTAAAGTTTCAAAATATATTCTGGGGTAGATCCAATAACAAAAATGAAGGGAATCATGTCCTCTCTTTTTATAAAAGGGCTGAGATCTAAAATAAGGGACTTAAAAAAACAAAACAAAACTGATTTGAAATGTAAAAATGCCATGTTAGAAAATCTCTGAAGTATGACTGAACACTTTCAGAGAGCCTTATAAAGTTAAAAAAGTGGAAAACAAACAAAATTGTATCATATTCTGAAAAATATTCCCTGGTGGCTCAGACGGTAAAGAGTCTGCCAGTAATGTGGGATACCTGAGTTCAGTCCCTGGGTCTGGAAGATCCTCTGGAGAAGGAAATGGCAACCCACTCCAGTATTCTTGCCTAGAAAATCCCATGGATGGAGGAGCTGGCAGGCTACAGCCCATAGGGTTGCAAAGAGTTGGACATGACTGAACGACTTCACTCACTGGAAAAACCAAATGGCCCCTGAGATAAAAATAAAAACCAAAAGAGCCTGTGATAACTAAGAGTTGGGAAAGAAAACGGGCCACTGGATGAACTGATGTCTTCTATTCTGTAAGAAATAGAGGGGGAAAAGAAATAGAAAAGTTCAAAAATATCACTCCAAGAAACAGCAGTTACTACCCTGCAATTCTCTGATCTTTCTCTAATTCCTAACAGTAATTGTCTGTAAATACAGACAGATGACAACGTAGCGTCCTCGTCAGTACGGGTTCTACTTTGTCTACCGCTCATCTTACTAATACAGGACGTTAAGTTCCTTGGGGTAAAGTTTGAAAACTAAAGAGAACCCAACTGACTGAGTAGTAAATACAGAAGAAGAGAAAATTTTTGTCTTAAAACGTACTTGTCCGTCATACACAGTTAGCTGTCGCAGGCCTCGGGGTGACGGTCTACACAGCTATTCAAGCCCTGGAAGCTTCTTTTCTCAATCCTCTCTCTAGCCAAACCTTGTTATTTTGGGATCATTATGAAAAGAAAATTTCTTTTTTCTGTGCAATGTGTCAACCTTTCTCTTGAATGTACATACAGGGGTTCGATTGTGTTCTCAACAATGTGGCGCCCACCAAAGGTCCACTGACTATTTAGACTGTTCCTTGATTCGATAGCCAAGAACTGCTTCAGGGCAACTACAGCCTCAATAGTCAGTCAAAGTTCCTGCAGGAGGGCCATGTGTAAATCTGATGCTACTATGATGAGGAACTAACCCTGCTGCTGCTGCTGCTCACTAAAATACTAAACCTTTTTCTGTTAACTAATTGTGAAATATGTAATATTTCCTCCTCATGTTACCAACACTATTGCCCATCGAGAAATAATCTTGTGATTGTTTTTTTGTAGCTCCATAAGTGTTCATGCCCTTTTGGACACTGCAGTCCAAATCCTGACAATATTTTTAGTGATAATTCTTAGAAACTGGCTTAGGAAACCAAGCCTGTGCTCCTTTCAAGAGCACGCCAAATGGCTAAAAATAAGCGGACTAAGATGTAGCAGTGATGACTGTCATGCTTTCAGCGCAACGATTACCGGGCGCTTCGCCGCCTCTCAGAGGTTGCTGTCATAAAGGTTGAGGCTCACTGGAGAAGTGACGCTACAGAAACTGGAGAGAATGCTTTAGCAGATCATCATGCAGATGATTTAGCAGATTGACAAGCTGTGACTTAAAACTGTCAAATGCCATGTTAAGTGGAAGAAATGTACATCTTTCATAACATGTCTAGAAACACATATACATTTCCTTAGAAATAAGAAATAATAATCTCTAAATATAAGGAGCATAGTTATTCTGAAATTAAGTTATTAAGAATTGTTCTAAAAATAACTTGAAATTATTTATGAGTTACTTTTCATAGGTCTACAGGATATAGTATAAGAAACCAATGAGTAATAGCAATAGTGATCAATCCCCAATAAGAAACTTGTTTCACTTGTAGCTTTCAGTGTATGAAAGACAAAGTGCAGAAAAGTCTTTAACACACGACATATCCTCAGAGAAACTTATGGTTTTGCTCTTACATGTAAATTCAGGAAAAAGAGTAAAAAAATGCAACTTACACTCATCTCGGAACCTTGGCTCTGCATTAGGCCCAACTCTACCAAATGTTTTTATGATCTCTGTATGCAGAGAATATTGGTCTTGATATTGAGGGTCTTCCAGGAAAGAAGCCAACTGCATTTTCACTCTTTCCAGCAACTTAAAATTGAATATTATACAGTCAAATTGAGAGAAAGATATACACTAAACATGGTTTGCATCACTGGATTCAAACGACTTATATCAAAATGAGTTGAACTTTGAAATTAAATAAATACTTCTTTAGTCTTTCAGTTCAGAAAAGATCCTACATTTTCATGTTTGCCAACTCATTTTTTTTTTTTTAACACAAATATTCCTGACAAACTGTAGAAAGATCTCACAATATTTAGGGAAAAAGATAAATGTATGATGATTTTGTGTCTAAGTTAGAATTCTTAAAACAGATCACAGTGTAAGTTACCCACTTATTCACCTTCTGAAAGCAATGAGTCATTAGTGACTTATATATTACTCATATTTCCCTAAAAGAAGTTTTTATTTTGGGATTTAAGAACATGTTGAAATTCTGCCAAGACTGCAAGCTTTGCAGAATGATGTATTTTTTTATTTTGCTCCACTAGTGAAATAAATAAATATATATATTAAGTGAAAAAACAGAAAACACTTTTCCCACAACTAATAAAGTTATTTAGTGTTTTGTTATAAAAAAATCTCTATGACAAAAATTTTACAAAACAGTCTATATATATATAATTTTTTTGTGTGTGTGAAATTTCTATGAGATGGAAAATCTTGTTTTCCATTTAAGTGGCTAATATGTCCACAAATAATTGATTTTCTAGTGTACAGCATTTTTCATTGTGCAAGGACATGTCCAATCTCATAATAGAGAATAACATTCTGACACTAATTTTGATAAGTGTCTAATAGTTAATGTTGCAGACAGAACTGAACAAACTTTAGATCACACAAGTTTCTGAATCAAAATACACTTTGCGGGAGGAAGACTTTGGTAATCTCCTGAAGCAGGCATGACAGAAGGGTGTCACAGTAATGTGGACTGCAAAAAGATGACACCAGTCTACAACATGACTTGCAGCTTGATATGAAAGACAGTTACAAGAACACAGGTACCTCTAGCCTCCATTCCTGAAACTGAGGAAACCTGTTCTCTTCAAATCTGCATGTACTAACAATTGGGAATTTATGCAGACTATCCAGAAGTCTACTGAATAAGAGAAGTCTTTGAAACTAGATCTGCTGTGAAGGATTATTCAATACTGCAATATCCAGAAAAGCTTAGAATAGAACATCTGAGAGCTGGCTTATTTTGAAGTTTCTAACTGAGAAGAAAGACTAGAGATTGCCTTAGCATATGAAAAGATACTTTTGGTAGGCTCTCATATTTTCAAATACTGAGGTCCCCTCTGGCCCATAATTAACTAAGAAATAAAATGAATGTATACGCCCCCTGCCCCCAACCACAGGGTGCGTGTATGGCCATGCGCTTCCATCACCTCAGCAGTGCACACAGATTAAATAAATTCCACGCATTTCCTACCTCTCTCTGAATAACTGTTTCCATAATCGTGCCAAAGGCTGGAATTGTAGCAATCCTGACAGAGCTGTTAGAATTAAAGAAGAAAAAAACTGACATTTCCTTTGAGACGAAAAACTGGTTATTATTAAAGTATATATCAAGGTAAGTACAAGGTAAATATACTGTATTAGTCGCTAGCAATGACAAATTAAATTAAAAAAAAAGCAGACCAAGAAGAATGCTCAAAAAGACAGACAGGATAACTTAAGGTCGCAGTCTGTGGAACTCACAATTCAGGATCACTGGATAAGGTAACAAGGGCCGGAGCAACCCGCTTGTCAACTAACGCTTCACTCATGCCTCGAAGAGTCAGCTGTAAACCAGTCAACATGCAATAAAAAATGGTTTGGTAAACTGGAATGAGAACTGGGTTAGCTGTGACTGAGGATGGGCAGGCAGACTCACTGGCCTTTCTTGGTTTAGTCACCCACATGAGACATTAAAACGTTAAGCCTCTGGTTCATGCCACTATACTTACTGGTAACGACATGTTAGTGAGATTAGCAGCGCATCCCTTCTTGGCTTGGAAGAAATAGTCCATCAGCATGTTTTAAGTTTTGGAGATGTTTACTGAGGAATAATACTACTAATAACCCCTTTTAATATATGGCCTTGTCATTAAGTTTACTGTGAAGGTGGACTTAGAACAAAACACAAAAACCCATACATGAATAGTAGTATAATAGTTTAAAGTCAAGTAAGCATAATCCCATGTTATTATTTTAAAGAGTTAAACCTACTCTTCAGTGAATTTAAAAGCTGATGGTTATTTCTTGACAGGCACGTTTTGAAAGGGATGCTGGAGGTAAAAGGCAAGGACGACACTTACATTTCAGGGTCACTGGAGAGAGTTATGAGAGCAGGAACAACCCTCTGAGCTACCAGAGTCTCATTCACCCCCTTCACCAACAGCTGATTGGTCAGCGCAGGGGGTATTCACAGGTGATGCACGGAAAGAACAAACAACAATGCCACGGGAAGAAGGAAGGAACAACCAAGAGAAAGAGAAAACACAAAAGCAAAACCAAAATTAGCTGCTAAGCCAACATTACTACTGGAGTGCTTAAAAAAGGCAGAGAACGCTTAGGAGGAAAATAAAGCTTCCACAGCCTAGCAGTCCCCGAAAACAGCTCGTCACCAATTCAATGGCAATTTGTACTTTTGGTCACACAGTCTACACAATTTCCATATTCAATTAAAAGGCAATTTAAAACAAAGCTTTATTCTTTATTAGTATTATTTTTTTTAAAGAAGCCAAAAAGATGACATACTGGGTTCTTTCTTTAAATAAATCTGGTATAATTTTGTTTTGACCAACAAGGTACAAACTGGACTGTTTTTAAACCAAACTCAAATGGCTAGCAGCCCCCACTAAATTGCTTCTGACTGCTCTAAAGCACGTAAATTTAAAAATCACATACAAAAATTCCCAGTCTTTCACATCACAGAGCTTTCTTTCTTGAGGTACAGAGACCTCAGACAGACTAGTGCAAAGGAGTTATTTCACGTGGGCGTCAGACCTGGGTTCAGACTCTAGCTCTCCACTCAGTAGGCATGTGGCCTCACATATATTACACCATCCCTTGAAACTCCGTTTTCTCATCTGAAAATGGTGACTGTCATCTACCTCCAAGGACCACTGCACACAATACACTTAAACACTGTGCCTGACAAAGACCAGACATTCGAGAAATGCAAGCGGGTTATGACGATGACTCGGAGGATGTAAGATCTGTGACACGTTTAGAAAAAGAAAGAGATTAAAAAATGTTTCTGCTTGGTCCACGGAGCTAATACTTACAAATAGCTCATTTTTCTAAAAGCTCAAAATAAAAAAAAACTGAGTGCAATGAAGTCACTCAGTCGTGTCCAACTCTGCGACCCCATGGACTGTAGCCCACCAGGCTCCTCCGTTCATGGGATTTTCCAGGCAAGAATACTGGAGTGGGTTGCCATTTCTTTCTCCAGGGGATCTTCCTGACCCAGGGATCAAACCCAGGTCTCCTGCATTGCAGGATAACCACAATCAGACTTATTTCTATAATCGAATCATAAAACAATTTTTTAGCAGCCAACCCTAAATCGCAGAACAAGAGGACAATATTGAGCTATATGCATTTTTTTTATAGAAATCACAGCATTTTATGAGCTTCAACAGAGAAGGCTAACACCCTAATCCTATAATCTCAATTTCAGAATGTAAATACAAATTATTAATCTTAAATGCTAACCTTGTAAGGGAACTAGTCCTCCAATAAGATGGAAGATGTCACGGAATTTTTAGTAACAAAAACCCAACAGGTACTTTTGAATCTGCTTCAGTATTCCGAAATAATTTTTATTTCAACAGAACCATGGATAATTTAGGCAGGAATAAAATGACAAAAGAATTTCTGTTACTACTTTAAAAGCATTGTAGATGTCGGGTAGAAAGAAATAGGGGGAAGAAATTAAAATACTGTTAAATAAAACTTTCTTCTCTGTACCATTTTATAAATAAAAAGGCATCCCTGGTGGCTCAGACAGTAAAGAATCTGCCTGCAATACAGGAGACCGGGGTTCAATCCCTGGGTCAGGAAGATCCCCTAGAGAAGCGAATGGCAACCCACTCTAGTACTCTTGCCTGGGAAATCCCATGGACAGAGGAGCCTGGCAGGCTACAATCCACAGGGTCACAAAGAGTTGGACTGTTAAATAAAACTTTATTCTCTGTATCATTTTATAAACAAAATAGCTTAGATTTGAATCAGTAAAGTACATTTTCAAAGGTTTATATTGTGCCATCCAAAAAGCCTTAAAATGGACTCATTCACTGGTCTTAAAAGCCTATGCCTTCTTTGAGTTGTGGTCTTAATATCACTTGCTTTATTTCCTTATGACTGATGTAAGAAATCATTATATGAAACTTCTTTTCTGCATCTTTTGGGAAATCCACTATGTCACACTAGAAGTCACAAGAGAGAGTCTCTTTTATAAATCAATCTCAATACTAATTTGATACATCAAGAATATACTTTCTCTTATTTAACAATGACTGGATTTCCCCTTTTTGTTCTGCTGTCTGAAAACTCAGAGCTAAATTTAGTGTTCAATTTCACTAAGTGTCCAGTATCAAGTTCCTGATGTATCCATTTCTCACTTTCTTATCAATAGTTTCTATTCTGACATTAAAAACATAAAAAATCTTAAGTGCCCCCTTTTTACATTTTGAATTAAGTCGTTTTTGGGTGGCAGGGGAAGCAAGCATAATTGTAAATTATAATGTATTAGTATCAAAAGAAATCTTATAAAATAATTAATCTTTTAATACAATATTGTTTAAAATAAGGCTCACTGACAAAAATAATTTTAATTTTTCCTGATGACTTTTACTGGCATGCTCAGTAAAACTACTTTTATCATAAATGAATTTGAAAAAATATTGAAATAAGTCTCTCAAATTAGACTCAGAAATTCATAATCAACCTGAGAACACTGCAAACTGCTTAAGCACAGGTATAGTTTCCAACCAGGACTGACTGCAGACACAGAAACCAAAACCAGACGAAAGTCACATGTAAGAAATAAAGTGGAAAAAATACAAAAACAAGTAAAAAGGAAGGAGACCTCACTTTCTTTACACTATTTTCATTTATATGGTATGCTTCATCAGTATATATAGACACATTAGAAATAAATGGTTTAAGACAAAGAAATAGCTCTTATGGTCTCAGAATACAATTCTATGAAGAAAGTATATTAAAGAAATATGATGCTCTTTTCTTTTGGGGGACAGAGCAGGCTAAAGAAAGACTTTCTTCTTTCATGGTACTAACTTTTCAGCATATAGAATAATCAAAAACTGTTTGTAGCTAAAAGGAACTTATTATGCCAGGCACCTAACTAAATTTTTAATTTGGCATTTGTCTTGACAAAGAACATGTGATTGGTTTTTTGGATCAAATTTGTGTAACTGTGGAATAACATGGAGAGAGGATTTTCAATCTTCTGATAAGAATGGAATTTTATGTAGATGCCACAGAAAACTTTAAAGTTTTAGATGGTATATGTTTTAAAATCTAACAGTGCTCTAACCCTTTGACTGCAATTTACCTTAAATTATCTAAAAATTCTGAAATATAGGAAGAATTTAATATCTCCTTCTTATGAAAATAAATGCTTTAAGATATTTTAAGAATGACATTTACAATAGGGACAGTTTTAGCCTGAATAAACATACTTTTCTTAAACTATTATATTATCTTGTGAAGTAATGGCATAGACTCAAAAAACAACAATCATAATAATTAACATTTATTATGTTAACATAATAGATAACATTTATTAAGTTCTCCTAATTATGTGTCAGACACTGTCTTAAGGCTTTTACAAGTATTAACTCATTTAATATTAACAAAAAATCCTTTGAGATGGACACTTATTATTATCTTCACTTTACAAATGAGAAAACCAAGGCCAGAGAAGTCTGAACCCAGCATTAAGTGGCAGAGACAGATGCTGAACCCAGGCAGGATGGCTCTGTGATAAGACTCAAGAACAGTAAAACATTCAAAACCAACTTTAGTGCTCACATTCAAGTTCTAAAAACATACACACATGAACTAGACTGACACAATTTCCTTTGTGAAGGATTAAAAAAGATAGGTATTCCAATTTTCATACTAAATTTGGGTAGGTGGCAATTTAAGAAAATCTAGTTAAATTATATGAAGTGTCTTCTCTCTTTTAAGTCTATGGGCAGTAAAAGTCTAGAGATGCTGTTATTCCAGATATGTGAGGAAATAACAAAGTAGGAGTAATCAATAAATATGTCCATAATTGCAATGACTGAATCAAAGTATATTTTATTCATGAATCCAACTATATTTTACAACTTTATAAATACCCTCCACTGTTTTAGTTTAATAGCCATTTGCCTCAGTAAATAGAAAAGTAGAGCCAAGAAGATTTACATAGGATGGAAACAAATAAAATTTAAAAGAAATTTGAGAAGAGGAAATGATAATAACATTCAAGGAACCAATAAGGCTAAAAAACAATCTGAAATATTCCAAAACTAAATTTCTGCCCCATCCCACAGTACACAACTAGATACTATTCAATGCCACAAAATATACATCAACGTAACATAGTACAAAAAGCTCCCTCCCTTCAAAAAACTATTCCCTCCCCCTCTGCCAAAGAAACTCATGATGATCTGAAAATTCTGCTTACATACCTCAAACATTCTCGCAGCAGTACACCGCACGAGTGCTGACGTGTGGACTACACCATACCACAGGACAGTTAACAGTAACTCATGGTAAGCTGGATTTGCACTGCAAGAAAAAAGTCAGTGTGAAAAGTGAGAGCCACAGTGTCTAACTGGGGTACTGAAAAACTCGACCTTTCTGAGGAATACTAGTGACAAAAATATTGGCAAAACATATAGAATTACTTTCTATGGTTTAATAGGCTATGTCTAAGATTCTTTAAAAAAAGGAAGTCACCTTACACAACTAAAACTTTTAGCACATTCAGGAACTAAGTTTCTCTAAGCATGTGCAAAGATGATAGACATTTCAACCCTTTGATACATAAAAGTTAAAATTGTAAAAAATTAAGTAAAATAAAATTTACTACTTATGAGAAGAAACACTGGACTAAGAGTCAGATGGGTAAGTTGTAACCTTTGTGAGTCTTAATTTCTGACATCTATAAATACTGGAGAAACAATACTGTCCTATATATGCCATATGGTTGGTATAGGATCAGTTCAGTTCAGTTCAGTTCAGTTGCTCAGTCGTGTCTGACTCTTTGTGACCCCAGGAATCACAGCACGCCAGGCCTCCCTGTCCATCACCAACTCCCGGAGTTCACTCAAACTCATATCAGTTAGGAGAACCCAAATCAAGGATAACTCAAACCACCATACGGAAGGGTTAAGTTGGGTGTGACACTTCTCCAAATGTGGGATAGTGTTATTAATAAATACATAAACCTGTTTTTAGTAAAGAATGAGAAGAAACTACTTAAGCAGCTAGACGATGTGATTATGAGTTCAGTTCGGTCACTCAGTCATGTCCGATTCTTTGCGACCCCATGGACCACAGCATGCCAGGCCTCCCTGTCCATCACGGACTCCCGGAGTTTACTCAAACTCATGTCCATTAAGTCGGTGATGCCAACCAACCAGCTTATCCTCTGTCGTCCCCTTCTCCTCTCGCCTTCAATCTTTCTCAGCATCAGGGTCTTTTCCAATGAGTCAGTTCTTCACATCAGGTGGCCAACGTATTGGAGTTTCAGCTTCAGCATCAGTCCTTCCAATGAATATTCAGGACTGATTTCCTTTAGGATGGACTGGTTGGATCTCCTTGCTGTCCAAGGGACTCTTAAGAGTCTTCTCCAACACCACAGTTCAAAAGCATCAATTCTTCAGCGCTCAGCTTTCTTTATGGCCCAATTCTCACATCCATACATGACTGCTGGAAACACCATAGCTTTGACTAGATGGACCTTTGTTGGTAAAGTAATGTCTCTGCTTTTTAATATGCTGTCTAGGTTGATCATAGCTTTTCTTCCAAGGAGCAAGCGTCTTTTAATTTCATGGCTGGTCACCATCTGCAGTGATTTTGGAGCCCCCCAAACTAGTCTGTCACTGTTTCCACTGTTTCCCCATCTATTCGCCATGAAGTGATGAGACCAGATGCCATGATCTTAGTTTTCTGAATGTTGAGTTTTAAGCCAACTTTTTCACTCTGCTCTTTTACTTTCATCAAGAGGCTCTTTAGTTCTTCATCGCTTTCTGCCATAAGGGTGGTGTCATCTGCATATCTGAGGTTATTGATATTTCTCCTGGTGATCTTGATTCCAGCTTGTGCTTCATCCGGCCTAGCGTTTCTCATGATGTACTCTGCATGGAAGTTAAATAACCAGGGTGACAATATACAGCCTTGACATACTCCTTTCCCGATTTGGAACCAGTCTGTTGTTCCCTGTCCAGTTCTAACTGTTCCTTCCTGATCTGCATACAGATTTCTCAGGAGGCAGGTCAGGTGGTCTGGTATTCCCATCTCTTGAAGAATTTTCCAGTTCGTTGTGATCCACACAGTCAAAGGCTTTGGCATAGTCAATAAAGCAGATGTTTTTCTGGAACTCTCTTGCTTTTCCGATGACCCAGTGGATGTTGGCAATTTGATCTTTGGTTCTTCTGCCTTTTCTAAATCCAGCTTGAACATCTGGAAGTTCATGGTTCACGTACTGTTGAAGCCTGGCTTGGAAAATTTTGAGCCTTACTTTGCTAGTGAGATGAGTGCAATTGTGCGGTAAACCAGGCAAATCAAAGGGAATGGAAAAGGGAGCCCAGTGTCTGGCTTTCACTAGGACTTCTTTTCCAGTTTGGGGCCACTGAATTTTCTTCAAGTTTGTACTTGATTTTATGCCTCCAGCTGCTTCAAAGAAGACTTATCTGTATCCTTTACCTCACTCTTCTATTACAATGTATTGATTATAAAGTATTAAAATATACAAAAAAAGAACAAAAAGATCTTAAGTAAAAAAATCAAGAAGTTTGGTGTGTCATCTTTGTTTAGACTAAAAATATGTAGTCTATAAAACCAATTTTAAAACTTTCTATAGCTTTTAAAAATTATAAGCTATTATTTTTACCCCAGTTCCACAAAAGAAGCTTTCAGGCTATCAAGAGGAGCATGAGATAATGAAAGCAAGGTCATTACATCTTCTAAGAATCCAATCAACAGCTTTCGGTCTTCTTCCTATGGAGGAAAAAGACTGACAATGAATTTCCAAGCAATCAAACAGAACTTAAAAACCATCATTTCGTATCTACAATTAGAACATTTTATCAAATAAGGGGAAAATAACCTAATTTGTAAGCATTTTAATTAAAGATATTTATTAAGCATATCTACGATCACAATGGTATGAGGAAGAATACTATTCTGATTCATTATTTAGACCTGAGCTGTCCAATATGGTCGTCACTCACCACATGTGGTAACTTATACTCAAACTAAAGAGAAGTAAAATAAAAGATTCAGTTCCTGAGTTGCACTAATTACAATTCAAGCTGTTTAACATCCATGTATGGTTACCTCACTGGACAACTCAGATACAGATTATTTGCATCACTGCAGAGTTTGATAAGATAGTTCTGGTTTGAAACATAAAGAGGTAAATTTTTTTATTAAAATTTATTTTAACAGTTTTACTTTCCATTAATTTTGGCTCTAAATACTTAAATACAAGCCACTAAAACAGTTATCCACCTAAGAGTAGAAACTGATATCTGAGAAATTATAAGTGGTGAGAAGTCGCATACTTGCTGAAATATAGACCCATTGTGTCCTTAAAAAAAGTCACACCTTTGATTAAAAAAATTACCTTTATTTTTAAACTTTCTTTGACAAACCATTATTTTAATAATCAGAAATATTTCTTTCTTTTTTTACACAGCACACTATTAAGAAATTTGTTAAGAAAAAGCAAGTCTGCTCAACAGAAAAGTTAAAAAAGATAATTTTATGTTAAATCGCCAGAATCTGTAAGGGAAAGAATCTGGCATTCTATCAGGAAATAAATATACAATAAATTAGAGTCACACGCTTTGTCTTTAGGGCTCTATTATGTCAACAATAAACGGCTTCTATATGTATCAGTATCAATGCTTCCTGGGGGCTCTGTGGTAGAGAATCCACCTGCCAAGGCAGGAGAAGCAGGTTCGATCCCTGGGTCAGGAAGACCCCTGGAGAAGGAAACAGCAGCCCACTCCAGTATTCTTGCTTGAAAAATCCCATGGACAGAGGAGCCTGGCAGGCTATATAGTCGATGGGGTCACAAAGAGTTGGACATGACTGAGTGACTAAAAAGGCACATACATTACTAGATCCATGAGGAAGACTAGATTACCATCTAGCTTTTCCTACATGGTCACGCTAATTCAGAGTGAGGTAAAAGTAAAGGACTGATAAAAGTAATGCTTAGCATGAATAAAGGATGGACACAGCCGTTTTCTAATACGCGGGTCTGCTTAGTGAAGAACGGAAGCGCTGACAAGCCACCATCAGAGTTATGGTGGAACAGAGATCTCACTGATTTTTAGTTGCTTACTGTACTAGAGGATCCATAAAATTTGGAAAATTAACTGTAAATCTGAAAACACTTAACTGTGAAGTAACAGCTATAAAATACACTGCTAAATGAGCATGAATTCTTTGATTTGAAAATTTATTACAACAAAATTTCTCAACTTTGAAATTTCAAAACAAGTAATACTGCTTTACATACTTCATTCAAAATAGGCTTTATCAAAGCAACAAGGACATTTAATTTACCTCAATAGAAAATTTCATTTAGTAAGAAAAACACTGGCGTGTGCTTCCTTAAGCGCTAGCAATCTATGATAGCCACTCAATTCTCATTTTGTAAATAGTAGCAAAGCTCTTATCTCTTTAGATATTTGGATTTCACACAGTGACTCAAAAAATATGTCTATACTGACTTATTCAATAAATCTATTCTGAGGGACTGCTATGAGACAAACCTTGTATTTCACACTTTACCAAGCCTTAAATGTGTACTTTGTATTTATTATGCCTTGAAATACTCTTTATGGTCAAAATCAACATACTTAGCATACTGACTGCCCAAGCTTAAAAATGAGAGGGAAACACTGACGTCACACTTGTTATTCTGCTGGAAGAGCTTCCAGAATTAAAGAGGAAAATGGTATTCATGCTGTTGTGCCTGGTAATACACCAGGACTTAATCTTCACAAATTTAAGGACAACAATGGATGCAATCTGTGAAGGTTAGAACTTAAAATATTCTAAACACAGAAATCCTGTGTCTATCTGTATTATGAGGCAGTCTGAGAAACCAAGGTAGAAGAGTTAAAAGAATACCGTACTACTTTAACGGAGTTGGAGCTTCTACTGCAAGATACCTTATGATATTGTAGAACTACAGTTCAATATTACAAGATGGTTCAAATCTGTTTTGGAAGAAGAGTGCAATAAATATGAACGGCTATACTTTGAATTTAAAAGGCAAAAAAAGTTAGGAATTAGTGTGGAAAATTTGGGGAAAAAATATCTTCTTCTTTGATTTTCCCATTCGAATTCCTTTTTAATACTTAATTTGGATTTATTTTACTGTTTTCCTATGATTACAATCAGATTAAACGGGGGGAGTGGTCAGAAATACTACATAGGAATTATCGTGTCATAATTTCTACAAATGCTTTATCCTGAGTCCATATTTTCAACTCACAGGTGGGACTGCCTCGCACTTAAAAATGACTGATATGCCTTAATACACAATGTGTTTATTTAAAACAATGCTAAGCACAGTGAGGTGGTCTGCTATACTGGTGACCACCAATGAACCCACCTCCCGGGTCAAACTCTCATTCCGTTTCCTCCTGTTTGAATCCGGGTTGGACCTGTGACTTGCTTTAACCAACAGAATACAGTAGTAGTGACGTGCTGATTCCAAAGCCTAGGCTGCAGCCTAGCAGATTCTGTTTCTTACAATTTTGGGAGCCCTAAGCTAGCACAGAATGAGTCTGGCTCTGCCGCTGCACAGGACCTGTGGACAGAGAGAGGCCCTAAGACTCCATGGGGACTAAAGCTCAGTCATCCTGCCAGGAGCCCTACCAACCAACCAGGTGAACGCAGCCACACAGCGACTACCAGCAAGAACAGCGGAAGGTTCGATGCATGATATAGGATGCTCGTGGCTGGTGCACTGGGATGAACCAGAGGGATGGTATGGGGAGGGAGGTGGGAGGGGGGTACAAGATGAGGAACACATGTTCACCTGGGGCGAATTCATGTCAATGTATGGCGAAACCAATACAATATTGTAAAGCAGTTAGCCTCCTATTAAAATAAATAAACTAAAAAAAAAAAAAAAAAGAACAGTGGAAGAGAGGCCCAGCTGAGCAAAGACCATGAGCAATAAAAGAGTTGTAACAATCCTTCATGTTTCAGGATTACAAAATACTTTGCTAAAAGTGATAAAACAGTATGTTACAGAATTTTGCAGTTTGCTTCACCTAACACATGTGCTTTATTAATCAAAAAATTATTATGAAACACAAAGAAATTGCTACATAGTACAATCTAACACTTTTAAACAAAATATCAAGAAGCACACAATCTCTAAATTTATTTGTTCAACAGAGATAGTCCTCAAGAGACTATTATCAAAATATGGTTTCTACTATAAATTATTTATTGAATAAGAAGGATAAATAAATTTGTTTCCCATTTATGGGTATTATTTTCACTTACAGACACATTAAAAGACGTAACACTAGCTATCTCTCTAAACAGAAAGTGTTCTTACATTTTTCAGCCAAAGAATTTTTCCCTTACCTGAATATAACACGTAAGGACTCCTGTTGCATAAATGGGGACAGTAGCTTTAGTGAGGACCCCATTTCCTGCTGAGGAATCTAAAAATCACAAAAATAATTTTAAATATCTGAGTACGCTTTAAATGTAAAGCAAAAAGTCATAGTACAAATTATATTTTAAATTACAGTTGGTTACAAGGCTTACAAATAAACGTTATCATTACTTTAAAAATACTTTGATCAAAAAATACATATCCACTGGTGGTTGTGAAAATGCAACTTAATACTTTTCAGAGCCATTAGCATATACAATTTTGATAGATGGGAAAAACTTTAATGACCAAAATGAAATGCTATACTGTTATTTGCATAGTCATAAATCAGAGCTTTCTTTAACATTTTCCCAAGTGATTGTATAAGCATGTTGTTTAAATTTTCAGGCTTTTAATTTGCAGTATTCAGTAAAACATAAAGGCACTCAGCTGAAAGGAGACACCTAGATATGTATTTAACCTGCTTCTAGACATGAGACATTACCTAGTTTCCAGTATTAGCCTAGTTCCAGAGCTCTTCCTGCACCCTGTACAGGGGTTTTTCAGAAGCCAGACAGAACCCTGACTGTTTTCATGGAGTAGGAAGGCTAAATACAGCTTGGGGAGACGGGAATGCATCCAACCACAGCTGAGTGTCCTGTGACAACTTTAAGACATCAGATTTTCTTATGCAGCATGTGTAGACGATTTTTCTACAAAAGGTCCAGAGATGATGTGGCAATTGCTATGTACAGCAAAACAGCTCCCACTTACTGATGTTAGGCATTATTTGAAGCGTGTCACATTTGCTTTTATGTACTCAAAGTTTTAAAAATTACTTTTTTCTATTCTTATATGGTTTTAAATCTTTCAGAAAGTAGTACATACAGAGTTCAATTGAAAGTATGTATTTAACTGTCTTGAAAGTATTTTCACCCAAAACGAATCTATTTTCAGATCAGTTAGTATTTGAGGTTTTTTTATTCTCTTGGCAAGAGTAATTTTATCTTTTGGGGAGTACTGATGTTGGCTGAGTGTGACTATGGTAGTTGAGAAGTAAATCTGAGGCTACAAACATAAGCTTATGTTGAATTCATACATATAGACTATATATAATCACCTCCTAATAATTCTGAAAGTTATCATCATCAGAATGAATAATTGACTAAACAGATAATACCAATTTTTAATTCCAAGTAATTAACCATTAGAAACCTATTAAATATAAACTTTAGGAAGCATTTGTAAAAAAAAAAAAACACCTCACTGACATTTTCAAACTTAAAAGGAATCACTTATTCACTCTCTAATTACCTCTGAGGACAGACAAAAACGGAGTCCAAACGACTCAAATCAAATCACTAGAAGACTGAGATAAGAATTACCTATACATCCAAAACAGCCAAGGTAAAATACAAATCATAGGGACTATACATTTTTGTCCTTAATATTTTTCACAATTCATTCCTAGAAATTAGAAAAATACACAGGGACATAAGATCCAAACATAAAGGAGTTCTTGGTGCTATAACCAGACTTCTTAAGACAGGTATGAACCGAGGGGCTGGAGTTGCCCATTAAAGCCTGTAGTTTCATAAAAATCTCATGTTTCATTAAAAATAAAAAATGTATATCTTACATTCTATTCAGTTATACTTGTTTTAATTTTTAAAAGTTCTAAGTAACTAATTATGAATTACATGCTCTGTATTTTTTCCTTTTTAG
Source organism: Moschus berezovskii (assembly GCF_049115385.1). Lineage (NCBI taxonomy): Eukaryota > Metazoa > Chordata > Mammalia > Artiodactyla > Moschidae > Moschus > Moschus berezovskii. The sequence goes on along the minus strand of NC_142487.1, from coordinate 29,139,613 downwards.
TATTTCAATTGCACCACTTCAAACCTCTAAGGGTACAAGTAAGTACACAGTCTGAGAAGGTCAGGCTTAGGTCAGTTTGATTACAGTGAAGGTAGATATTTACAGTAAAACTGACAGAGATTAATCTTATTACTACTTCATGGAAAGGATATTAGATGTAGCAGTGCTGTAAACCCAAGAACTCCATAGTATAAATTTTCCTCTTCAACTGTACTTGCTAGTTTATTTATACAATTTGCATATAATGAATAAAGTATTTTTCTGGAATAAAGAGATTTAATTGTTTTTATAAATTATAATGCACAGACTTACCAATATTTTCTTCAGACAGCCTTAAAATCTCCTGGAACTGAGGTTTTACCTAAGCAACCCGAAGAAAAGATCCAGAAAGTCTCAGGTTCAACAGACCAATCAATGGTTAAATAAAATGTTTCCTACCATTGCTACTACTACTTATTTTTAAAGATTCAAGTAGTCAAAAACCTAACAGTTCTTAAAAGCCATAGGAAAAGAGAAGTGTCAAGTTTCCGAAAACAACATCTTTTTAGAGATAAAATATTTAAAAAATCAATTTAGGTCAGCAAGTTTTCTGAAGGGCCTTTAGATTCCTTCACTAAATTAAAATAATTTCCAAAGTGACTTAAAGTGTTTGAAATTACTACCTCCCAAAACAGAACTTGATGATAGAAAGGGTATTTAGGCAGATATTATACAATTAAAATTGTTGAAAAAAATGTTGTGTATAAAAGGAATGAAAATGAAATTCCATTCATTTGTATATTCAGTAAGTAACATACTCATTATGTTATATCCACTGGCTTGGTCTTTAACTTTTTTAAAATTTAATTTTAAACATGAAAGACAGAATTTAACATTAAAGTTTTAAGTTAGAGGAAATGCTTGTTTCAATCTTTATTTTTAACATCACAGATTTCAGGCCTCTGAAGTCAACCACTTAAGTGTTAAAGTGAATTTGTAATTGCTTTTGTAAGAAAAAGTAAAATAAATAACAGTTACTTCTTCTGGAGATGTCAAACAGTTTCTGCCAATAGTGATTCCCAGTAAAATCCAATTATACTTAATAATTAGATGTTAATGAAATATTTGGTTTCACCTACAGTAACATTGCTGCTGCTGCTAAGTCACTTCAGTCGTGTCTGACTCTGTGCGACCCTATAGACGGCAGCCCACCAGGCTCCCCCGTCCCTGGGATTCTCCAGGCAAGAACACTGGAGTGGGTTGCCATTTCCTTCTCCAATGTGTGAAAGTGAAAAGTGAAAGTGAAGTCGCTCAGTCGTGTCTGACCCCTAGCGACCCCACGGACTGCAGCCCACCAGGCTCCTCCATCCATGGGATTTTCTAGGCAAGAGTACTGGAGTGGCTTGCCATTGCCTTCTCCGACAGTAACATTAAGGTCTGGTTTTTGCCCTCCTATCAGTAGGTCAGGAATATTAATTTGCAAATTCCATTTAAACTGAGATGTAGACCACTGTGAAAAGATTAAGCTACAGCATCAGATGTACAGGATTGAATTTCACTTCACACATGAAAAGATTAAGTACAGATACAGTAAACGGCTTATTCGAGGATGCACAGAGTCATAGCCCATTTTCCGAATTTTGTGAGGGCACCACACCAAACTGTTACGCTCCAAATGTTTCAAAACTACAGGCTCAGTAAAGAGGTGCCACAAAATGTTTAGCTTTTAAACATCTCAACGCACAGCAACTACGGAGAGAAGGAAATGGCACTCCAGCGTTCTTGCCTGGAGAATCCCAGGGACGGAGGAGCCTGGTGGGCTTCCGTCTATGGGGTCGCACAGAGTCGCATACGACTGAAGTGACTTCGCAGCATAGCAACTACATCTTTATAAGCTTTTGTTAATGCTCTAAAGAACTGGCTCAACAGTCTGTCATGAAGACAAATGCATTAACAGGATTAGAGAAGGAAGTAGGACCTAAGGACTTCCCGATTTTAATATTTAAACAACAAAATAACCTGGTCAGGCAAATGCGACAGTGATTGAAATACGCAGCGTCTGTCTCAAGTGTCCATTCTGTTCCAAGAGCTCCTGTCCTGTAGCAAGTATTCTACATAAGCTGCTTTCTATCTATAATCACCTGAGTGAAAGTGAAAGTCACTCAGTCGTGTCCGACTCTTTGTGACCCCATAGACTATACAGTCCATGGAATTCTCCAGGGCAGAATCTTCAGGGAAGGAGTGGGTAGCCTTCCCTTTCTCCAGGGGATCTTCCCAATCCAGGGATCGAACCCAGATCTGCTGCATTGCAGGTGGATTCTTTACCAGTTGAGCCACAAGGGAAGCCCAAGAATACTGGAGTGGGTAGCCCATCCCTTCTCCAGCAGTTCCTCGCGACCCAGGAATTGAACCGGGGTCTCCTACATTGCAGGTAGATTCTTTACCAACTGAGCTATCAGGGAAGCCCATAATCAACTGAAGTTTTGACCAAAGCATAGAGGAAGTGGCGGCTTCCTGAGTCTGTAGCAGATTCGGTACAAGAAGCACATTCAAAGAATCGCAATGGAGTCCCCTAGCTGATACTTTCTATGCTGGAAAGCTCTGACACATCCACAGTGAGTAGACCTTATATTTAAATGTGGATACAGGCTAAATTTTGGCTAAATAATTTTTTGAAAATCAATAAAGATAAGAATATTACAGACCAGAATTTTCATTTATTATCACAGTTTTCTAAGATATTAAAAGATAATTAGAATAAAGGAAGGGTTCCTGCTTTTACTTACTCCGCCATAGCGTTAATTAGCACGTTACATTTTTATATGTCTTGCATATAAAAAAATATGAAATACAAGTTTTTACCTTAGTGTTTGTAAAAATTTTGCCAAATGTCCGGCAAAGGCGCCAGAAAAATCTGGAGAATTCATGGACACAGGCAGTTGAAGTAACATTAATTTTGCCAACTATTTCTATCAGCTGTGGTAACCTGAATAAGAAAGAAAGGAAAATAGGCAGGGTATACAGATAAATTAGTTTCCTTGCCAATTTCTGAACCTATCCAAATCTAACAATCTCTTCTGCTTTTCACAGCCAGTAAAATTAGAATGCAAAGGAGTTGTTTGGGACCCTTTGAAAAAGTCTTAACTTTATATCCTGCAAACTTCTTAAATTTTAACAGGTTGTCATGAAATATATGGACCCTTAATGGCAGAATTCTAAGTGTGACGTTAATAAGACTCAAGTCAATGGAGGTGATACTTCATACAAAAGCTCGGCTAACATGGCACCATATATTTTAGCCTCAAAAATGAGAAGTGTGGATGTAGTTTACAATCCACCACCACTTTTAGATAATAAGGTAGCAGACAGGTCTTTCTGCAATAACACAGACACACCGTTTTCACAGATAAGCAGCTACATGTCTACAGGTATAAATCTTCTCTCCTGAAGAAAGTTTACCACAGATGATGCCAAGTTATGTTTTCTTATTTTAAAAAAAAATATTTTGCTATATTTTGTCCCTCAGTTCCCAGGCTAAATATAGTGAGCTATCTTCCATTCAAGTAGCTGATATGTACTAAATGAACATGGAAGTGGTAACTTACAACTGATTGACAACCCACAGTAAACTTTCCCAGCCGGTTGTACCCTCGTGCTCCAGCTGGTAGTCATAAAGCTGTAGGAGCAGTGCCAGTCGCTCACGACTTCCAATAATAGTAGACACATCTTGAAGAGGTGACATAGGCCGAGGGAACCTAGTCACTACAAAAAAGAGAAGCGAGAAAAATCATGTATAAAATGGCAGCTTGGAAAGTTAACTATCTTATCAAAAGAAAAGTAAGGCTCTGCCTCCTAATATCTATTTAGCATATTATAGACTTTAAATATAAAACTAAAATACATTAAATTACTTTTAGAAAAAAATGAAATGTAGCTGATCCCTGCACAATCAGGGGTTAAACTGTCTAACTTATAGTCAGCCCTTTGTGTCAGAGATTGACACAAATTCAACCAACCATGGACCAGGCAGACTACAATATTAACTACGGAAAACCATCCCTATCTAAGTGGGTGTGGGTGTGTACACCTCAAACTCCTGCTGTTTAAGGGTCAACTGTGAATTTCTCTTGCATGTGAACAAATTTAACAAATCTCAAAAATTAAGATTTTATGAGACTAAATATCTAGTAAACGAAAACTGAAATGAAAGAGTTTGCCAGTAAAAAGCAAAACTTTATTTTAATTTAAAATCTGCTCCAAAATAAGATCTCAGTTAAAATATGGATTTGAATTTGGTTAAAAAAAAAAAAGATAGTTGTAAATCCACCAGACTGTTTATGTCAATAAATAATAACTATAATAAGATATTTCCTTCATGGAGTAAGAAACTAATAGGTTGACAGCAGGGAAATATTGTTTAATACCAGAGAATAGCCTAAAATACATTAAAGTTTGAGCTGAACAGGATTCTTAAGTATTTAATCTCCAATATCAAATGCTTTATTTAGAAAGTTTTCCATAATCTGATAAACATAAAGTTAATATAAAGTGTTAAAAGCAGTGACCAGTAAGATAAAGTTATATGTAATAATAATAATAAAAAAATTATTATAAATATTATAACCAGGGTCTCAAAAACAAACTTTAAAAGTTTTAGCGGAAAACCGAAAAAATGACTTTTAAAATTGTGTAAATAAATAACAAATATACATTAGTATATTTTCAAATTTGAACATATCAATAAAATTTACGATTCTACAGATCACAATCAGATTCCAGGTCTTAGCTGCCTCTTAAATGATGAACGCTACCAACAGCTCCTTTACTGTTGAAGGGAAATCCCTAGTGGCCCAACAGCTCCTGCGTAGAGGCTGACACCCTAAAAAGACAGTGAAGGATGCAGCATTTTCTCAAAGCATATGAATGGCTTAATGATAAACATTAAACTTAAGAAAACATGAAATAACTTTTAAAATGCTGAAAGACAAAATTAAGATGGTATTGTCTTCCTATGCTTCCTAAGGTATTTAACAATATCTTAAGTACAGATAAAGGTTGTCCCTTGTTAGTTCAAGTCTCTATTTGCTATCATAATACACAAACAAATATATGAACATAGGTAAAACGGTACCCCATACTCTCTGAGATTTCTGCATGAATTGTCATTATCTCAACCTAGGAATCAAACAGATCTGGACGGTGAGGGAAGTTGTGCCTCATATTTCTATACCACGTCGAAGCACATCTGATCATTTTAAACAGGGTTATATCATATTGTTCAGAATCAGTGATACTATGATGGAATGCATATTATTCCTTCAGAAATATGACAAATTTCTGAAAAACAGTGCAAGAGTTAAGAGTAAAATAGATAATGTTAAGATTTATTACAGGAAAAGTAAGGTCCAAAGATTTAAAGCTAGGTCCAAGAGAAGCAAAACAAGGAATAAGCAATTGCTTGGATAACTCAGTGGTTCCCTGGGGGCTCAGATGGTAAAGAGACATCTCCTGTAATGCAGGAGAGCGGAGTTTGATTCCTGGGTTGAGAAGATTCCCTGGAGAAATGGATACGCACTCCAGTATTCTTGCCAGAAGAACTCCATGGACAGAGGAATCTGGCAGGCTGCAGTCCATGGGGTCGCAAAGAGTTGGACATGAATGAGCAACTAATACACCATGGATAACTCAGTTGTAAAAGATAAGTAGTCGGAATGGTTTAGGAACCTCAAAGTATTATTCTATTTAAAAGGATTTTAAAAAATTTAAGCATCTAACTGTGAACATACAGAAAAATCCTCAGAATGCCATTTCAGCAGACTGGCAAAAAACTAGCATATTATTGTCTAAAAATTACCAAAATTATCCAAATCCAGCAAAATAACAGCTGCTATGATTCTTTAATGTATCTCCTTCCCACCAAAATGTCAGCTCTATGATGGCAGACTGCAAGGAGATCCAACCAGTCCATTCTATAGGAGATCAGTCCTGGGTGTTCATTGGAAGGACTTATGCTAAAGCTGAAACTCCAATACTTTGGCCACCTCATGCGACGAGTTGACTCACTGGAAAAGAGTCTGATGCTAGGAGGGATTGGGGGTAGGAGGAGACGGGGACGGCAGAGAATGAGATGGCTGGATGGCATCACCGACTCGATGGACATGGGTTTCAGTGAACTCCGGGAGTTGGTGATGGACAGGGAGGCCTGGTGTGCTGTGGTTCATGGGGTCGCAAAGAGTCGGACACGACTGAGCGACTGAACTGAACTGAACTGAATGATGGCAGAGATTTTGTCTGTTTTATTCGTGAGTGCATCTGAAGTGTTCAAAATAGCATAATATTAGCTAGTGCTATGGAATTTTCATTATTTAAGAGAAAAACAAATCTTCCCTTGTAATAAACTGTATCCCAAGTTATATATATGTGCATACAGACAGACATATAGACACAGCTATATAGACAAACCCTAAATACGGATATAATATTTCCTCATTTATAGTAAATGTATTATAACCTACATGTGAGTATAACAACATTAACATTTACAGCTACTATTAAAAGTTAGAAGGTCAAATTAAGTCAGTGAGAACTTCAAGATTATTTTTGACATGATAAAGACATAATCACAAGGAAAGGTCACATAAACACCTGTTCAGAATGGTAAAGTAGTTTTGAAAATTTTCTGTCTACCCTCTAGCATGTGCTTGGCCATAGGTGACATTGAAGAATTATTTGATAAGTGAATGAATGATAGTGAATGCTATGGGGTGAGCTGTGTCTCCCTTAAAAATTTGTATATTGAAATCCTAACCCCTAGGACTTCAGAATATGATCTTCTCTGGAAATAGTCCTATTGCAGATGTAATTAGATAAGATGAAGTCACTGGAACAGCGTGGACTTTCAGTGCAGTATAACTGATCTCATGACAAGGGAAGTTTGGGCACAAAGATGCGAGCCCACACACACAGAGAACGGAACGCGAAGGTGAAGGCAGAGCCTGGGGGGCGCGCTTACAAGCTAGAGTACCGGAGACTGCCAGCAAGCCACCGGAAGCTAGCGGACAGGCAGGAAAGAGTTGTCCCCTCACAGGCTCCAGGAGGAGCCAACACTGCTGACAACCTGATCTTACACCTCTTGCCTTCAGAACTGCGAGACAACGAGCATCTGATGTTAGAGCACTACCTTTAAGTTACTTTGTTATGGTGGATGTAGCAGAACAGTACAGCTAGACAGAAAGAAAAAGGGAATTAGAAAGCCCCGAGGCAGCTGAAGTGCCTCAATGAGTGAAGGGGTGAACCTAAAGTGGCCAGCTGTGAGCACTTTGTGGTTTAAGTCTGAATTTTCATTCTCCTCAATAATTATAATTAAAAAATATTAAGCTAACGCTTGCTTCGGCAGCACATATACTAAAACTGGAATGATACAGAGATGATTACAGCCTTCAGAATGGGAGAAAATAATAGCAAATGAAGCAACTGACAAAGAGTTATTCTCAAAAATATACAAGCAACTCCTGCAGCTCAATTCCAGAAAAATAAACGACCCAATCAAAAAATGGGCCAAAGAACTAAACAGACATTTCTCCAAAGAAGACATACAGATGGCTAACAAACACATGAAAAGATGCTCAACATCACTCATAATCAGAGAAATGCAAATCAAAACCACAATGAGGTACCATTTCACGCCAGTCAGAATGGCTGCTATCCAAACGTCTACAAGCAATAAATGCTGGAGAGGGTGTGGAGAAAAGGGAACCCTCTTACACTGTTGGTGGGAATGCAAACTAGTACAGCCACTATGGAGAACAGTGTGGAGATTCCTTAAAAAACTGGAAATAGAACTGCCATACGATCCAGCAATCGCACTCCTGGGCATACACACCGAGGAAATCAGAATTGAAAGAGACACATGTATCCCAATGTTCATCGCAGCACTGTTTATAATAGCCAGGACATGGAAGCAACCTAGATGTCCATCTGCAGACGAATGGATAAGAAAGCTGTGGTACATATACACAATGGAGTATTATTCAGCCATTAAAAAGAATACATTTGAATTGGTACTAATGAGGTGGATGAAACTGGAGCCTATTATACATAGTGAAGTAAGCCAGAAAGAAAAATACCAATACAGTATACTAACGCATATATATGGAATTTAGAAAGATGCAAATGATAACCCTGTATACGAGACCGCAAAAGAGACACAGATGTATAGAACAGACTTTTGGACTCTGTGGGAGAGGGCGAGGGTGGGATGATTTGGGAGAATGGCATTGAAACATGTATATTATCATATGTGAAACGAATTGCCAGTCCAGGTTTGATGCATGATATAGGATGCTCGGGGCCAGTGTACTGGGATGACCGTGAGGGGTGGGATGGGGAGGCAGGTGGGAGGGGTGCTCAGGATGGAGAACACATGTACACCCGGGGTGGATTCATGTCAATGTATGGCAAAACCAATACAATATTGTAATTAGCCGCCAATTAAAATAAACTAAAAAAAAAAATTAAACTAACTCTACCTTATCCATTCTCAATTTTCCAAGTAAAGCTGGCATTCTTACAGTATATACCATTTTCATGCGAGGCTTCGCATATTGTTGGATATACTGCTTCATACCCCAGGGATTACAGGTGGCCCAGTTTACTTTATACGGAAACTGTAACACTAAAACACTTGATTTTATACTCCTGTTTATTACAAGCCTATAGGAGAGATGGATAATTTCACAAATCTGAAAATCTCATACATACTAATAGCTTGTCTATAGCCATTTATTCTGGGGGTTGGATGCTGTGGGGCTACCACGTGCCATGGATCAAGGGTAACTTACTGGTTAGCTGGACTTCGAGGTAAGAAAATAATGGCTTTTGCTATCAATTTCATGTATTCCTGAAAATAAATCATATTGTTTTTTCTGGTGGGGGAAACTGTGCTGCATATGCTTATATTCCTATCAAGGACACAGCAGGAAATAGTAATTACACTTTCTTTCCCCTACTGAAAATAAGACAAAATAGCTGAGGAAGAAAAAAAATACAAAGAAAATGAAAATGAAAAGCTTCACAAACTGGCCCTGGTAGCTATTAATTTAGCTCTGTTAATGAAAGAAAACACTTACTTCTGACTTACCGCACTGAAAAAAAAAAAAGGTTATAAAAAGGCTCTAGATTAAGAATGGAGAGGAAGAATAAATATTGTAAAATAACACCATGAGCATTATCCATAAATGATGAAGCCATGTAGTTCACCTTAGGTATCACACCCTCTGACCATGCAGTTCCACACGTATAATACATTTTAGTAATTATGCTGTCATAAAGTGACTTTTGGAGAAGGAAATGGGAACCCACTCTAGTAATCTTGCCCAGGAAATCCCATGGACAGAAGAGCCTGGTGGGCTACAGTCCTTGGGGTTGCAAAGAGTTGGACACGATTTAGCAACTAAAACAAAGTGACCTTTACAATTTTAATCAAAAACAATTCTGTGGGCAGCTAAGCTGTTGATGTTCTACACCTTCCTTCCATAATTTAAATTCAATACCTTCTATCTGTGGTGCATCACCATGAAGCTTGGCTCTGCTGGAGAAGGGTGCGTTCTGCAGCACTAATGCGAAGAGAGATGGGATCAAGGACTGCAAGGCAGACAGATACACGTGGAGCTTATGCTCATCCAGCCCGCGCTCGCCTTCCTGAAACACAAGCAGGTGGAAGCTGATTTAGTCTCCTGAGAGTGTGCATTTATGATGCTTTTCCTTTTGGTGGAAACAATAAAACATTGAAGGACATGGATATTAGCCTCACAGTAAACCTAATGGAGATGACCAAGAATCTTTTCTGAATTGCTCTGAGTATGTGAAAATATGAAGAGCTAAGGCACTGTGGGGGCTTCCCTGGTGGCTGAGAAGGTAAAGAATCCGCCTGCGATGAAGGAGATCCCGGGTCGATCCCTGGGATCAGGAAGATCCCCTGTAGGAGGAAAAGGCAACCCACTCCAATATTCTTGCCTGGAGAATTCCATGGACAGAGGAGCCTGGTTGGCTGCAGTTCATGGGGTTGCAGAGAGTTGGACACTACTGGTTGGCTAACATTTTAACTTTCACAAGGCACTGTGGACGGAATAGTATCTTTTGTATGGAAAACTTCAGGGTGAACATAAGTCATTTCATTTGTATGGAACCTCTTTCACAGCTTTTTTCTTTTAAGAGCATCTTAACTTTTGAAATTTTAGTTGTCAGGTGAAAGATATTAAAGTGATCAAAGGAATCATTTTAAATGCTCAACTGTTCAATCAGCAGCAGCACTTACTATTTTCTCTCTACTTCCAAACTCCTTTCATAGATTTGATGACAACTGTATTTCGAGTATTTAATGCACTTTAAAATAACTCAATGTATAGGTAAAATGCATAAGAAATTTCAAAAGGAAACAAAAGAAAGAGGTGACAGAAACTACCACCAAGGAGACTGAAACGATCCCTGTGGGTACAGAGTCCAGGCGCCAAAGTGAGAAACAGAACCGTCAGAGACAAACGTGCTACTGCTGCCCAAAGCCTCGGGGACGCCGTTATATTATAAACAATAGCTGCGTCAGAAACACCGGGTATCTCAGGGTTTTTACTATCAAGTTCTAAACTAGTTAATTTCTTTATGGAACATTAACCTGTGCTGAATACTGTAGCTATGCTTAGTAGCAATGTGGAATTACCTGTGTGATGGAATGGAACAAAAAAAACCCAGTATGGATAATTCTCAGATAGAAGGGATGCAAATATTAAAAAAAAAAACTTGAGAAAAATTCCCTAGGTTTCATAAAAAATGAAGTACTCTATAGACTCTAGTCTATTTACAGTCTTCAACATGCATTTTGAAATTTATAGGAAAAAAAGCCCAATTTTTAAATTAAATAAATCCACATATATACATGTAAGACCATATACAGAGTAGTATATATATATATGTTAAAATACTTTATGTTAAGAGTCTTATAAAGATTCTTAAAATTTGGGGGTAGAAAGGGCAACAGTGTCATTTCAGAGGCTGATATCTGATCCTGGTCCTGTCATTTGACAGCTGTGGTAAGTTAAAGAGTTACCATACTAAAAAACCAAAATATAAATCAAAGAGTTGAAGTATGAAATAATAGATTTTATTTATAAAATATGGTACATAATGTGTACATAATACACATGAAAGAAACAGTTTTTCTTCTAGATGCTGAGACTGTTAGCACAAAAATTATTTTTGTTGTATCGACTTTTCTTCTGTTCTTTACTTAGGAAGAAGGGAAAAATCATTTTAAAGAGTGAGGGCATGAACAAATGTAGTGAAATAAAGTTAAAACATTTTGACATTGTGTAAATAAGAAAAGTTTTGAAGACTCATATTTTAAGTTATCTCTGTGTTCTGGGGACTGAAGCTGATACTTTATCTAAGGTATTTAAGTATTCAGAAGAGGTTAGGAAGAGGCAGCATTGGGAACAGTGTCAGAGTAGGTGCCACAAAGGTGCTATTTTAGCTAACAAAGTCAAATCGTGCCCTTTCTCCTTAGCTTCAGTCAAGCAAAACTTCCTCAAATCTCTCTTGGCTCCAGACCAATAGAATCTTTAACGGGTAATTAATTAGAATGTTAAGTGAAGTCATACTTTCTATCTTTGTTTCCCCAACATCCTTTAAGATGCCTTAAAACACACTTTCAAAATTTCTGTTAACTGTATAAATAAAGGAAGCATTTACCCTGAGAAGTTTTTCAATCTTGTTCAGCAATGTGGGTATAAGGTGAGACTGTAAATTTCCAAGTTCTGTAGTCCAGGCGGCATAGGCTGGTAAAAATACTTGATGTGTGGCATTAACGACTCTTTCTGAGGGGTCACCCAAGGCTGACAGCAACAGTTCAAAACCCTGCCAAAAGGGGACAGCCACAACGGGGATTTAAAGCAAAACAGAAGCCTCAAAAACACAATAAAATGTAATAAACATACATTCCAACACATTTAGAAGATATTTTAAGTGAGAAAGAAGCCATTCATAAGTCTACCTTTCCCAATTTCGTAAAAGAAAAATGTCATGTATCCACTGATGGGGAAACCAGAGAGAAAATGGCATGCTTGCTGCCAATTTCCTGCCACAAAGCTGTGGCAGATACTATAAATGAATCAAAGCATTTTTTCCTTGAAATTGCAGAATTGAAACCAGGCAGCCAACTTTACCTTGTACAAGTTGACACATCTGCCATCCCTACTATAGATTATGGGGTATCTGAATCAGAGATTTGGGATTTTACACCATTCAGAATTTTATAATGGAATAGATGGGATTTATTCTGAAAAGCATACCTGCTGATATTTGTCTGGGTCATCAATGTATCCCATAATGATACCAAGGCTTTTGATCACAGCTTCTCTTACCAAATCTGCCTTATCTTCCATTAACATTTGTTGCAACATCGAAAGAACCAAGGAGCTACGGATCTCTTTCTGAAATAAACAAGAACATGTTTTACTATTTATTTATACTCGCAGCAGAAAAGAATAGAAAACAATGACAGCTATCCATGTATTCACAATCCAGATTAAATATATATTAACACACTGCTATGTTTGCTTCAAGTCCTCATTTCTGAAACACAGAAGACATTACAGACACAGCTGATGTGCAAGACTCTCTCCCACCCTCCCCCTTTCCCTAATTCTCCTCTCTAAAGATAACATTTACCCTGTACTTGGTATTGATCATCTCCCAGCATATTTTTGTATTTTTACTACGTATGTGCCAATCCCTGAAACCTTCACAGTGCACTTTTGGCAAATCAACACTCACCACTCTGCCATAAACAGACTCCTTTGTGTAAAATGACTGTTCTTTCTATCACTACCTATGGAACTCAGAAAAGCACTGATAGTCATAATAACAGGAGGGATTACAAAAATCACTCTGGTAAACAAAGCATTTGCCTGGGGTAGGAGTATGTAAACTAAAATCCTGGTGCTGCTATTTTTTCTGAAGAACTGAGGGTGAAAAAAAAAGAATGATAAAATACGAGCTGCTGCTGCTGCTGCTAAGTCACTTCAGTCGTGTCCGACTCTGTGTGACCCCATAGACGGAAGCCCACCAGGCGCCCCCGTCCCTGGGATTCTCCAGGCAAGAACACTGGAGTGGGTTGCCATTTCCTTCTCCAATGTGTGAAAGTGGAAAGTGAAAGTGAAGTCGCTCAGTCATATCCGACCCTTAGCGACCCCATGGACTGCAGCCCACCAGGCTCCTCCATCCATGGGATTTTCCAGGCAAGAGTACTGGAGTGGCGTGCCATTGCCTTCTCCGGATAAAATACGAGAGTAAACTTTAAAAGTGCTTACAAAACTGCACGGCTATTTTTAGATGTTACTATTAAATATGATGTCAACTACTACTGCGTTTTAAATTTCATACTTTTCCCCCATGGATTCAACCTAATTAACGTCTGAGGTTAGAATAAAGTGTCATTGTTTTCATATTCTTGCTCTTCCTTCCCTTTTTTGTACCATTATTGTAACTTGACCAATTATAAAATTCTTTAAACCTAAACTTGTTTAGGTCACTTTTGCATTTAACAATTACAATAAAAGGAAATGACCACTTCTGTAAATCTCCTGTCAGTGTGATTTGGTATGCAGAGCAAGGTGTGAAAGACATTTTTAAATAATCTAGTTTTTGTTTTGATTTTTAAAAACAAAAGTATATGTAATTATAGAAAGTTTGGTCACATTTAGGGTGGTGAATATACCTTTTGGTAGAGCCTTGTTTATTGATCGTTTAAGTTAAATACTGCTTCCCAAAGTTTCTTTAAAAGTGTATTAAAAGGGCTTTTTGGTTGATATCGACACAAGCAACAGGACAGAGGTAAGTAAACCTCAGCTGGGTATTTGCTTTGCAGCGATCGAGGCTGAGGTCAACTGTGGCAGTTTCCATACGCTAAGGAAACCCACAGGACAAGTTTGGAGGTTTCACGCCATCTGAGCTATGACTCCACTGAGGTTCTACTGCTACCAGTTACAGTGGGTAACGAGGCAAGCGGAGATTTGTGCAGGAAACATTAAGTCCATTACTCATGCTGCTTAGCATTCTAGTACTAGGAGCAGTGTGGAACAGTTTCTTCCTTCTTGGAGAGCATGTGATGTTCAGCTCTCTCTTGGAACAATAAATAATAGGATGCTCAGACTCACTCATGGATATCTACCTACACAATTTATCACAATGAGATAATTTTCTCTGAAAAATAGGAAAACACTAAAAAAAAAAAAAAAAAAGTTTATGCCCAGTTCCTGGTGGAAGTATGGGAAAATAAGAACTTTGATGCACTGCTGATGGGAGTACAATCTGTGCTGTCTTGGTTGGGGGCAATTTAACACTGTCAAAGTAAAAAAATGCACATGTCAAGAGAAGCAAGATACAGAGGTTTCAACAATATGTGAAAATTTAAAATGCACAGATTCCCACACAAGGGATAGATAGATCATTGTACAGTGTGATTAATTCTGAGTAACAAAAATTTAAAAGATATAAATTTGTAAGCTTGCATATGCATGAATTTTTATTTTCTGTAAGTATTCATTAAAAACCATTAACCATAGATGTCTGTCTTTGGAGAGAATGACCAGGGTCAGGGAAGGCTTTGATTTTCATGTTATTCTTTTCTGTACTGTCTGAAAATTTATTTTCAACAACATTTTGGGGAGTGGAGACTATGAATTGTTCTTGAATTATTCTTTGTATTTTTCTGTATAAAAAGAAAAGATAAATTTTATTTTTTAAAAAGACAAATGTCTGACTCTTGGGTTTCTCAGTCTACCCTCACACTAAAGAATGTGAGGTAACGGTAAATGTAACAAATAGCTCACGTGCTGCTGCTGCTAAGTCACTTCAGTCGTGTCCGACTCTGCACGACCCCAAAGATGGCAGCCTACCAGGCTCCTCTGTCCATGGGATTTTCCAGGCAAGAGTACTGGAGTGGGTTGCCATTGTCTTCTCCATGTACTGTTGCACAATTCCAATTTTTGTACTCCGTTTAAAGAGCAGTCCTATAGAAATGACCCTTCAGGGCAGGGGTCAGCAAACTGGGCCAAAACGTCTCTGCTGCAACTACTCAACTCTGCTGTTGCAGGATGAAAGCAGACACAGACAATACACAAGAAATGGGTGTGGCTGCATGCCAATAAAACTTTATTTATAAAAACAGGCTGTGGATCCCATTTGGTCTTCAGACTGTACTTTGTCAAGCTCTGCTTTAAATGACCGTTGTTCAAAGTAAAATGACTCTTGATGTCACCTCTTGCTTCCATCCCCTGTAAGCCCTGGGCCCATCAGGAGACACCTACAAGAGCATAGCAGGCCAGCATGCTCAGTCTTCTTCCTGGCAGGATTCCCTTGGTCATTCTGAAACTAATGAGCACCTCAAACAGCTTTTGTTTAGGTAGGGAATATCATCCTGACATTTATCATATCAGAAATTAAAAATGAGAAATTTCAAATTATTAACTAATAAACTTCTTAAAGGTTAACATAACTAATGAAATTATAATTTTAATGGAAATAACTATAATCAAAAAAACCAGTGAGAGGAATAGTGTTGCTTTATATTGTGTTGCAAATCTCAGTGACGTCTGACTCAAAAGAAGACAGGTAGGATGCTCTCATCTGCTCTGCACTCAACTGTGCTCCGCTGCTTGGGTGGGAGGGCTCAAGGGAACTGGGCCTCACAGAAAGGTGTGACTGAAAAAGGGAGAAGGGCCTTCAAAGCCTCTGCTGACAAGAACAGCAGCTGTCAAGCTCTGAATGGTGGATACAAGGCTTCCAAAATTCTTGTTCTCATTGGAAGTTCTAATTTTATCATTGGCAATGAAAACTGTCTACTTATTTTCCTTAAGCAAGGCTCCATGTCACTTATCCTCATGAAAATGTCTGCCACATACCCAAGTTTGAGTAATCCCAGCTTGTTTTTCAGTGATCTATCAAGTAAAATTGGTGTCCCACGACAAAAGCAGCTGGTTCACCTCACAACTCAAACTATCTGAGCGCTTTCTTTCTGCAACTGCCATCATAGTTCAGAATGCAGCAAAAGGGCTTAGTATCAGTATCTTCCAGCTGACTATACAGAATATTAAAAAAGAGGCATACTTAGAGTCAAAATTTAGTAGAATTAATAATTTCACTGATTCACCAAGTTTATTTTTAAGTGAAGTTGACTTTCTGTGAGTGCACTGCAGTGAAGAATATGATCATTATCTGTCTATCCGGGTGTCACTGCTTTGATCAGCGCTAATGCACTGGCACTGTTGCGCATTACAACTTTTGCTTGTACTAACAGTGTAACTGTCAACACAGAGAAAAAGACAAAAAAAGTTTTAATATTATTATGAAAATAATTTTCATCTCATGGTCTTCTTCGAAAGGATCAAGGAACTCCCCAGGGTCCTCAGACCAAACTTTGAGAATTCCTGATGAGGTTTAATATATTTATATTCATATAAAATCAATGACTAATGTTCCCCCTCTGTCTGCAACGTCACATGGTATCAATGTGAGCTTTCTTTATTCAGCTCATCTTCTTCCTTTGTTAGGACAGAATGTGGATTAAAACGTATAATAAGACATCTGAAAAAAAGGTTTCTCTATTGCTAAAAAAAGAAGGAAAAGTTTTTTTTTTAAAGAAAAAATTACAATTCTTACAGGAAGGTAAGGTGCCAGCGCTCCACAAGATTCTGCCACAAGCAATCTTCTTTCTGGGTATTTGTGATTAATCTAGAGTAAAAAAATAAATAAATCAAACATAAACAACATACCCTCCCTTCCTCCAAAAGAGAATTATTTTTCACCACAAATCCTGTTAGGAATGCAATAAAGCTTCTTTCTTTCCATTTCTGGGAATCCCTATACCTGGATCAGGATTAAGGGACTCATAGAAAGCCTAAAAAATGAGATCACAGGGGTTATCTGTTGAAGAGAAAGAGGATAAAGCAAAGATGAAAATACGGCAAGGTGTCTAGAGACTGTGGGCTTGCCCAAGAAATCTTTCCTTAGGGTGTCAGGAGCAACCTTTTCCTTCCCTAGGAACATTATTATATTTTCAAATTTGGAAAATCCAGTTTCTAGATATTTACTGATATGGCCTACAGTATGTACCAGGAATGATCTGTCATTCCTCTTTTTTACCTCAAGGATTAAGTTGCAAATCATCAATGATTTAACCAGAGCTCCTGACTGGTGTTACGACTTTGTTTTTCAAGTAAGCAGATGTCAATTCATTCCTGCTTACATATGCAAGATGATGGGGTTTTACTATTGTCATGACCACACTGAGTCATAACAAAAATAACAAAAACAAACAAAGGACACATACTGGGTTTTGTTCCCATATGTCTTCTTCACAGAATACAAATCTTTCTTTGACTGGAAAAGAAGTATATCTGTTCTCATATTCCCATATGAAAAGGTGACTTAATTCATTAAAGTACTGGATGCCTAAAATTAAGAAAAGAAATTATGCAGCAATCTACTGGGCAACAAACTGGAGGTAGGTGGTTGACAGATCCCTGATGTCCATGTTTATTCGGGTTACAGAAGAAAGAGGTGGCATGGGAGTTGTTAGTAACTGAGATCTCCGAGTTAGGCTTAACCCAGGAACAGTAACCTCAAGACAAAATGGTTTGAATGTCATAATATGTTACACATAAACTTACACGTTTCTTTAGTCTAGCAGGATGAGTTTCAAAATTAAACGTGCACACAACAATCAACTGTATTCCTACATACTTTCAATGAACAACCAGAAAAATACAGAAAATTCTAATTACACAACAGTATTAAAAATAATAAAATACTCAGGAATAAGCTTTAAAAGTATGTAAATTATATTCTGAAAACTATAAAACATTACTGAAAGAAAATTTAAAAGACCTAAATAAACGGAGAAGTGAAGTGAAGTGAAAGTCACTCAGTCGTGTCCGACTCTTTGCGACCCCATGGACTGTATGGAACTCTTCAGGCCAGAATACTGGAGTGGGCAGCCTTTCCCTTCTCCAGGGGATCTTCCCAACCCAGGAATCGGATCCAGGTCTCCCTCATTGCAGGTGGATTCTTTACCAGTGGAGTAAAAAGCCTGGATTTTACTCTTCACAGTGATTCCACGTGAAGAAATTCATGCATCATTGCCAAAATAAGCGGAAAGACATCTTAAATTCATGGATTGAAAGGCTCACTATTGGAATAGCAACATTCTCCAGATTGATCTACAGATTGAAGGCAATCCTTACAATTTCAGGTGGCTTCTTTGTAGAAATTGACATGTTGATCTTAAAATTTATACAGAAATTGAAGGGACTCAGAATAGCCAAAACCACCTTGAAATACAAGAACCAATTTAAGGGGTTGGGGCTTCTTTTGCAGGTGATAAAACTGTTCTAAAGCTGACTGTAGTGATGGCTGTGTGTCTCTGTGACTAAGAACCACTGAGCTATAGACTCTAAATGGGTGAGCTGCATGCTATCTGAATTACCATCTCAATAAAGCTTCAAAGACGGAAAAACAGTTAAAGAAGACATGCACACATACAGAACTGGAGAGAACTGTAAATTCGAAGTTGTGTATATTGTTTCCAACTTAACTTGGTTTCCAGTGATCAGAGTCTCGCCCTGAATTAGTGTGCAGTACAACCTACAGGTGACACAGGGATGCCAGAGATAATGTGAACATATATAATGTTCTCTTTCAAATAATGTCTCAGATTACTAAATTAGTAGATGACTCCGCTAAATGTTAAAGAAAACAGTGAATAGCTCAAGAAAGTGGGAAGAGAATTCTCAAAGATCATATACTTTAGCAATATTCCAGAGAGTAATATTTTTTCTTAAGAACAAATGACAGAGCTGGTATAAATAAGGCCATGAAATTTGTCTTCATAAGTAAGAAATTCATCTTTTTAAGATGGAACAATGAGTTACTTAATGACCTAAATGTCAAGGGCACAAAGTCAAAGATCCTGAGTTCTAGAGAAGACAGGAATATTCAATATAAAACCAAAAGTGTTAGTAAATAGTGAGTTGAATTATAAATATACAGACTTCTTACATCAAAGGTTTACACTTTATATTCTGTATATATCTGAAATATATACAAGTATACAGTATATGCAGATACTATGTCTATTATTTACCTCCTTACTTATACATACACAGAGCCTCTTGCTTTCCCTGAAGTCACTAGTATTTAAATTTTTTTTTGTATTTTGTATCTCACTTGATTCAGAATAAAGCAAAACATCCCAGACGTTTCTTAAGCACTGTTAAATCACCGGGTTGGGCACCAGAAATAGTAGCATAATTTATATCCCACATATTTCCTAATAGCATTTTTAAAAGATAATATGAGCATTTACAATACCCTAGAATACAACAGCTAGAGAAAACCCAATACAGCTATTTACCTGTTCCCAACACTGTGGTAAAAGTTCAGCTTCAACACGTGTGGGTCCAACATGACGTGCAAATGCCACGCAGCCCGTCAGTATCATCTGCCTGAAAGACAAAGTGAACAGCTGCAGACGAGCATTTGCATTGGAAAGCACAACTAGGGCTCAGGGTTGAGAAGAGTCAGCCCTAATTAGCATGGAGCACAACTACGTCTGTATGATCAAATTTGACTTTTGACTTTTCCCAAAGGATAGGCTGCTCCAAGGGAGTGAGTTTCTTAAGACTAGTCCTTCCAGCAACAGCAACACCATTTGAGAGATGTTGTGAAGAGAGTCTCTACTGCGCTAAAGCTGAATCTCCTAAATTAACTTCCCATATATATATTACATTCTGAGATTATGTTTAATGATTCCATTTCTAGTTTCAGTTTCTAGTCACTAAATCAATCTATGATCATTTTCCCAGTATTCCTACAATTCAGTTTACCAGGTGGCACAGTGGTAAAGAATCCACCTGCCAATACAGCAGACCCAAATGACACGGGTTCAATCCCTGGGTTGGGAACGTCCCCTGGAGGAGCAAATGGCAACCCAGTCCAATATTCTTGCCTGAAAAATTCCATGGACAGAGGAGCCTGGCAGGCTACAGTCCATTGGGTCACAAAGAGTCGGACATGACTGAGCAGACAGATTTCTTTAATTAAAAACTAAGATACTGTATTAGTAAAATGATACTTAAGTGAGAATTTTTGGTACTGAACCCAAGATAACTGTGGTTGGCAGCTTCTGACGTGACTCCTAATGAGGTCTGTCTCCCGATATTCACGCCTGTGTGTAATCCCATCTTGTTGAGTATAGACTGGACCCAAGGATTTGCTTCTAATGAACAGAATAATGGCCAAAGTGATGGGATGTCCCTTATAAGATCAGATTACAAACGCCTGTGACAGCCATCTCGTGAGAGAGTCTTTTCTGCCTTCTCAGCTGGCATGCTCTGAAGACACTACCATGCTGGGGCAGTTTCAGGTGGTGAGAGCCTGAAGGCAACTTCTGGCTATAAGTCAGAGCAGGAGGAACCAAGGCCCCCAGCCCAAAGATCCACGAGAGACCGAATCCTGCCAATGACCAACCACGTGAACGAGCTCAGAAGCAAATCCTTCCCCCATGGGCCTTGAGGTGACTACAGCCACAGACAACACCTTGACCACAGCTTTATAAGAGACCCGGATGAACTGACTCACATAAATCGTAATACAAGTGTTACTTTAAACCACTTTCTTTTGGGGTAATTTGTTATAAAACAATATATAAATAACTAATATGATAGTTTCATTTGATGATAGATTTATAATTCAAAATTTTGAAAAAGATTTTTCACTTTTCAGAATGAAGGTACATTTAAAATGACTCTGAAAGTCACAATGTTAAGTGTTTTTTCTTTTTTACTTCTGATTATCTATGACTTCAAAACCAGTAAAGCTTGATGGAAAAAAAAGCATGTTTTCCACAGATGTTTCAAAGTAGCCAACTTTAAGGAAAACCAGAACAGAATGTTTAATTCACATCACCTCTAAGAGCAATTCCTCACTGCCTTTTCTTAACCTACGTCCCTGTGACTGAAAGCTGAAGAGCGACTTTGTTTCTGCTCAGTCTGAGGAGAGTGGCAGACAGCGAGCCCGTGGGCGGGAGGGAGTGCTGAGCCAACGCGACCTACTGTGTGTGGCAGTCCCTCCACCGCAGCCTCGCAACGCCTGTGTGTGTGCTTGCCCTCTGCGCTTATATCATGGTCTTCTCTGATGGCCTCTCAACTTTCCTTTCTCTATCTGCTCCTACTTCAGGGAGGTAAATAAAGGGAATAGAAGAAAAATGGAAAACGAAACTCCCAGGCTTTAAGACACACATTTAGCTTCCCACTAAAAATTTCTTCATTTCTGATCATTTCTACCCCTACTAGTCTGTTAAAATAATGAGAAGTCATATACATAGGTTTCAGAAATATTTGATAATTATAATAAATGAACTGTTGAAATTTAAGCATTTCAAACAAATGTAACAAGTATACACTTGTATAAGACCTTCATGTGAAATAACTTTAAGTCATGAGTCACCATCACTATATTAAACATGTACAAATTTGTTCAAAAAATGTTAAGCCCCTCAAAATAAACTTCTTAGTCAGCAGAATTAAGAGTCACAATTCTAAAAAAGTAGGTCAGTTTTGAAATATATTTGAAAACAGAAAAGATCAGGTGGCTACAGATTATTAACAGCATTGGAAACAGACTCCTGTGATAGTAAAAATACTGTTTCTACTTGTGGGAAATCATAAATACTGTTCCTACTTGTGAAATTATTTGACTGGCATTTGACACAATGGGCTTCCCTTGTGGCTCAGCTGGTAAAGAACCCGCCTGCAATGCAGGAGACCTGGGTTCAATCCTTGGGTTGGGAAGACACCCTGGAGAAGGGAAAGGTTACCCATTACAGTATTCCGGCCTGGAGAAATTCCATGGGCTATAGTTCTAATACTTTGGCCACCTGATGGAAAGAACTGACTCACTGGAAAAGACCCTGAGGCTGGGAAAGATTGAAGGCGGGAGGAGAAGGGGACAACAAAGGATGAGATGGTTGGATGGCATCACCGACTTGATGGACATGAGTTTCGGTAAACTCAGGGAGTTGGTGATGGACAGGGATGCCTGGTGTGCTGCAGTCCATAGGGTTGCAAATAGTAGGACACGACTGAGCAACTGAACTGACACAATAGATGGAAATATGGTGTTAGGTATGACTGCTAGCAAAGAATTACCAAAAATGCAATATAGCTGAGCATAAAATTGGACAGTCCTCGTGTCCTTCTTAGGGCACAAGGAAGCTTGTGATTCAGTAAGTAAAGTAATAAGTGATTATATGTCAAACTTAACGCTAATTTTAAAATTTTGCTTTATTTTTTATTCATACAAATATAGGTAACAGTTTAGCTTATTTGAATAAATAACTTTACTTTTGAAAAGTGGAAGATCAACTGCGAACATGAGTGTTTAAATCCTGACGAATCTTGACCTTAAGTGAGGCTGATAGGTACTTTTGGCCACCAGGGGGCAGCTGTTAGCTTTACATGCAGAGTCTGTAAAAACAGGCTATGTAAATTGAGAGATTTTTGCCTTGCATTCTAAAAATGACAATGTAATAAGTAGTATTTAATTATTAAGTTTCCAAGATAGGGAACAGTATTTTCAAGGAGAAGATAAAATATTAATTTTCCTGTATAGCACCATCAAATTGTCCTCAGAATATTTTCAGTTTGCAATGAATGGAACCTGACTGAATTTCCCTTACTTCTATTCAGTTAGCATGTAGATTAATCTTAACTGGATCCTGAAAGAAACATGTCTCTCTGCTTGCTCAGGTATATTTTAATAAGGGTAGGAAAGAGATACATGTTCACGGAGTTTAAAAGTCTCCATGACTTTTTATTCTCATGGTGGAGAGGTTCCTTGTGTTTTAAATTTGGGGCTTGATTTGTCTTATGGTTCACTTTATGATTTACCAACATTCTCAGAAGAGGTAAAAACTGTAACAGTCAGTAAAACAAGAACTAAAATCATATCAAGTTACCTAATCTTAACGTACAATTCTATTGTTTTGCAAAAGTATAAGCAAAAATTATCTGCTTATTGAGATAGACAATTACAATGTGGAAACATTTCACCAGCTCAGTCCTGTCTGACTGGGGCTTAGGCTGCTTGCCCTCCACCAGGATATTCTGTTCACGGGCACACTTGCACAGCTTCTCCTAGTATTTAAAAGTCTACTTTCTGGGGAGACATCTATTACATTTGCCTGAGCAAAAAACCCATTCCCCTTTCTTCCAGAAGCCTCTTGGGCATGTGTCTTGTCCCCTGAGCCCACCACTCGCATGCCCCTCACCATTCCCAAGTACAACTCATTTCTCCGCTCAGGCACCCTTGATTATGGGCGTTTGAATCAGGACTAACCAAAACAACTATATCCTTTAGCCATACAGAAACTGCTTTACAGACAGCTTGGAGATACAGGCATTCCTATGTTAAATATTTTATTTTTGGTAAAGCCTAACTATTAAGAGGCCATGCTGTATCTAGTTCATCTGTGGGGGGAAAAGGGAAATATTTAGGCATTCTTGGAAATCAAATGTGAAAGATAAAAGCAAAGACTTAATGGAATAATTAGCAGTCCAAAGATAACTAACACAAAAGAGCAGAAGTTCAACATGAGTAGCTGGAATAACAAGAAGGAAAACACCGTAGGGCATTATGAACAAGGTCAGTGTTTCCTTTATTAAAAGAGACCTTAGAAAGAAAAGATGACATTTAGATTAAAAAGGTAATCATGATGCCAAATTAATAAAATGAGCAAGTCAACATTATATTTATTTCCCAAAGAAGTAGTCATATTCACCTCTGCTCATCATCTGGCCTCTTGATCAAATTGAAAAGTATGTGGAGAAGCTGGTCTCTCTCCTTAGGCTCCGGATGCAGGCAGGCTGTACATAGTATGAGGGGGATCAACTCCTGAAGAAACACGAAGGTGGAAACAGTCAAAGTGAAAATGCACTGCAGAATGTTCTTTCCCCCCAAAGTACTCATAAATAGAAGTTTTAAATGAAATAAACCTCAACAGAGAGGAGCAAAGTTTTATTTTGTAAGGCTGATAACTCAAGAGAAAAACGTAAACACAGCTAAGCAGCGACTGTGCAGAGGGCGCCCATCGCAACACAATACAGTAAGTGACCACTGAAGTAGCCGTGTCTCCTCATCCTGCTTCCCAAGCGTCTATCGCCTTCTACACTAAGGACCGTGTCACCTACTGTAAGCTGATACAGCAGCTTAAAGTCTGAAAGTGCTTTTAAATAAAAACTTGCAGAAGTTAACTATATTTTAAAACCTAAAGTGAAAAACAGAAAATAAAGATAACTCTTTATACTTCCATAAGCACAGTAGGATCAGAAATAATTAATAACTTTATACCCTTAGCACCTAACATAGTGGCTAATTAAGAGGACCATCTTCACAGGTGTTGAATGCTCTCCATAAAAGCATTTGTAGAAATGTTCTATTTTGAAATGAAAATTTTAAATACTATTTTGTTCCACTTTCAACATACAGAGGTAAATTTAGTATTTTCAAGGAAACAGACAAAAATTTCTCTTTTACAAAGTTTTTTCACATTTTAATTAAACCGAGGCAAAATTCTAAAATACATTTAAAAGATATTAATATTTTTCACTTTTGAAGTAGATTTTCAAATCTAATGAAATAAAAATTCAAAAGTGATAAAGTATTTTTGGAGAGAAATCCTCTAAGTTATTTTGCAGATATTTTAAAGAAATCACTATTATATAATAAAAAGGGTAGAATGATTATTCTTATTTGTTTTTCCCATCTACCTCCCTACCCACCAAAAAGTATTAGCAGATTTAAAATAGGAATCAATCTCTATGCACTGATGCATGCCACTCTAAAGCAAAGTCTACACTATTCTGAAGATGCTCCCTTAGAAACAGATGAGATGCTTTTAGGGGAACTGAGACTGAAACTAAGGCAGGGCTAGAAGTCCTTTCCATTTCTAATGTCTTACATATATTATGTTAAAATTATAATTACTTGGTATAAATCTAAATTCAAAGCACAAAGATGTAGATAAGAAGAGGAAAAGCAAATCTGAGAAGCAAAAACAAATTTAAATTTAAAACACTTATTCTGCCATCTTTCTATTTAGGTGCCTCTGTAGGTGTTAGATTAGTGGATAACTGAAAAGCGGGGAAAATAATTTTGCACTGGGAATGGAGCATTATATGGATGGATCCTTGTATTTTGATGTTTTCCAAAGATGCTTACTGTGAGGCTTGATGGGTGAGGACCACTAATACCAAGGATCCTTAGAGAATTCCACTGAGATTGCTAAGGACCAATGATACTAAGGGCCAGTGATGAGAGGACTAGGATGACACATAAACATATTCCACTGAGAGTAAAAGTGTAAGGATGAAAAGGTAATTATTCTAGAAAGTACTGACAAAGAGAGAAAATATTTTAATGCCTTAAAAATAAAAAAGGCACTAAATATTTAACTTGCACTTTTCCCTCAAGTCCCATGGGTTTTCTTTCTCTCGGATGGGTTTTCTTGCGTTCTCCTAACCCTTCTTCCTGCTTCCCAATCATCTCCAAATAGTCACTCTTAAACTATCTCACTCTAGTCTCTTCCTATTGCATTACTCTTTAAAGAAATAAAGTTATGAAGTGTAGGTAAGATATCTGCTCTAACTGCAAGCACATGCATACATCCTCTGTTTAAAATACGGAATAACAGTTTATCTCAAAAACAGGTATACCAAAATAACTGTTACTGTTTACTTTTTGTGCCTTACACTTTCTTTTCCTTTTTTCTTTTTTTTAAACCACGAGGCTTAGTGATTCTTAATTAAAGGGGAATTTTATGTTATACATTACTGTAATGAATCTTTTAACTGGAATGTCTCAGAACTCCTAAGCACCAAAGAACCCAATGAAAACTGTGAACCTCTCAGAGCTTTTGTTTCCTCAACTGAAACATACAGGAATTAAGCTAAGTACAGAGATCAAAAATACACATATTTTGTCATTTTCTTATCTATTGCTAATGAGATTGCTAATTTTCCTTTCTGAGATCAAAGCTGGCCTCAAAACCCTTCTCAAGACAGCAGCCATTACTGACCAATCCAAATGGACACATCGGAAAGGAAAAAAAAATTTGTCAGTCCTTGTCTCCTTGAACTCTAAAATTCTGTGAATTTAGGACTTTAGAGAAACACGCTTTCACTTTTCTCAATCACAGTTAGTAATAATTTACTCTGCCACCTGTTTTTATTTCTTGCTGGCTAAAATAGCAAATGTGGGAAGTCAGTGCCAATACACTTTGGTTGATAATCTACGCCAAGGAGAACTGGGTACATCCTGGCACTTTGGTGGCTATGGCAATTATAAAGTGTACCAGATGGCTTCCTCTTCCTGAGCATTGCTGAGCTGAGAAGAGGTCCAGAAGGTGATGGTAGGAAAAAGTGGAAGCTGTAGTCTGTTTGTGACAGAGCCATCAGGACTTTAATTGCTAAGTTATGACCAGCTTCAAATATCCTAATTTCCTCTTCCTCTATCATTCATTTAATCACAACTTCTATTTATACCACTCTTCAAATAATGAATTCTGTAAGTACGTTATCTGCTGTGCTGCATATCTTACTTCTTGTCAATTCACCTTTTTCAAGCCTCTGACGTACTGGTCTATCCACAAGACTCTATTTAGGATTTTCACACTACAGTTGACCCTTAAACAACACAGGTTTGAACTGTGCTGTGTGTCCACTTACATGAAGTGTGTGTGCTTAGTCGCTCAGTCGTGTCCGACTCTTTGCAACCCCATAGACTGTAGCCCGCCAGGCTCCCTTGTCCATGGGAATTCTCCAGGCAAGAATACTGGAGTGGGTTGCCATGCTCTCCTCCAGGGGATCTTCCCAACTCAGGAATCAAACCCAGGTCTCCTGCATTGCAGGTGGATTCTTTACTGTCTGAGCCACCAGGAAAGCCCAAGAATACTGGGGTGCATAGCCTATCCCTTCTTCAGGAGACCTTCCCGACCCAGGAATTGAACCAGGGTCTCCTGCATTGCAGGTGGATTCTTCACCAGCTGAGCTACCAGGGAAGCACAGTTATATGCAGATTTCACCCCATAAACGTGTACTGCCTTACTACACCGATCTGTGGTTGGCTGAATGTAAAGTTGTACTTGGATACTGAACTGTGTGGCGGTCAGCACACAAAATCTGTGCACTGTTCAATGAAGGGTCAACGCCATGCATAAATGTATAGATTTGAATCAATATTCTCCCCTTGGTATCATCATCTCCAACTGAAGAAATCTAGTGTTTAAAATAGTTTCCTTATAATTCTAAATAAAATATTTAAAAACTGGTGTCTAGATTTTCAGAAGAAAATGTGACAGTGGTTTTAAAAATGTCTTTGAATAATAACCATGGCAAAATAATAAAGCTTTGATAAACATGATATCCAAAAGGAATCCCTTGCCTACCCCGCATAAAAACGTTACTGAGTCCACATTTCAAGGCAACAGAAATTTTAAATATTTTCAAACATGCTTTATCAGTTAACGTGTACTGAAGTGAAATATAAAACTGATCTCCTACTGATCATTAGAGAGGAAATCAGTGTAGTAATCCTATTACAGAAGGTTTTCCCGTAGTTTCTTACCATGGACACTAGGAAAGATATTTCTAAGGCCTTTAGAATTCATTAATCTAAAAGAGTTAGTAATCTGCACTTTATTCAAGTAAATGAGCTTTGCTTCAACTGGTTTGACTTCTGCCATTTTGACAACACTAGCTCTCTCCATATGAAGGACCTCCCACCCTTCCTATGAAATTTTGTACAGAATTAAACAGGAAAGGCTTCTAGTATTTTTCAGTTTTACAAGTAAAACAAAATAAATTCTAATGATAATAAAGAAATAAATTTCAAGTTAGTAAATGTCTTCAGAGATGATTACATTTGATTTCATGAATACTTTTACTTGACTTTCTTAGTCTTTAAAGAAGAAAAAATAGTACCTAAACAGGATCGAAAACAATGTGAGTGATCAGATGTTAAAGGGAAAAGAAATGAAGTAGAAAATGAGATCAGGCATAATTTAAAATTTAAAAAAGTACGGGAATGTTGATATGATAATGACTCCAAGATCTGAAAGGAATCTAAAATACAAAAGGAAGTATTGCACTTAGTTCAGATGCCAATGAGGAAATGTTTGAGTACTTCAGGTCAGGAAGCAGAATTCTACAATTCTAGGAAGGTGATATCAGTCCAGTTAATTATAGGTCACCACTTGTCTTCACTATTCCACTGAAAATATTTCTTATAACCTAAGCTTCGAAAAAATTTTAGATGGCTGTTAATTTACAATTTAAATTCAAATACTGATAAGTATACACCCTTTGATTTGGATTTTCAGTTGAAATTTGTCATGATGTTGGTAGTAACATATAAAGAAAAAAACATTACAAAGATTAAATAAGGAAAAGACAAGATTACTCACCTCTGGAAAAGTTTTATACTTGAAGGGCTGCTAAGATACCTATTCTTAGAATTATTAATATCTATAATCCCAGGTCTCAGCCTTTAGGAAGCCTGACTGAAATATGTGACTTGTAAACTCTGATACTGCTAAAGAGCATGAGATTTACTCTGAAAATTACAAGACACACACACACAACATGTGCAAAGACAGTGGACTGAGCTTGTGCAGTTCACTATTTACTTTACTGTGCTTGTCCCACCACGTTACACTCATACAATTATAAATTATATCATTACTCTTAAGCTAAAAATTTACCATAGCGCAACCACAAATGGTAATGTAAAAGAGTAAAGTTTGGTTTCTTAGAAGATGCACAAGTCTTTAGAGGTACTAGCTAATTTTTAAGGCTTTTAGGGAATTGGTGCTCTTCTTTATCTTTTTTCTTTTTATAGCTTTAATGATATACATTTCACACAACACACTCTAAAACAACCAATGGGTCAAAGAAATCACTAAGAAAATTAAAATACTTTGAGATAAATGAAAAACAGAACATACCAAAACATGTGAGATGCAGCATAAGCAGAACACAGAGGGAAATTTATAGCCATCATCACCTACATTAAAAAAAACACGAGACTCCAATTCAACAACCTTGCCACAAAAAGGATACTAAACTAAAGGGCAGCAGAAAGAATAAAATAATAAAGATTACAGCAGAGGTAAGTGAAATATAGGACCGAAAAAAACAACAGAACCCACAGCATTAGAAGTTGGCCCTTTGAAAGGATCAATAAAATTGACAATCTTTTACCTTGACTAAGAGAAAAATAAAGATGCAAATAACTGGAATCAGAAATAAAGGAGAGGACATTAATAACAAACTTAAAAACATCAAAAGGATTATAAGTGAATACCATAAACAATGGTCCAGCTACAAGTTAATCAACAAATGAACTAATTCCTAGAATCACATAAATGACCAAAAGTGACACAAGAAGAAACAGAAAATCAAAACAGACCTATAACAGGCAGACAGACTGAATCAATAATTAAAAACCTCTAGGATCAGATGACTTTGTGAATTCTAAAACACATTTAAAGAATTATTAATACTGATCTTACTCAACTCTTTGAAAGAACAGAGAAGGAGGAACAATTCTTAACACATTCTGTGTGCAAATACTATAAAGAATTTCCTGTTCATAAAATACAAGAGTTAATGCTGTTTGAATGTCAGTATTCCTCAAAGTGATCCACAGATTCACTACAATTCCTATCAAAATTCAAATGACTTTTATGGCAGAAACCAAACCTGAGCATCCCATTATGTGGAACCAAAAGGGGCCCTAAATGGCTAAATGATATTGAAAAAGAGAACAAATCTGGAAGACTCATACTTTCTAATTTCAAAACTTACTGTAAAGCTACAGTAATCAAAATAGAGTGGAACAGGCATAAAGAT
The DNA here is from genome assembly GCF_049115385.1 of Moschus berezovskii. Classification (NCBI taxonomy): domain Eukaryota; kingdom Metazoa; phylum Chordata; class Mammalia; order Artiodactyla; family Moschidae; genus Moschus; species Moschus berezovskii. The sequence goes on along the minus strand of NC_142487.1, from coordinate 29,109,620 downwards.
AAACATAAAGACCCACGGTACAGAACTGAAAGTATAGAAATGAATCCAAACATCTACATCAAACTGATTTTTGACAAAGATGCCATGACCATTCAATAAAGAAACAATCGTCTCTTCAACAAATGGTGCTGGGACACCTGGGTGACTTCGTGAAAAGAATACAGTTCTGAACTCCTGCCTCACTCCATATATTAACAAAAAACAAAACAAAAACATGGATCAATCACCTAAATATAAGAGCTAAAGGTATAGAACTATTAGAAGAAAACATAGGGGTAAATCTTTCTGACTTCAGCTTTGGTGATGGATTCTTAGATAGATACCAAAAACATAAGTAACAAAAGAAAAAAATTGAGAAATCAGATTTCACAGAAATGAAAAACATCTGTCCATTTAAGGACAACATCAACTACAGGATGGAAGAAAATACTTGCAAATCATATATAAGGTCAGAGTTTAATACCCAGAATTGTAAGAACTCTTACAATTCAAAGACAAACAATCCACTTAAAAAATGGGCAAAGGATTTACTAAAATTTACTGCATGTGAGATGACAGCTCAGGGACAGGGGAAGAAAAGCTCTTACTGTACATCTTTTCATATTTAAAAGATGTTAAGTCATGAATATACATTATTCAGTCAAACCTTACACTCTGTTTTTAATGCTTTATTTTTTAAATTATCTAGGATATTGCTATGATCATCAAACAAATGGACATTTTAATTGTATTCACATATCAATACAAAGGCTTGTATTGATAAAAGAACACAATAAACTTGAGAAATAAGAAAAAACAAAAATATTAATCCTTAAATCATAAGACCTTTTAAAAAATATAAATTTATGGAACTAGGGTAAAATATTAAATACAAGTAATCCAATATCAAAGGATAAAATCAAATAAAAGTTTTGTGCTTTTATGCCCTGGGATTAGTTTCAAAGAAAGGCCAGATAAATCTCATTGTTTACCAATTTAATTTTGAGGGAATACAACTCTGGTATATTAAAAATGGTAAATTTTCTGATAAAACAAAATACGATATAAATAATTAAGTAAACAAAGATAAATGATCAATTCTTCATGAAATTATAAGTATAAAAATATTTTTAAATATAAAAAACTTAAAATCAGCCAGAAAAGTAAACATCATACCACAAATAAAATATACATGTATATATAAATATATGCTTATATATATATTTATATATATAAAATATATCTGATTACTGATGATGCAAATTTATAAAAACTTCATGCAGTACAATCAGATTTTAGTGGTAGAGTTTTCTATGATTAAAAAAGGGAAAATAAAAATTAAAAAAAAAGCTTAAACTGCATCTCATAACAATTAGGTTTCTATGCTATTTTAAAGATTATCTTAAGGAAACATAGTAAAAGGGATGCAAACATTAATGCATTGCACAGATTATGTTACAAGCTGAAAAAGGAAAAAGAAGCTCAAACACCATTCTGCCAGGCAGAACTGCAAAACAGTCTGAAATTGGACACTGATCCTTCAAGACATAGAAAATTTTCATACTTCTTAATATCTCACAACTATTCTTAAATGTTAGGTAAAATAAAACCAGTAAGAAAACAGTCATGTTTATCATTTTTAAATTAAAAATACCTATTGGTATAAAAATTATTAAAGCTCTACATATACGTTTTCTTGAGGATCAGTATAAATTTCTTGTGCTAAACAGATATTTAAGGATAAGCTCTTATATGGTTTTGCCAATGCATTGTGTACCTATCATACTGTAGGTCCCGTGAATTATGATTAAAACCAGTGGTAAAGATTAAGAGGATAACAAAAGAAAACTTGTAGGACATGTTCAATAAATATTCTTAATCTATTAATAAAATTTGTGAATTGCAAATTGATTTCATAAATTGAATAATTCAAATAAATAAACTTGTTTGCAAATAAATCATTCACTATTTAAATGAGACTACAGATAATTTTTCCTTGATCTTTTAATGGTGAAATGTAACTCTATAAAGAATACTTTCTACAGTATTTATGGCTTAAAACATAGGCAATGTGTACCAAAATAAATCTGCTACTCTATTTTAGACATTTAAAGCATCTGTCAATAACAGGTTAGCTACAAGAAAAACGAAAAAGATACTCCCCAAAGTTATTGCAGACAATATTATAACTATCCTATTCTAAGACAAGTCTAACTACTGCCAACAAATACAATAAAACTAACATTAATAAGAGGTAACTACAAGTACATTTAAGAAAAGAGTTATATTATTAGTCCCTATTAATGTTCAATCCCAAGACTGTCTATTTCTGTAGGCAAGTCACGCATATCATATCAAGAGAGAGATCAAATAAATTAGTTAACTGGTAATGTAGAGAACAGACAGTGTTCATGGCACATAAATGGACCTACAGTAATAGTTAGTGTTGCAGAAGCTAATGATGCTTTAAGCGAAACTGGAAAACATGAATACCATGCAGTTTTACTGAACTCACCTGACAGAGGTGTAAAACCATTCTCTAGGAGCAGAGATGCATGCACAAAAGTAAGAATATGATTGCAAGTAATAGACTTTAACAAAATAAAAATATAACACTAAACTTCAAAATGACGAAAAACGGACAACGTGATGATCTAGGGGATGACAGTCCTTCTCTGGGCCTCACCTCTCTCTTGGCCAGCAGCACATTGGGGACGATGTGTGGCAGGCAGCGCCCCAGCATCAGCATGACGCTTGTCTCACTGTCTGCGATCCGAGACACCTGCAAGACCACAGGGTTAATCAAAGCCGACACTGGAGGACTGCTGTGCGTGATGGGACTTCTGTCTCAAACACACATTCAAAGGACAATTCATGAGGAGGAGGAAAACAAAAACAAGAGCAGCCTGAGATTCCAAACAGGACAAACACTTTTGTAGACCAGAAATGGATTTAAAACACTAGTAAGAAGCAAGGGAGCAGACAGCGAAGCTTACTAGGCTTCAGTTCTAAGGACTGGGACAGCTTCAATGGTTCTTAATCTTTGTTTCTGGGGGAAAGATATCCACAAAGTCATGATCTTTGGCTAAGGTGAAAGAGTAGTTTGTATAATGAAAATGCATGCAGGGGAAGTCCATGGGGCTGCCCCAGTCTTAAAACGAGAACTGCCTGACTGCATCCAAACCATTGTCTAGCTCTTTCAGATTCTTAACGACACTGTGGGACAGAAGCCCAAAAGAGGTGAAGTGGAATCAACCACAAGAAAGGTATTAATAGAAAGGGAGAAGTATAAAGAAAGGAGAAAAAAAATACCCTTTTAAGATAAGCCTGCAACAACAGTTACAAAGGACTTAATGGAAAGAAATGAGAGCCAATAAACTCTTCAAAGACAATCAATCCTAGAGAAATTAAAAATGGAGTAATCTAAAAATAACTGAAGTTATAAATAATATATACACCTGACTTGGTTTCTAAATTGCACTACAAAGAGGCACATAATTATACATATATATATACACACACACACACATATATATATATACACATATATAATTGTAGGTTGATAGACATAAAAAATTAAAACTAGACTGTAAAGAGTCATTTTCATACTAAACAGAGCTTTAATCCAAAGATAAAAATAATCAACTACTTTCCTTAAAAGCTGAAAACTTTGGAATTATTTCTTAGAGTGTTAGTTTAAATAACAGATTTGTACTTGAACAGAGTTGTATTACAATTACTTTTTGGGTAAAATGTTAAGAAGAAAAACGGAATGTTTTAAGAAAATTACAAGAATCTGGTATAACTTACCTCTGATCCTAAACGACTATCTGCTGACATTCGACAGAAAGAGAGTAGTGCTTGATGGAAAGCAGGAGACAACTTCCTAGAAGAAAGCATTGAATGAAAATGGGACAATACTAAATAGTTAAACTGGCGTTTAAGGAGAAAGTAAGTTGCAAGTTATAATTCCCATCATTACATGAATCCTACCCCACAAATGTTTGAATTTCTCAGCCACAAAAGATTTAAGGTCACTTCACTGGAGAATCACACAGGGAAAAAGGAATGGCAGTAGCTGCTGATCTCAAAAGAGCTTGATATTATGTGAATGAATGTCTTATAAATGTTAATGGATTAAACCTGAAGTTGTAATGGCAGGTCAATAACTATACAAAGAGTTTGAAAAACCTGAAATGAGGATTTTTTTTTTCTTCTTTTCTTCCCTAATTCTCTATGGTCCCAGAAAGGTAAAGAGTGGCTGCAGAGGCTAACCTGGTATGTTGTTGAGAAGTTCTGCAGATCTATATCATGAAAATGATAACTCTTAATGTTAGAAACCCACATAAAAGAATACAAAATTAAAAATAAATGAAGGAGAGGCTCATTCAACATTCACATATATTTTAAATGAAGGATTTTTTGTAATTGACAATATTAGGCTATTTATCTTTAATAAAGAAGGTTAAAACATTTATATTTGTAAAATAACACTGGTCTCTATGTAACAGTATTCATAACATTGAACTATGCGTTGTACTTTACGTGCTCAATCTACGAAGAAAAGGGGTAACCTCTTCGGTTAACAGAGGGTACTGAGCATGCACCACAAAGCGGCCCCAGGGGCGTCTGACTGTACAGTCAGTGTGCCGAAGCACAAGCCTGTTTGCTCACTGTGTCCGGGAGCTAAAACACATCTAATTGCCCAAGCCGGAAAGCCTTTAGCCTTCCCTTAGTTTTAACCTCCTAATCCAATCACTTTTTTACCTTCTAACTATCTTATAAATCTATCTATCTTTCCAACACAGGAAATCCCACCATTTCTTTCTTGGATTCTTCCATCAGATATCCCATGAGTCTCCGTTCTTGCTACCCTATAATTACCACTACTCTAGAGGACTCTTTCTAAAGCTTCAGTTCAGTCGCTCAGTCATGGCCGACTCTTTGCGACCCCATGAACTACAGCACGCCAGGCCTCCCTGTCTATCACCAACTCCCAGAGTTTACTCAAACTCATGTCCATTGAGTCGGTGAAGCCATCCAACCATCTCATCCTCTGTCGTCTCCTTCTCCTCCCGCCTTCAATCTTTCCCAGCATCAGGGTCTTTTCCAATGAGTCAGCTCTTCGCAGCAGGTGGCCAAAGTATTGGAGTTTCAGCTTCAACATCAGTCCTTCCAATGAACACTCAGGATCGACCTCCTTTAGGATGGACTGGTTGGATCTCCTTGCAGTCCAAGGGACTCTCAAGACTCTTCTCTAACACCACAGTTCAAAACCATCAATAATTCTGTGCTCAGCTTTCTTTATAGTCCACTCTCGCATCCATACATGACCACGGGAAAAACCATAGCTTTGACTAGATAGTCTTTTGTTGGCAAAGTAATGTCTCTGCTTTTTAATATGCTGTCTAGGTTGCTCATAACTTTCCTTCCAAGGAGTAAGCGTCTTTTAATTTCATGGCTCCAGTCACCATCTGCAGTGATTTTGGAGCCCAAAAAAATAAAGTTTGCCACTGTTTTCACATCTGTTTGGCATGAAGTGATGGGACCAGATGCCACGATCTTAGTTCTCTGAATGTTGAGATTCAAGCCAACTTTTTCACCCTCTTCTTTTACTTTCATCAAGAGGTTCTTTAATTTTTCTTTACTTTCTGCCATAAGGGTGGTGTCATCTGCATATCTGAGGTTATTGATATTTCTCCCGGAAATCTTGACTCCAGCTTGTGCTTCATCCAGCCCAGGGTTTCTCATGATGGACTCTGCATATAAGTTAAATAAGCAGGGTGACAATATACAGCCTTGACGTACTCCTTTTCCTATTTGGAACCAGTCTGTTGTTCCATGTCCAGTCTTAACTGTTGCTTCCTGACCTGCATACAGAATTCCCAAGAGGCAGGTCAGGTGGTCTGGTATTCCCATTTTCTTTCAGAATTTTCCAGAGTTTATTGTGATCCACAAGTCAAAGGCATAGTCAGTAAAGCAGAAATAAGTGTTTTTCTGTAACTCTCTTGATTTTTCAATGATCCAGTCGATATTGGCAATTTGATCTCTGGTTCCGCTGTCTTTTCTAAAACCAACTTGAACATCTGTAAGTTCACGGTTCATGGAGTGTTGAAGCTTGGCTTGGAGAATTTTGAGCATTACTTCGCTAGCATGTGAGATGAGTGCAATTGTGCGGTAGTTTGAGCGTTCTTTGGCATTTCCTTTCTTTGGGATTGGAAGGAAAACTGACTTTTTCCAGTCCTGTGGCCACTGCTGAGTTTTCCAAATTTGCTGGCATATTGAGTGTAGCACTTTCACAGCATCATCTTTCAGGATTTGAAACAGCTCAACTGGAATTCCATCACCTACACTAGCTTTGTTTCTAGTGATGCTTCCTAAGGCCCACTTGACTTCACATTCCAGGATGTCTGGCTCTAGGTAAGTGATCACACCATTGTGATCATCTTGGTCATGAAGATGCTTTTTGTATAGTTCTTCTGTGTATTCTTGCCACCTCTTCTTAATATCTTCTGCTTTTGTTAGGTCCATACCATTTCTGTCCTTTATTGAGCCCATCTTTGTATGAAATGTTCCCTTGGCAACTCCAATTTTCTTGAAGAGTTCTCTAGTCTTTCCCATTCTATTGTTTTCCTCTATTTCTTTGCACTGATCTCCGAGGAAGGCTTTCTTATCTCTCCTTGCTATTCTTTGGAACTCTGCATTCAGATGCTTATATCTTTCTCCTTTGTTTTTCACAGCTATTTGTAAGGCCTCCTCAGAGAGCCATTTTGTGTTTCTTTTCCTTAGGGATGGTCTAGGTCCCTGTCTCCTGTACAATGTCAGGAATCTCTGTCCATAGTTCATCAGACACTCTATCAGATCTAGTCCCTTAAATCTATTTTCCACTTCCGCTGTATATCATAAGGGATTTGATTTAGGTCGTACCTGAATGGTCTAGTGGTTTCCCCTGCCTTCTTTTAAAACTTAAGACACCGTCATGCTCCAAGTCTCTGAAATGAGTTAACACAGTTTATATGGCTTAGTCTCAGCTTAATTCTCCAACGTCCCCTCCTGTCATCTTCTCACTTGCATGCTTTGCTTCAGCCCTTCACAAGTCCTGCACACAAGTGCAGTGTTCTTCCTGCTCCTATCAGTCCCTCTTAGTGGGAAGACTTCCTTTTATCTCTTTGCCGGGTTCACTGCAACTTACTCATCAGGTATAAAGTTAGAAAATACTTCTTCCCTGAAACCTTTCCTACTCTGATGACTAGGTTAGGTACCCTGATTGTGTGTTCCCCAAGCAAGCTGAACTTCTCTTATATTACTTACCTTTCACAATATTATAATTGCCTGACAGTCTCTCTCATACTGTAAAGTTTGTAACCGAAGGGTACCATACGTTTGGTTACCATTAATATACTCTTCATTTGGGCTTCCCTAGTGGCTTCACTTCGGAGAAGGCAATGGCAAGCCACTCCAGTACTATTGCCTAGAAAATCCCATGGATGGAGGAGCCTGGTAGGCTGTAGTCCATGGGGTCGCTAAGGGTAGGACACAACTGAGCGACTTCACTTTCACTTTTTACTTTCACACATTGGAGAAGGAAATGGCAACCCACTCCAGTGTTCTTGCCTGGGGAATCCCAGGGACGGGGGAGCCTGGTGGGCTTCCGTCTATGGGGTCACACAGAGTCGGACACGACTGAAGTGACTTAGCAGCAGCAGCAGCAGCAATGGCTTCACTTGGGCTTCCCTAGTTGCTCAGATGGTGAAGAATCCACCTGCAATGCAGGAGACCCGGGTTGGATCCCTGGGTTGGGAAGATCCCCTGGAGAAGTGATTGGCTACCCACTCCAGTATTCTTGCCTGGAGAATTCCATGGACCTCTAGAAAATTGGCGGAGAAGGCAATGACAACCCACTCCAGTACTCTTGCCTGGATAATCCCATGGACAGAGGAGCCTGGTGGGCTGCAGTCCATGGGGTTGCTAAGAGTTGGACACGACTAAGTGACTTCACTTTCACTTTTCACTTTCATGCACTGGAGAAGGAAATGGCTACCCACTCCAGTGTGCTTGCCTGGAGAATGCCAGGGATGGCGGAGCCTGGTGGGCTGCCGTCTATGGGGTCGCACAGAGTCGGACACGACTGAAGTGACTTAGCAGCAGCAGCAGCTAGAAGACTGGCAGGCTACAGTGCATGGGGTCCCAAAGAGTCAGACATGACTGAGCAACTAACACTCTCACTCTTCTTTTAAACTTCAAACTCTTCATTAACATTGCCGGAGACACAGTTAAGAGCTAAAAAAGTTAGGTGGACAAATTTAACAATCATCTTTCTCCTAAGAGTGGCTTTGGAGTATAAAGAAGATATATGGAACTACCAAACATTAACAAGTACTACAAATGCCACTGCATTATTTTTATATCTTAACCATATTAGAGTAAATGCACTTTGACTCCTGGGCCATGTCTATTTCACTCCTATGATCTCCTCATAATACCTACACATACACACACACACAAGCACACACAAAGTTGTGGCATATGAGTCAAAAAATTTGCAAAAAAAAATTCAAATACTTCTCACTAATAATGAGTACCTTTAAGTCTAAAACAAATTAGCCATGCTTTCCTGTTACATCCCAACACTTGCTATAATACTCCTCCATTTATTAGGAGGAGGAGGTATGATTGGCTCAGGATGCATCACAGGGAATGTGTGAGGATTAACTAAGCTAGCATATGTAAAGCATTTAGAACTGTGCCTGACATATATAAAGAACTCAATAAATATTCCTCTCTCATACAAGGTTCTTTTTTCACATTGTAAATACTCTTTGTCTCCTCTACTAGAAAACATAATCATGATCGGCAAGGGACCCGATTTGGTCATCTAAGTTCAATCACTGCGATTCAATAAAAATTAAATGAATTAAGATAATATTGATGATACAATGTTACTAATGGAAGCAGACACAGGAAAAAGGACTAAGATCAAGAACTAATTACCTTTTTAGTAAAGGCAACTATTTAATATCAAAACTTTCTACTGAATCTGATAATGACTGTAGAACACAGAAAAGGTAAAACACACTGGGTAAAATACAGCACACAGAACATACGCATCATTTATGGGTGTAAGTCCTTAGCTCAAACAGGACCTAGTTCACTTATGGTCTATTCCTCTCTAACACAATTTAACTTAGTAATCACTTGTGATTTTTTGCAGTGATGTGGACTCTGCTATGTATTAAATTCATGCCAGACACATAAAAATTCTAGAACTGAAACTCTTCTAGTTTGACAATGTACTAAATAGCTGAAAGATGCATTTCAAAACACAGGACACATACTAACCTATTGGGTTTATCAAAATGGACTGTGTTTTTACTTGATGGAGAAGAAGATGGTACTCCTCTTTCTCTCCTGGGGAAAGAATGTGGGAAATTCTCTTTAGGAACAGTGGAATCAACTTCATCTGATTTTGAAAGATGGACATCTTTGTTTTCTCCCTTGTCCAAACTATTTATAACTGAATTCTGTCCACTGTCTTCAGAGTCTTTGTGGGGAGACTGATCCAAAGAAGGCTGAACAGAGTCACAAACTACAGGGCTGGCAAAGTGTTCATTTTTGAGGAAGTCCATTTCACTGTAAAAGAAAGATAAATTATTAGAGAAGAATTGTATTTTTTAAGACTTTGGCAATAGCATAAACCTCATACTGGGTTTAATGCTTTAAAAGTATAACATATTAATAGAAAGTGGTTTGGCAACTAATTAATCTTTTCTGTACCATATATATTGATGCTTCATATAGAAATGTAGCCACAGACTCTTATAAAACATAAAAATGTTTTTATAAACTATGCTTTGGATTATTACTTAGCCTTCTTCGTGTGTAAAATGTGGAAAATTCCATCTAACCCACATCATGAGTATAAGAATTAAATGAAATAATGAATGGAAAACATGTATAACACTAGCACGAAGAAGTTACTTTATTAATACTGATACAACCTGAAAAAGTAAAAAATAACTTACTCCTTGGTTCTAAGACATATATGATTTTATGATTATTACAGTGATTAACAACTTTTGGAGGGAAAAGAACACATTAAGTATATAAGCAATTATAAGATTTTTTTCCCCCAGAAGTATTAGGATATGAAAAATTATGCCTTACAACTGAAATATTATCTTATATGTTTATATAATCTGTCAATTTCTTTAATAATTTTAAGAGGTTTTATAGAAATGATGATTAAGTACTAACCTTTCAAGTCTTCTGATTTGTTCCATCAAAGACCATTTCTCACTATTTAATAAACTAATTTTATCTTCTAATTTCTGTACTAGCAAGGAGTTCTAAAATCAAAATGGGAGAAAAACAGAAACTCAACATCTCATAGTCTGCTTTTACATGGCTTAAACACTTTTTGTGGACTTGATTATTAATACCTCTCACCTCTACAGTCTGAGGAGTTTCAAGGGTTGAAGGAAGGTTGCCTAAAACTGGTGTCAGAGCTTCTAATTCATCTTCTTCTACACCGCTGGCCACGTCCACAAGGTCTTTCCCAGTTACTTGATGATTTCCAAAATCTCGATAGAGCTGCAGTAAGTCTGGAGGTTTTGGAATGTTTAATCCTACATCATCCCATAGTTCAAAATCCTAAAAGATAAAAAACAGTAACATAAAAAAATCTATGTGGCAGTTTTATCTTGCATTTTGAGATGTATCTTTTCCTTATTGCTAATATCTTGAAAACTCAACATAATTGTGTGATAATGTCACAGTGTATGTGCCTGGTGAATAACATCCTGGGAGTCAGGAAGTGTCCAGGATTAGAGTGTGAGATGCACCCCCCCACGTCATACTTGGAAAATAAGGGAAACAGGGTCCTCAGTGGAGAGATAAGTTTTCTTTACAGCAGAAAGGATATTCTGGACTTCCCTAGTAGCACAGTGGATGAGAGCCTGCCTGCCATTGTAGGGGGCCTGGGTTTCGTCCCTGGTCCGGGAAGATTCCACATGCCTTGGAACTGCTCAGGGCAAGCTCTAGAACTCGAAGGCTGCAACGACTGAGCCTGCAACCTGCAACTACAGAAACTCATGCACCTAGAGCCTGTGCTCTGCAACAAGAGAAACCAAGGAATGAGAAGCCCACGTACCCCAAAATGAAGAGTAACCCAGCTCGCCACAACTGAGAAAGCCCACGTGCAACAACAAAGACCCATCACAGCCAAACAATTAAAAGATAGTAAATTTCTAAAATTTAAAAAAAACAACAAAAAAAGGATATTCAGAGAGAAGTTGAGAATAAAAGACTGCTTATTTACAATAAGAAAATTTCACATAGCACCACAGAAAGGAAAGATAGGAAGTAAAGGAAAGAACTGGCAAGAGTGAATCAAGAAACAGTAAGACAATTACATGCAGATAAAAATATAAGAAAACTATCAATAAGTATGTCTTGAGTGCTCCTATACATACTCTTGCCTGGAAAATCCCATGGACAGAAGAGCCTGGTAGGTTAGGGTCCATGGGGTTGCAAAGAGTTGGACATGACCCAGCGACTTCACTTTCTCTTTCTAAACGTGCAGATACAGAGATGAACAAGAGATTCGTTTAGCCTCAAGAAGATTATAGGCTAGTCAAGGGGGATAAGAGATAATCTAACGTAACAATAGAGCCATTAAGATAAAATCAGGCCACTAAGATAAATGATCAAAAATAAAATCAGGTAAAAAGTCTGACATTTTAGCCAGAGAGTAAACATGAAAGGAGTGAGGGCTCTAGGACAGAACTGCTTTAGGGTCAGTTGAAATTACCATTAAACATCACTAGTGGTTAAAGAATAAGTAATTGATGAGCACTTGCACTGCCCTTTATAAAATAGTTTTATTGGGGTATATAATTAATAAATAAAAAACTGCACAATTTAAATCTGACTCTTTGCGACCCCATGAATTGTAGCCCGTCAGGCTCCTCTGTCATGGGATTCTCCAGGCAAGCATACTGGAGTTGGTTGACATTTCCTTCTCCAGGGGATCTTCCCCACTCCCCAGGGATCGAACCTGGGTCTCCCACATTGTAGGCAGACAGTTTTACCGTCTGAGCCACCAGGGAAGTCTTAAATCCACAAGCTAATTTAAAATGTACAATCTGCTAAGTTTTGACATCTGAGTACAGACCTGAAGAGATCACTGCAATCAAGAAGATGAACTTGGGGGCTTCCCTGGTGGCTCAGTGGTAAAGAATCTGCCTACCAACGCAGGAGACACGGGTTCCATCCCTGACCTGGGAAGATCCCGCCTGTTGTGGGGCAATGAAGCCTGTGTGCCGCAGCTACTGAGCCTGTTTGATCTCAGGCCTGGGAGCTGCAATTACTGAGCCCATGTTCTGCAATGACTGAAGCCCACATCCCTGAAGTCCGAGTTTTGCAACTACAGAGTAGTCCCTACTCGCTGCAACTAGCGAAAAGCCAGCGCAGCAATGAAGACCCAACACAGCCAAAAATAAACAAATACCGCAGAGGAAAAAAAAAAAGATTAAATAGCAAAGCTTAAAAAAAAAAGATGGACTTGTTAATGCCCAAAGGTTTTACTGGCCGCTTGTAATACTTCCCTCTCTTCCGAGGCAAATATTGTTCTGTTTTCTGTTACTGTTACAAGTTTACATTTCTTAGAATTTTATATAAGTGGAAGCACACAGCAAGTACTCTATTTGCCTGGTTTCTTTCATCCAGATTATCGATTTTCAGACTAATCTATGTTGTTGTATCTGTCAGAGGTTCATTTTTTTTGTTGCTGAGTTAGCATTTCACTGTAATGATACATCAAAATTTTTTATTCAACTGCCTGCTTTTGGATACTTGGGTTGTCTCCCTAATGTCAGCTATCATAAATAAAGTTAGTGTGAACACCATGTAGGAGTCTTGGTATGAACATCTCCCTTCACTTCTCTTGGACTGTAATATCTAGGAATGGAATGATCAAGTCATATAGGTGGTGAAGGTATTAATTTTTTTAAAATAGCCTGCCAAAAAATGTTCCAAAGTGACTGTACCATTTTGGATTCCCATGAGCAATGATGATATTTCCACTTACTCCACATCTTTGCCAAGACTTGGTACAATCTCAGTTAAACATTCCAATAAGTGTGCTATGGTATTTCATTGTGACTTAATTTTTATCTACCTAATGACTAAAGATGTAGAACATCTTTTTTCATGTGTTTATTTGATATCCATATATGTTCTTTGTTATAAATCATCTATATTTGTTATAAATGATATATATGTTTGTTATAAAATCACCTATATAAATTTTTTGTTCATTCTTTTAAAAATTGGGCTTTTTTATTATTCATTTTATAGAGTTCTTTAAATATTCTGGATAGAAATTCTTTATCAGATATGTTACTTGAAATATTTTACCTAATCTATGGCTCATCTTTCATTTGTTTAGAGTTGCTTTCAAAGAGTAGAAGCTATTGACTTTGATGAGAACAAATATTTGATGAAGAACACCATACTTTTGGTGTCATATATAAAAAATCTTGGCCTACCTTCCAGGGTTGCAATGAATTTTTCCTTGTTTTCTTCGAGGAGCCTTATGGCTTTAGAATTTACATTTAAATCCATGATCCATTTGAATTACTTTTTGTATATGCTGTGAAGTTCATTTCTGGCAGTATATAGATATCAAAATGTTACAGTACCAATTGTAAAAAAGACTATATTTTCTGAATGGAATTTACTGCGTGCTTTGTTAGACATCAAAAGATCATCTATGTGTAAGTTAATCTCTTGACTCTCCACTAGGTTCCAATGATCTGTCTACGTTTATGTCAATAAGACACTGCCTAAACTATAATAGCTTAAAGTCAACTAGTTGAAGTCCCCTAATTTTGTACTTCTTTATTAAAGTTGTTTTGGCTGCTGCTGCTGCTAAGTCACTTCAGTCATGTCCGACTCTGTGTGACCCCATAGACGGAAGCCCACCAGGGTCCCCTGTCCCTGGGATTCTCCAAGCAAGAACACTGGAGTGGGTTGCCATTTCCTTCTGCAATGTGTGAAAGTGAAAGTGAAGTCGCTCAGTCGTGTCCGACCCTTAGCGACCCCACGGACTGCAGCCTACCAGGCTCCTCCATCCATGGGATTTCCTAGGCAAGGTTATTTCCATTTCCATAGAAATTTCAGAATAAGCTAACCTCTACAAAAAAAGCTGGTGAGATTCTGATTAGGATTGTGTTAAAAGTACAAATCAATTTACAGAAATTGATACTTTGACAATACTGAATCTTATCCACTAGCACAACGTCTCTTCTTTATGTCTTGTTTATTTTCTTTCAGCATGTATAATAGTTTTCCGTGCATAATCCTTCATCATATTTATCCCTAAGTATTTCCTATTTTTTGATACTTTTATAAATGGTATCTTTAAAATTTGAATACTTGTTGCTAGCATACAGAACCACAATTCATTTTTGTTTACTGATCTTGAATCCTACAACTTGTCTATCATCACTTATTTAGTGTCTTTTTTAATGCAGTCTATAGGATTTTCTCTACATATAATCATGTTACCAGCGAAAGTTTTCTTTCTTCTTTTCCAAGATATATGCCTTCTATTTTTTTTCTTGCCTATACTGGCTAGATTCCTCAGTATGATATCCAACAGAAGTAGTGAGAGCAGATATTCATTCCTGTTTTGTTCCTTATCATTCATCATTAAGTATGAGGTTAGTGATAGTTTTTCTGTAAATGTCTTTTATGAATTTGAGGAAATTCCTCCCAATTCCTAATTTCTTCAAAGTTTTTACGGGAAAGACATGTTTGATCGTGTCAAATGTTTTCTTTTGAGATGATCATATGATTTCTCTTTTGAAAAGTTTCTTAAAGCAGTGAATTTACAATGACTGATTTTTGGACTAATCAATCTTATGTTCCTCAGATAAACTATTTGGTCATTGTGTATTAGCACTTTTACACATTGTCGGATTTAATATAGTAAAATGTTATATAGAATTTCTACATCCATGCTCATGAGGAAAATGAGCCTGCAATTTTCTTTGTTAGCCAGGTCTGTATCTGCTTTTGAAATCAGAATTACACTGGTCTCATAGAATGAGTTTTGAACAACTGCTTCTCTTCAATTTCTAGAAGAGTTTGTGGAGAAGTGGTATTAATTCTTCCTTAAATATCTGGTAGGTATCTACAGTGATATAACCTTGCTCATTCCAGATTCTGATAATTTGCTTCTTGTCTCTTTTTCTTAATAAGTTAGGCTAGAGGTTTACCAACTTCATTAACCTCAAAAACCCAGTTTTTTGTTGTTATTAATTTTTCTCTGTTGTTCTCTGTTGCCTATATCACTGATACATTCTCATTTTTAATATTTCCTTCCTTTTAATTTCTTTGGACTTCAGTTAGTTTTCTTTTTCTAGTTTCTTAAAATAGAAACCAATCTTCATCAATTTGAAATGTTCTTTTCTGTTCAGTAGTTTGGTATTATGGAATTTTACTGTATGTATAACTTTTAAAAAAATTAAAGCTAGATAAAAGAGAAAATAAGTACATTATAAATTAGAAAGGAAACAAATTATTGTAAAAAAAAGAAACTGTACCTGATCATCATTTTCATCTGAAAACGTTATTGATGTCAGCTTGTAGTTATTCTTCAATAAAAATTCATTGACTAAGAAGTTTAGAGCTCTCTTTTCAAGAGGTTTGATTGGCTCCTAGAGATAGATAAAAGATGGATACAGTACTGTAAGTCTTCTGCTTTCAATACTGTGCTTCCATTTCATATGGAAGATACTCTTAGATCTGTTATTCACCCACCTGAATTTCAGGACTTGATTTGTAATTTTTTCGTTCCTGTAAAGGAACTTCATGTTCTGGTGGAAGAAAATACAAATAATAATTTACTCTTTTACATTTGAAAATATCTCAGCTACTTCTACATTGTCAAAGTAGAAAAAGTCTCAAAAAAGTTGTATGTACACCACCTGCAGCCTTTGTCAGGTTGGCTCGGAGGGCCTGAATGGTCTCCTTGGCTTTCCGTAGTTCAAACTCCAGGACTGGACAGGGATTTGGAATAAACACACACAGGCATCCAACCAAGAAAAGGGAAACAAAAATAAAAAATAAAAAGCAAGGATGGGTATGAAAAAAAAATACAATTTGTATTGAAAACAGAAAGCATGCAATCTTTATGAAACTTGTGAACGCATGCAGCAGAGTTGATTTGCAAGCAAACTGGTGAATGTTTTCCATAGTTTTAGAATACAGGGGACTACTGATCAGATGTTCCAGCTGTCTGACAAGGAAGAGCTCTATTTAAAAACAAAACCTATGGCTCACTCTCATTTGGGCAAATAAAAGCTTAGGTGGTGTGCTTCACTCAGTCTAGGTAAGAAACGGAATGGAATGTTTCCAGGTGACATAATTTTAGGGGCAAAGACAAAGCTTAGATGAAGTCCTAGCAAATACAGTTAAAGAAAATCTTAGGATTAAAAAAAAGTATTTATCTAGAATAATGTTATAAATCAACATACAGAAACAGTGAATATATTCTTTCATTAAGATGTTGAAGAAGTATGTTTTAAGTATCTTACAAATGTGGATGTCTATCAATTTTTCTAGAAGCAAGTCTATATCTTCTGTAAACAAGCACAGATATGTTAAACACATACCTAAAAAAAGTTCCAAGGGATTTATTTTAGGTTTCATTTAAAGCCAAAGAATAGACATACGCTTGTTTTTTAAGTTACAATTAAAATCATTCTAAAGCAAATGATTGTGTACAATTCTAAGAGTGTAGTTATCTAAGGATACTGAATAAAATTAAGTAGAATTTCAAAGTTTCTGACAACTCTTCAAACAGATATTTGTTCACATTAAGAGGTACTAATGAAACGTAAAGATTTCTCCTGTTACTGCAGAGTCTAATACAAGAAACATGAATACTGAGGAAATATTTTAATGAGCTTTTTGAAATGTTTCATCACGAGCAAGAGTTAACTATGTCTTTACTGGGAATTTTCTTTAAAATATATAAATACTGCTACGAAGAAAAAAGTGTTGGGGGGAAAAGTCATTTCTGTGAAGTAAAGCTCTGAGAAAATTAAGTGATCTTTGTCACAACTGGATATTAAAAAAATGACTATTTAAATAGTTCTGCATAAAGATGAGTAAATTTAAAACTTCAGAGATGCAACTTTTTCCTGATTGACTAATAAACAGAAAAAATAAGATGGCAAATGAAATGCTATCAGAGACAACAAAGCTATAAAAATGTATGGAAAAAATAGAATTCACTCAGTTTGCACATTTTCATTAAAAACTTAAGATGTAACTGAATCACATCTAGTATATGAAGGCCAATTATTTTGATGCACAGAATTTCACTGCAGCAACACGGAAGCACAGCTAAAAATCAGATGATGTGTACATGACCTTTTTTTTTTGGTCGTCAGCAATGCTGATCTGCAAACATTTCTGTGCAACAAAGTAGAAACATTTTCCCTAAAAATTACACTTCTGGAAACTCTTAGAGTTTGTATTTAAAGTCAGACTGCACAGATTCAACGTGTAAGGTTAATTACAGAGTAGATTTACTTTTCTTCTATTTCAAAACTCTAGGTTTTGATTTATAAGCACTTCACTATACCATAAGCAAAGTATACATATCATACTTTCCTATCACTTACAATTTACTAAGATATGTTACAGAACAATTGCAGATCAGAAATGCCCTGCACCAGAATGATAGAATATGAAAAAAAAAAAAACTGGTTAAAACACAAACTGTGAAAAAAAACCCAAAAACTCAATTCAACTGGTGAAAGTTTAGGTGACCAACAGCAAAACAATGAATGATCAAGGCACAGAAAGCCAGAAAAACCCATGTCAGACGGCAAGAATTTATATTTTTATGCACATCGACACATACATTGCCAAATGCCATTGAAGTTACCACTGCTTTTATAGCTAGTGCTTATTGAGATGAACTCACTCTGCTGCATGTTTCTTAGTATATAATACAGACTTCAGAAGACAAAGGCATATCTTTGAAGCTACAGCACATCTCTATAAAGGCACAGTATGATCAAATAATTGCAGTTACGTGAAAAGTTTTACATGAAAGGTCTGAACAGATATATTTACACACATATGAATTTGTCACTTCTTTATTAAAAGATATTGGATTAAAACTCAAAACTTATGACTTTGTAAAGTGATACATTATAACAAGCAACCTCCAAGTAGTTTTCAAAGATTATGATTCTTCATAAGAATGTTTGAAGAAGTGAATGTTTTTAAGAAACACTGTAGGAACCAGCTACCAGCCTGCTCACTCCACTGCCCCCACCCTCTACTAGCCCAACACTGTTGAATGCAGTTTTAGTGGAACTAAAGTAACAACTGCAAAGACAGATATAGGTATACTGTAACACTGCACATTGTAATCTGACCAAAATAATTAGTGACTACGTCAGTATCAGCCATTCTAGGTGAGCTGAAACAGTTATTTCTCAGTCAAGGCTGGATAATACTGGTATTGTATCAGGGGTACTAGATCAGGCACTAATGACTTGAGATATATGCAAGTGTGTATCACTACTATCTTAAAATATTTGTTAAGTCTTAGTTCTTCTAGCACAAAACTCCAAATAATGGTGCTCTATAAACATCTGTTCATTTAGAGATCTTTTCCTCATTAAAGGAATACCTGCACAGATTTGATAAAATAACCAGATATTTAAATTTATGAAAATGATGATGAAAATCATCACATACATATATATATATCACTCACACACACACACATATGTCCGATAAACAGTTTATTAATGGTTGAAGCAGACCCTACATTTGCATCATGGGGCAATGGACTCAAAACCTGTGTTATCTATAAACTCTTTCTGCCCAAGACTGGTACAGGAACATCAAAAAGAGATTTTTGTTCTTTCTCAGTAAGGTTTACATGTGATCCAATGACAGATGACATGGTAGTTATCTCTTCTCAATTACTGGTCTTTCAATTAGCTTCCAAGTTACTACCAATGGTTAGTAAAGAGACAAAAATCTCTTTGGAAATGGGAACTGTGATTAATTTAAATTTTCAGCCACATATCCCACAATTGGTTCAACAACAGGCTTGGTTCAACAACAGCCCTAAGAGTCTAAAGGTTATTTTCTTGGAATAACATGTATTTTCTTCCTTTTCCCAGTGAAGATGAAAGACTGCATCCATTCATTCATTTATACTGAAGTATCACTGACTCATAATACGGTGTTAGTTTCAGGTGTATAGCAGTCATTCCACTTTTTGTAGGCCTATATTTCATTATAGGTTATTACAAGATATTAGGTATAAACTTCTGTGCTATGAAGTAAACCCTTGTTGCTTATCTGTTTTATGTTTAGCAGTTAATATCTGTTACTCCTGTACTCCTAATCCGTCCCATCCTCCCCTCTCTCTCCACTTTGGGGAACCACAAGTTTTTTCCCTATGTCTGTAAGTCTATTTCTGTTTTATATATAGATTCACTGGCATTATTTTTAGATTCCACATATAAGTGATATCACATACTATTTGTCTTTCTCAAGACCGCATGTATTTATATATTAGCATTATATAGTAAGCAAAAATTACTTTATTTTCCCAAACTTAAGAGAAAGAGTATAATTTTTAGATTAAAAATATAAGGTCAAAACTACCAACTATTTAAAATTTTCATTCTTAGTTATGTTTGGTTATAGCATTTTGCTTAGTTATAACATCTTGCTTTTACATCCATGTTTCCCCTAATTAAAAATACTAGCATACCTAATAACGAGAATAATGATGAACCTCTTAAATTTGACTTTAGGTTTTCAAATAAAAATTAGAGGAATGAAAATAATTACATGGTCTATTTCTGGGTTGAAGTTATTTTCGAATACATAAGCATTTGAACAATAATACAATATATAAAACTAAATATATTTGGTTCAGCTCAGTTCAGTCGCTCAGTCGTGTCTGACTCTGTGTGACCCCATGAACCGCAGCACGCCAGGTCTCCCTGTCCATCACCAATTCCTGGAGTCCACCGAAACCCATGTCCATCGAGTCGGTGATGCCATCCAACCATCTCATCCTCTGTTGTCCCCTTCTCCTCCTGCCCTCAATCTTTCCCAACATCAGGGTTTTTTCAAATGAGTCATTAGTTTCAAATAAACTAAAATACCGTGTATTTAACACTTAATAAATAACATAAAACATATAACACTTAACATTTACTATATAATTAAATATAACATAACGCCACTTAACAAATGATGTAATAAGGGGGATGAGTCCTAAAATTATTGAAATAATTCCCATATGATTTGCTAATTTTCAGATATTACTGATGTGATTTGTTCTTTTGACACAGCTGTCAATTAACAATGCTTACGACTAAATCATGACTATCGAGGAAGCAGCTGCACTGAAGTCTTCCAGTGACTTCCCCCTTCAGCTGATACTGCTATTGTTCTCACTCCCGAATCCTCTCTGAGCTTCTGCTGAACTAAAAATGTAATACTGTTTGAGATTTTTAAACTTCAGTAGCTCTTTTCTCAAGCAATAAATGAAAAGCACATATTGGAATGTCATTTTACATAGGTCAAACTTAATCCTTCACCCTAGGAGGTGGCATATGGTATGATCAGTCGTGGGCTCTGCTGCTGGGCCATCTACATTTGAGTCTTAGCTCTGCCACTGAAGTCTTAAGACTCTCTGAGTGCCTCAGTTTCTTGGAGAGTGGAAGATGAGGATAATTCTATAACTTAATGAGTTAAGATACATTTACAAAGTGTTCAGAAAGGAGAAAGTGCCATATAAAAATTAGTGCGCAACAGCACTCATCTTTATTTACGATGACTACAGCAGGTGAATATATGGTAGGTTTTAACAACCTTGCTCCAGTAAAGGGAAAAAAAAATTCAACAGGGTTGATGAAGAGAGGAAGCCACAGTGTGGATGCTCCCTGACCCCAAAGGGCCCCCACAGGCTCCACCTGTCCCATGTGGCATCTTTCCTACGCCAGGAGTGCCCACCATTGCAGTGGGGTAAAATGCCTAACTGAGGGTCAACGTCCCGTGAAAACCACAACTCCTATAAAAACAATCAGGACTACTTCAATAACTGACAGTCACAGCCTGAAGCACCAGAAAGGCACCAGTCATTGACATCTGAGGAGCCGGAGCCTCTGCACTGGTGAATGCAGGGTGGACCCCAGAAGAGTCCAACTGGCCCCCTCTGACGAGGGCGGAATACAGGGGGCACAAGTCGGTCTCCTGAGGTCCCTACAGAGCCAGTGGTGACGCCAAAAAGGCAAAACTGGTGGGGGAGTGGGGAGGGGAAGGAGGCTGGCATGAGGAGTCAAGCAGCTAAAAAGGATGCTGGTCTTCCTTTTGGAATGGGCAAAGTCCAGGAAGCCCTGAGTGGACCAAACATTAACAACCTTTATTTTCAGGATCACAGGAAAGTCAAATGAAGTTTCTAGAGGGATGCAGTGGCAGCCATGGAGAATCCAAGGAATGAAGACAAAGTTTTGATCACCAATCAGCATGGAAGTATTTAAACCAATTTTTAACCATCAGCAGAGTTGCATTGGTATATTCTATGTAAATATTATTTAGCCCT
Source organism: Moschus berezovskii (assembly GCF_049115385.1). Classification (NCBI taxonomy): domain Eukaryota; kingdom Metazoa; phylum Chordata; class Mammalia; order Artiodactyla; family Moschidae; genus Moschus; species Moschus berezovskii. Next base: position 29,087,980 of record NC_142487.1, on the reverse strand, counting down.
GGTCTGGAGGATAAAAGGAATGAGGAGAGCAAGGTCCAGATAACTTTGCACTAAACCGTGGCTGACTTACACCTGCTTTACACGAGTTTTACAACTACATGGCTGTAAACCGTTAGCTGTGAGCAGAACTCAGTAGTTGCAGGCACACATAACCAAAAACTCAAGAGCACCACTGGAAAGAGCCATTGGGGGTTGCTGAACGTTCAGGAATGCTCCCTGAAAGCAAACAATTAGTAATGTAACTTTGTACGATAACTATATGGTTCTATTCATATACTGAACTGTAGAAGGAAGAGAATTTTTCAAGTCATCTCATTATTTCCAGAATGTCAAAAAATCCGAATCTGCCTTCAGAATCTTACCTGCCACTCTCTCATCTGTCTCCCTGTTACCATCATCTGAATATCTTGCAAAATCTAAAGAATCAAGGGTGCTGATGCTCCCAGCTCGATCTGTAATAAATCAAAAACAGAAGAAAAAAAAAGAAGAATTAAACAGCTTTTTATTTAACTGCCAAAATAAGGGACTGGAAATCAATTACCTATAATTTTTTTTTCCAGTTAATAAACTATGATTCTAAGGTATAGGAATTCTATTAAAACTATAAGGTAAAAATGCTCATACTAATTAAAGTACTTTGAAGTAACTCGAGTTTCCCTGCCCAGATCTCTCACTCCCGAACAAGACACACACAGGGTATAATGCAATCAGCCTAGCTAAGGACTGTGTTTTCAGTGCATGGGGGTGGTATGGAGTGTTCTTAGCTTTAGGCAGATTTTTAAGTGTCTCTAAACAGAAAAACACACTGTAAAAATTCTCACTTGAAGGAAGAAATCAAAGCTGACACTTATTAAGGGAGATGTACCAAGTTAATGCAAAGAAGGGACAATAGATCAACTCTTTGTTAAATCATGCTACTTACAGAGTACTTGCTGTTTACATATTGCTCTAAGGAATACAGTATCTGTTTAGAAAGCACTATCAGGGAAATGAATGCAAATTACAGAAATATAGGTTTGAAATCCACAGATGGCTCCCCCACCTCCATTTAAAACAATTAGCATATGCCAATATTGAAATGGTTGACTTCTCAAATAGAGTTATGCTATTATCAATGTGCCTCTTATCTTAAATTCCTATTAAGGTGAACTAAGTGAAATTCTCTACTGAGAACACAGTGTTTGTATTCAGAGAAGCATTTAATTTCTCTGCACTTTAATTATATCTGATAAATAACAACTTACTATTAACTAATGTTGTTAGATAGTATAAACAAACAACAGGGAATCAAGTACACCGATCATTAGAGCATAATTTATTTAAGCATAAACCAACAAATATCAAATAACAATATTTACTATAGAAATCTCAAAAGTTCATATTAAAATCGGTTGAAATTAGGAATATTACTCAGCAATAAAAATTTCTGATATATGCCACATGACTGAATTTCAGTGCTTCATGATGAATGAAAGAATCTTTATACAGAACACACACTGTATAATTTCATCTACATGAAGTTTTAGAATAGACAGTAGTGATTCACGGCAGAAAAAATCATTACAGTGGTTCTTGGAGTTGGGGGATGAAAGGAGTGGGGGTTGACAGACTGGGAAGAGGCATGAGGGAACTTTCTGGGGTGACATTAATTGACAGGAGATTGGGTCATCACAAGTGTATTCATTTGTTAAAATTCATCAAATAGTATACTTGAGACATATATTTACTGTCTTTAAATTTGCCTCAAAAGAAAAAAAGGTGCATTCTAAACATTGAGCCCGAGTCAGTGATACGCAGCTGATATATTTAGAGGGAAGCACACCGGTACTGAAAACCTTCTCTGGTGGCTCAGTCGGTAAAGAATCTGCCTGCAATGCAGGACACCTGGGTTCTATCCCTGGGTCGGGAAGATCCACTGAAGAAGGAAATGGCAATCCACTCCAGTATTCCTGCTTGGAGAGTCCCATGGACAGCGGGGCCTGGCAGGTGACAGCCCAAGTGGCTGCAAGAGTCGGACACGACTCAGCCACTAAACCACCACCAATACTGATCTCTGCACTTAACTTGGAGCGCGCAAAACATAAGATGAGCCCTCAGACGGGCAGAGGACCAGAGAGGGGGATAACGCGGAGAGAAAGCAAGCACAGGGAACTCCAACTGCGTGAGCGAGGTGGTAGGTAAAGCAAGCACAGTGAAACTCTAACCGCATAATCGAGGCGGTAGATATCAGCTGTAAAAATTCTTTCCCACCTTTCTTAAGCTTTGAAATTTTCAAAAAAAATGTTGGAAAAAAAACTGAATGTACAAAGGGGACCAAAAGAAAAAGAAACACCGCATTTAAGTCAAGTCCAGGATCCACAGACGCCTAGAATTTGATAACTGAAGTTGTAATACTGGGAAATAGCTATGAATTCTTATTATCTTAAATGACAAAACAAATAATTTTGCTTTACTTCTACTGTTTGAAAGGGAACCAAAGTTAGACAATGTGTCACAAAAAGAAAGGAAATAAATTTCAAAACGGATAAACTTCATAAGGCTTTTTACTTATACATCTTTTAAACAAGTAAAAATACAAAATGCTTGACCGGAATAGACCACTGACCTATGAATACATCTGCCTGGTAAATAACTAATATATATTATAAAATGGTGTTCTCAAATCACTATATGTATGCTACCTAAAATTTCCTGTTTTTTTGTTTTTAATAATGACTTTTCTCCAATGATTTGTACCATACTGAAAATAAGAACTCTTTCCTCCAATTATATAAATACACACACTATAATTATAAAAATAGAGGTACATAGAAAAGTAGATAAACCATTCCAATCTTACTAAGATTGGAAACATGATCAGAGATCATTAATTTTCCCCCCAGAATTTCTAGATATTCTTTTCTGAACTCTTTTCCCCATGTGTAAGTACACATATACATTTCTGCAAAAACAGAATGGATACTTGCATCTTTGTAACTTGCTTTTTAAAAATGAAGATAATGCAGTGAGATTTTGCCATATTGATAAGGCAATGGATATATATTGCTTAGACTGCTTTCTAGATTAAGTAAGCACAGCAATCTGAGTTCCATCCATAGTATACAACGGCAGTTGTCAATGCTTGGTATTAATATTTTTAATCTCACCAATTTAACATATACTATAAAATTATATTATTTAATTATGCATCTCTTTGATTCCTGGTGAGCCTGAACATTCTTTTAAAGATATAATGGCCATCTACCTTTTTCGGGTGTATGTGTGCAAATTTTCTGTTCACTTTCTTTGACCATGTAACTAACATCCAGATTTTCCCGGTAAGTTATTTTGCCATTACTGCCCTAATCAGAAACTTCTCTTGAGTATTAGTCCCTCTGCTCACACTCACAAGCATGTTTTACCTCCTCACTAGCTAGTCTCATGTCTCCAACCTGTGTATTAAAACATGTACACCCAGTAGGATAAATCTTTATCAACCAATATTCTGATGGTGGTGTAGCAGACCTCACTGTTTTATTCCTGAGTTTCATGAATGGTGAAGTATGATGCTGGTTGTAGATTTCAGATATATGTTTTTCTACATGTTAAGTATCTAATGCTAGTTTTCTAAGTGTTTCTTTCTCTTTCTGGTATTTTCAGTCGGACATACAGGCCTACTAGCTTAGAGCCTATTTGATCATCGTACATTATTCCTCCATTATACTATTTCTCCCGAAGTTTGTAACAGGAAAGAGTCTTTGGGGAAAGCAAACGCAGCTTAATTTCTATCCTGGTATTATTATGACCATTGAAAAAAAATATATATATATTTTTAGTTCCAAGCCAACAATTTTATATTCTCCAAGGAAAAAAAGCCTTAATATCTTTTAAACTATAATAACATTAATGTCATAAAAGTAAAAGCAATCTCCTGATGTATTAAAATATATGCCATGTCAGAAAATAATTATTTATGGAAGAAAGTAATTTCAACTCTGATGGAGTTAACTTATAACAGTTTGTATATAAAATATACTTTGGAATTTAAGACTAATAGGTAAGATTTTTTCAGTTTTTCCAGTAGTCATGTATGGATGTGAGAGTTGGACTATAAAGAAAGCTGAGCACTGAAGAACTGATGCTTTTGAACTGTGGTGTTGGAGAAGACTCTTGAGAGTCCCCTGGACAGCAAAGAGATTCAACCAGTCCATCCTAAAGGGAATCAGTCTTGAATATTCATTGTAAGGACTGATGCTGAAGCTGAAACTCCAATACTTTGGCCACCCGATGCGAAGAACTGACTCATTGGAAAAGACCCTGCTGCTGGGAAAGATTGAGGGCAGGAGGACAAGGGGACAACGGAGGATGAGATGGTTGGATGGCAACAGCAACTCGATAGACATGAGTTTGAAAAAACTAGCCTCTTTTCTTAAGAAAGAAGCTATTACCACTTTCTAATATAAAGTATACCGAAAAGCATTTCTTCAAATTCCAAGATTGTGTAACTTCTTAGTAATTCACTTTGTAACTCAGAAACTGAATGATCAGGGACTTTCGTCATAGCTGGCAAACCAGTAAAACCTGTATGTAAGTTTTAGTAGGCCTGAAAACTAAAACCATTAGACACAGTGTAACTATAAGGCCAAAATATTGCAGTTTCACTTTGGCCTTATAGTTACACTGTGTCTAATGGTTTTAGTTTTCAGACCTACTAAAACTCATGCGATGAGCTGACTCACTGGAAAAGACTCTGATGCTGGGAAAGGTTGGGGGCGGGAGGAGAAGGGGACGACAGAGAATGAGATGGCTGGATGGCATCACCGACTCTGTGGACATGAGTTTGAGTGAACTCTGGGAGTTGGTGGACAGGGAGGCCTGGCGTGCTGTGATTCATGGGGTCGCGGAGAGTCGGACGTGACTGAGCGACTGAACTGAACTGAACTGAACTATAAGGCATGCAGACTGATTTCATAAATTAGTGTATGAGAGGAGTCTTATTTATATACATTTAATCTTTTAGTACTGATGACAGAATGTACTTTTACAATAGCTAAAAAAAATTAGTTTCAGACTCTTGAAAAGTTATCTTTTATAGAAACTGGATATCAATAGCACTGTAAAAGAAAAATGTATCAGGAAAAATTGATCAGCTCCTGACTGGTAAAGAGCATTGGTTAATTCAGTGAACATTCAGGGACCAACTCCTGTGTACCAGGTTAATAACAGGAAAATACAATAAAGAATTAAAGAATAATTTTTAAAGACTATAGATATAACTGATTCTGAAGAATACTTAAAATTTCTGAATACTTCTCTCCATCCTATTTAAACTTTTTACAATTAATACTTTTTGTAATATGGGCATTTTATAATTAAAAAGTCATTAAAGCACCCAATTTACAATTAATGGATTTAAAGAAAAATAATGTCAAGCAATTAACTTTAAATTTCAATTTGCTTAGTAAAGATCATTTACTGAACTACACCTGTGTCATGGGTTAGGGTTAAAGCAAAGAAAGAAGTATATAGTTTATAAATTCAGTAAACAGATAAAAAATTTACCTTAAAAATAATTATATCTAAATTTGAGGTCATGCATAAACACTCTAGTATATTATCCACTTAAATTAAAACATGGATCTTAGAAACCTGTCAGTGGCAAAATTTACATTTAGATTTCCTGATCTTCAGTTCTTCTCTAACATGGGGACTCATTTCACTGGCCCCTATGTTCAAAATATTTGAGAGCTAGAGGGAATCTTAGAGATAGCCCAACCCCTCATCTTGACTAATATGAAAACAGAGCCATGTATTCATTCAGTGCGTATTTACTAATCCATGGTGTGGAGTAGAAAGATAAAAATTCATTCAGACTTGGCCCTAGCCTTAAGTAAGCTTATAAACCATGGAGTTTAGTCACGTACACAGATAATAACAATACAATCAGACTACATTAAAGGTGCAGCAAAGTGATTTTTGTGAGAAGCTCGGGGTATAGTTTAAGTCTTCCAGTTTCCAGTTCACTGTCTTTTCTTTGTCACAAGATTCCACTGAGTTAAACATCAAATTAAAAGACTTACACTTAGGAACAGGCGAACACTGAAACTTCATTGACAAACTATTCACTAAAGTTAAAATTTCTATAACGCCAGATGACTTGATCACATGAACAGCTGTTAGGTAAAGAGGAGGGTTATTAGTACCAGCATTAGCTATTCATATTTAACACTTTCTGACCACTTATTCTGTGCCAGATATTTTTCACAGATAAACAGGAGCTGTTACTTTCTGTATTTTGCAGTAAAGGATAAAGAGACTATCCCAGACTCATGAAACTGGGAAGGAGCAGAATAGAAATATGAACTCAAGCCCTCTGACGCCAGAGCCTGCGCTCTAAACCATTAGTTTCCTTGAGCAACATGTGAAAGTATGCAGGTTCACGTCTCCTAGATACCAGCCAAGTTCGGCTTGATACCATGAATGACCTCAGGAAGGTCAACTGGATTCAACTTTCCTCAGGCTACAGAGGGAAAAGCTAGTTTCAGAAGGAACATTCCAAACGTACATATAAAAGATCCGAGTTGGTGATGGACAGGGAGGCCTGGCGTGCTGTGATTCGTGGGGTCGCAAAGAGTCGGACATGACTGAGCGACTGAACTGAACTGAATAGCTAAAGATCATCTCTTTAATATACCATCAACATTTATTCAAAGGCTTATTTGTCAGGCACAATATTAGGCACTGGTGACAAAATGATAAATAAAATATGGTCTCTTTTCCAAATTCATGCTAAATAAATATTTATGAACTGTCTACTTTAGGCACTTGTGCCAGGTGTGAAAGAAGACAGAGATATGAGACAGGAACTCCAACAAACACCTTTAAAAAAAATCTAGTCAGCTAAAACGTCAACATACAAAAATAAGAGCAACACTCTCACAGGCACAAGTTTCATATAATTAATTTCCATCAGAGAGAGACAAGGAAAAAAAACAACAAACACAAGTTCAGAGGATCGAGAGGCCACTTTGAGGAAGGAACATAAACCGGACCTTCCCTTAATGATAAACAGAATCTGGAAAGAAGAAAAGAGTGATGGAGGAAAAGAATATGAGGAGAAGGAAAACTAATACCGATAAGAGTAGTGAGACAAGAATATAGAAACAAGTTCAAGAAACACCGAGTACACAACAGAGGCCTGTATCTGACCATGTGGATGAGAACATAGGAAGAAACAAAAGTACAGGGAGAACTTTACGATGCACGTTTACAGTAAAATATTTCAAAGTCATTTTTATCATATACTGTGCAAAAATGGGAAAAATTAAATTCCTAAACAGATTTGTAAATTTTTTTTCCTGCAATATATAATTCTGCTAATAAAAAAGAGTTCAAGCAAACTGTCTTGGATGAGAGTGATTTTAAAAGGTTTTCGCTAGAGTGACATGAACAAACTGCTTTTAAAATCAATTAGGGATGGAGGAACCGATTAAAGGCACAGGAACCAGCGATAAGGCTGAAACTGAGGGTCCAGATGTGAGCTAAAGGCCTAAGGCAGCACACAAGCACAGGGCTGATGGGTGGTTAGAAAGAACACAGAAAATAGGATGATGCCACCTTGAGCAATGTGAGCCACGCAATCCGGACCGGCTGGTTTCAAAAACAGATGAACAGCATTGCTGACTGCTGAGGAACTCCGGAAGAAGCTTACACCCATGATGGCAGCCATGGTCCCCCCTCCTTGAGGCTTAGTCGTCTTCCAGGACTAGACCAGAAACTGAGATGCAACAATGCAGCAAAGCTTCGGATTGAAAAAAAGGAGGACATACTGACCCAACCTTTGTGGATTTCCGTAGCTGAGTTTCATTCAGCAAATGATTATTCTCCTTTGTCTTGGTGTGGTGCTACATTTATCATCTAGTTTGTTAAATCATCAATATTACTCTACCTGACCTGCCCTCTGCATTAAAATGACTGGCTACTCTGAGTCAGTAAGATATACTCTGAATGGGTTACTAAGATACTTTGCCTGATCACACACTAAAATGATTCAAAAACATTTGCTGAACTGTGCTTTAAAATTGACAAAACAGTAGTTGTCATGCAATGGAAAGAATGAAAACCTGGAAGCTGATGATCTGGTTTGAAATCCCAGTCTTGCCACTGAAGACATGATACGTAGTAAAATACAAAGGGCACACAAACAAAAGGTAATAAAAGGTAAGCCCGTCTTCAAACAGCCATCACCCTATGGGTCATCAATCATTGTTTAGACTCTTCTGTACGTATCCTCTGAGAAATACGCTAGGCACAGACCAGTTATTCACAAATATTGCCTGCATCCTAACTTATTCAATTTATAATATATCTTCTATCATTCCACATCAGCACATACAGATCACTCTGTTTTAATTAACCAATCCCCCCTGTTGGACATTCAGGTTGTTTTCAATCTTTGATACCTTTATTCAAACGAAGAAGATGTGAAAAAAATCTAGGTTCAATAATTTTGATGCAAATGAGCTTGTCTATAATAAAATATGGAATGGAACTGGATACTAAGGAACACGCATTTTTAAAATGTGCTTGATACCACCAAATTACTCTCAAAAGAGTGTCCTACCAAAAGTATATAAGTATACATTTTACTTTCCAACCTTTGTATCATACTATTTTGATCAAAACTACATTCAGAAGACAACATTGTTTACATAAAAAAAAAAAAAACTTGTTAGGAAGAGTTCAGCGAGACTGTAGACTCAAAACCCACCTATCAATACAAGCTACCTATTTGTTACAGACATCTTATTAGAAGGTTTAGGAGGTAAAAATCAGTATTCTTACTACTGCAACTTACCACAATGCAAATATTAAATATTAAGAACATAATGAAATATGACTAAGAGATTTTGGTGATACATTTGTTACTCTTATCATCTCATCTTATACTCCTTGGACATTTCTCCTTACTCATACTCCATGCCTCTATCCCCCAACACACACACACACACACACACTGCTGCTACATACTTCTCCAATGGTGATTCTATTTCTGCACATATATACAGAATATTTACAAGTCTCCCCATGCAGAATAATGTGCAGTGCAATACTCTGTAATATTTCTTATTATAGTGCAATAGAAGCTATTGGTATAGTTCTGTCTGCTTGAAGTGTCAAATGTATCCTAAAAGAGATCTTTGTCAACATTATAGTAAGAATTATCAACTGAGTCTCAAAATTTCCCTTCCAAATAAAACTGACCTTCAAGGTAAAATAGCAGTAGGAGACTGAGAACAGAGAAACTGGTACATAGGCACCAGTAATTTGTGAGCAAAGAATGACATTTTTTGCTCCTGTCTTGTGCAAATTTAATTAATAGACGATACAAGATATGCAATATAAGGCAACAAAAAAGGCAGACATGTAACAAACACACATGCAGAAATAACGATGCAGAATATATTCTCTGTGTTCATATACCAGAGGGAAGATGGTATTGGTACGTCAGGTCACTAGAAACACCAAACTCAGTTTACACTGCATAGTTACAGGATTTGGTGTCAATTAACGGCAAAACACTGGAGCTGTAATCCCCATTACAAATGTTTCTTGTTTTGCTAGAATTTATTACATGCACAATTTGACAAAAATACCTTAAACTGACTCAAAAAAGAAAAGTGCAAAGTACACCATCACATATGCACCACCTGATATAAACAATTGCTAACATTGTGCAAAATTTAAAAAGAAATACCTTAAAGTTCATGTCCCTAATGTTTCCTTCCTCAAGGGCAATCACAATAATGGATTCAGTGTGACTCTAGCTCATGTTTTTTAAACCTATAGCACATATCAGTTCAGTTCAGTCACTCAGTCATGTCCGACTCTTTGCGACCCCATGAACCGCAGCATGCCAGGCCTCCCTGTCCATCACCAACTCCTGGAGTCTAAGTACCCACAAAGAACATATTGCTTTATGCATTTGAAAATGTACATGATGGCACAGAACTGTGTGTGATGCTTCACGACAGATGTGAGATTTGATTGCAGGCCGCTGAGATCTCCATTCTATGAATACCGTAACCAGTGTTTCCATTACATGTGGCCCACAGCACCGCTTCCAACATTGCACACGGCTCGTTATGCACACTTGTAAGTCCCAGAGGAACTGTTCCGTGTGGAAACGCTGGGTTAGCCAGTGCGCACCAGCTTCAGTTTGACTGTGTTTCATCAAAACATTTTCCACAGCAGTTGTACTGACACTTCTACTGGTAGCACAAGAGTGCCTGCTTCCTCTGTATCAGGAATACTAAGTGTCAGACCTCTTCATATTTTGCCAAAAGATCAGGTATAGGTATTATAATGTGCATTTCCCTGACTACTAGTGAACTAGAGCAACTTTTCATTGGTTTGCTTCTGCCTATTTTTCATTAGGTTATTTTTCTTTCCCTTACTTTGCAGGCATTCTATCCAGATTCTATATTTGAAATATGTTTTGACTATCATATATATGTGCCAAATATGTACTCCTAGTCTATGGCTTGTCTTTTACTTTATGTTATCTTTTCACATACAGGAATTTTAATTGTGATACAAATATATCAATCTCTTCAAAGTCTACAATTTTTATGTGTTAAGAAATCTTACCTCAAGGTCATAAATATGTTTTAATATTTCCTTCAAAAAGTCTTCGAGTTCCATTTCCCACATTTAGTATTTCAATTCATTTGGAAACTTTGTTTTGATGTGTGCAGGAAAGATATGGTAGGAAAGAAAGAAATAACTTCCCTCTAGAAGGAGAAAAATGTATTGAATAGTCTACCCTTTCCTCCTTTATCTGACTCTCTTTCTTATACAAAAGATTCACTGAGCTTGTTCCTGGCCTGTAATCTCTTCCTTACTTCAATCTGTCTACCTCTGCTTGCCTTTGCTTTTAAATATTTGATCTGTAGAGAGCAACATATACTGGTTTCAAAAAAATCTTCAGTTCAGTTCAGTTCAGTCGCTCAGTTGTGTCTGACTCTTTGTGACCCCATGAATCACAGCACGCCAGGCCTCCCTGTCCATCACCAACTCCCGGAGTTCTCTCAAACTCACGTCCATCGAGTCGGTGATGCCATCCAACCATCTCATTCTCTGTCGTCCCCGTCTCCTCCCACTCCCAATCCCTCCCAGCATCAGTGAGTCAACTTATCGCATAAATCTTAGTAAGTTACAAAAAAGACAAATCCCATTTTCTCGCCATGTGTTGGTTATAAAATCAAGTAACTTACCATTGCCTAAGAGGAACACAAAAAGAAATATTTAAAAATAACTTATATGAATGTAATTTAAAATATCACAAAATTGGAGGTACAATGCCTTTACAGATACAAAATACAATGCATTAACTGATGCAGGCAGGTTTTAATGAACCATTACAAAATCCTAAATCCAATGTTTGCCTTTTAATATCAATAATCTATTTTACACTGACATATATTAATTCAGCTGACTCTCATAACAGCTCTTATCAGGTAGGTACTGTTCTCTTCAATCCTCATTTTTAGATGAAGAAATTGAGGCAGTGAGAGATTAAGAAACAAGAATAAAAAAATGGCAGAAATAGGATGAAAGCCAGGACTCCAAACTTCGTGCTCTTAACTCTCTATGCTGCACAGTTTTACTTCTTTAACTTATGGTGGCTACTCAAATAGAAACGCTTTAAATTTTCACATGAATTTCAAGTACAGATACTTCCAATATGTTTTTTAAACAATTATTTTAATTAGGATGTCACATACCCATTCAGTTCAGTTCAGCCGCTCAGTCGTATCCGACTCTTTGTGACCCCATGGACTGCAGCATGCCAGGCCTCCCCATCCATCACCAACTCCCGGAGCTTACTCAAATATGTCAATCCAATAGGTGACGCCATCCAACCATCTCATCCTCTGTCGTCCCCTTCTCCTTCTGCCTTCCTTCAATCTTTCCCAGTATCAGAGTCTTTTCCAATGAGTCAGTTCTTCACATCAGGTGGCCAAAGTATTGGAGCTTCAGCTTCAGCATCAGTCCTTCCAATGAATATTCAGGACTGATTTCCTTTATGATTGGTTTGATCTCTTTGCTGTCCAAGGGACTCTCAAGAGAATTCTCCAACACCACAGTTTAAAAGCATCAATTCTTTGGTGCTCAGCTTGTTTTATAGTCCAACTCTCACGTCCATACATATCTACTGGAAAAACCATAGCTTTGACTAGACGGACCTTTGTTGGCAAAGTAATGTCTCTGCTTTTTAATATACTATCTAGGTTGGTCATAACTTTCCTTCCAAGGAGTAAGCGTCTTTTAATTTCATGGCTGCAGTGTCACCATCTGCAGTGATTTTGAAGCCCAGAAAAATAAAGTCAGCCACTGTTTCCCCATCTATTTGCCATGAAGTGATGGGACTAGGTGATATGATCTTTATTTTCTGAATGTTGAGTTTTAAGCCAGCTTTTTCATTCTCTTCTTTCACTTTCATCAAGAGGCTCTTTAGTTCCTCTTCACTTTCTGCCATGTCATCTGCATATCTGAGGTTACTGATATTTCTACTGACAATCTTGATTCCAGCTTGTGCTTCATCCAGCCCGGCATTATGCATGATGTACTCGGCATAGAAGTTAAATAAGCAGGGTGACAATATACAGCCTTGACATACTCCTTTCCCGATTTGGAAACAATCCGTTATTCCATGTCCGGTTCTAACTGTTGCTTCTTGACCTGCACACAGATTTCTCAGGAGGCAGGTCAGGTGGTCTAGTATTCCCGTCTCTTGAAGAATTTTCCAGTTTGTTGTGATCCACTCAGTCAAAGGCTTTGGCGTAGTCAATAAAGCAGAAGTAGATGTTTTTCTGGAACTCTCTTGCTTTCTCCATGATCCAACAGATATCCATTACTCCTGCTTAATCCTATAAATTAGTACTGTCAGATATCACCTATCTTTCTCAGTCGTTTATCATCAACAAATATGATCTAGTCTCCCCTCTTTCATATATATTTTCTTACAAAACAAGTTACTATCAAATGAGTTTTTGAAGTCTTCTCACATATATATCTTCACATGAACTTCATTAAAACTCGGTAACCAGTAATGGACAGAAATGATTACTGTGCTTTAAAAGCTCTGCAACTCTAAGGAATTAACCCAAGGTAACAGAGCTATAGGTGGCAGAGCAGAACTGAAGATCAGATATCAGTCCTGCAAGTTCAGTGGTCTTCAAAAATCAGGCCCCGTTCACCCTCACTTCCAAAAGTATATGTGCCACACACCGGCACAGACCTGCTACTGTTTACCAGCCACACATTTCCCACGGTTACGCTTCTACCAAGCTCATACTTCTCTGTTTTACTCACACCAATGTGACACATCTGTCACCTAGCTTGGTGTAATACAAACACATCAGCTCTAGGACATTCTTCCTGATCTTCTCATAGTTACCTTTTGCTGAATCTTAGTAAATACCATTGCTGTATTCAATTATATCAAGTATTTACTTCTCAGAAATCCAAGAATCTATTTTTAAAGTAAATTAGACAATTTACATCCAACTTGTTCAGATTTTCCTGTGCAGATTTCCTTAGTTCGTAGAAACTATATGCACATATGGAATTGGAGAGTTATCATTTTCCCATGCTCCAGTGAAATGGGGCCAGAACCACTTTAAAAAGTTAATCGCAGGTACAAGCTTCCAACAAGACAAATAAGTCTTGGGGATGAAGTATACAGCATGGTGGCCACAGTTAACGATATTGTTTTGTGTATTTCAAAGCCGCTCAGAGAGTAGATCACAGAAGTTCTCATCAAAGGAAAAACACAAACAAACAAACAAACTATAACTGTGCGGTGATAGGTGCTAACTAAACTTACTGTGGTGATCATTTCAAAATACAGACACATATCAAATCATTCTGCTAGACACCTAAAACTAGCAAAATGTCATGACGATTAGATCTCAAAAAGAAGTTAATGGTAATATTGCCACAAACATTCATATGATAAGGGAGTTGAAGCAGATCAATACTAAACTAATGCAGATCCCTCCAAAGTCAACCAAAGAGGCATCGTGTTCAAAATACGGCCAAACAGCAGAAAACAATCTAAGTATAAACAAGTATGTTTTTAGTATAAATAATTTAGAAACCACATTTTATCATCAGCTCTTACAGTACAGATGTGTATGTTGTGTGTGTTTAGTTACAGTACATATACATAGAAGCCAATAAAAACAACTATCTGATGGAAAAAAAATAGGTTATTAATATTTAAGGCCCTTCTCAATAGATATTTACAATTTAGATATAATAGACTGTACTTTTAGACCAAGGTAAGTGCTCTTTTCCAGTTAATCATCCTGAAACCATAGGACTTAAGGTAGTAGGCACAGTTAAAAGCCACCACACACAATAAAATCACAAAATTTAGTTTTTGACCTAAACAGATTAAACAAATGAAAACTGTGCCAATCTTGAATGTTTTTTCCCAACAAAGCTGCTTAAAAAACAAGCAAAGAAACAAAAAAGCATACAGTAAGAAGATCATCTCTAAAGTAGAAAGTGTAAATTTAGTTTTTAACATAAAAAGCCCTGTTCGCTGATTAATCCCTTTATTTTGTTTCCTTTTAAACTATGTACCACAATGGCTTGAAGTGTCATATTGCATTTTTATAACTACCCAAATGGAATCACTTTATTAACTGTGAACCAGATAATGGCAAGCATGTTCCCAGATGATGTTTTAAATAAGGCAAAATATAAAATAAATATCATTGTCTCTTTACCCTCAGTTCCTTTTCCTCTTCCTCACTCAGGATGAAGACTCTAAATATGGCCAAATAAGAAAGTTACTGTTTATATTAAAATTTCACTCATACTTGAGCATCACATTAAAATTTTACTGTCTCCACAATGACCACAATCAACAATGATCTTTCTGTATCTGAATGCTTACACTATTACCTGTACCACGGAAAACTATTCTATAGACTTTCAGGTGCTACTCTTGCCGCTCCATTAAGAACATAATATGCTCAAAGATATGCACTAAACTTCCTTTGGATTCCTATAATACTTAGCTGATCAGATAATTTCATACATTTACTGATCAATGTAAAATATTGAATACCAACTATACACAAGTCACTGTTCTAGGCAATGATAATATCTGACTAACTTTCTACAAGAATTAAAAAGTTTGAAGCTGCTGAAAGGCATGGGTAAAAAATGAGTCATATAAGAGAAATTTAGGAATCTATATCAGTAACTTCAGATATGCAGATGATACCACCCTTATGGCAGAAAATGAGAAGAACTAAAGAGCCTCTTGATGAAAGTGAAAGAGGAGAGTGAAAAAGTTGGCTTAAAGCTCAACATTCAGAAAAGTAAGATCATGGCATCTGGTCCCATCACTTCATGGCAAATAGATGGGGAAACAGTGGCTGACTATTTTTTTGGGCTCCAAAATCACTGCAGATGGTGACTGCAGCCATGAAATTAAAAGATGCTTACTCCTTGGAAGGAAAGTTATGACAAACCTAGACAGGTTATTAAAAAGCAGAGACATTACTTTGTCAACAAAGATCTATCTAGTCAAGGCTATGGTTTTTCCAGTAGTCATGTATGGATGTGAGAGTTGGACTATAAAGAAAGCTGAGCGCAGAAGAATTGATGCTTTTGAACTGTGGTGTTGAAGAAGACTCTTGAGAGTCCTTTGGACAGCAAGATCAAACTAGTCCATCCTAAAGGAAATCAGTCCTGGGTGTTCATTGGAAGGACTGATGTTGAAGCTGAAACTACCAATATTTTGGCCACCTGATGCGAAGAGATGACTCATTTGAAGACTGATGTTGGGGAAAGATGGAAGGCAGATGGAGAAGGGGACGACAGAGGATGAGATATTGGATGGCATCACCGACTCGATGGAGGCGAGTTTGAGTGAACTCCGGGAGTTGGTGATGGACAGGGAGGCCTGGAGTGCTGTGGTTCATGGGGTCGCAGAGTCGGACATGACTGAGCGACTGAACTGAACTGAATATGATCCAGACAATAGTAGCAAGTCTCACTCAGCTAAAAGCAGTGAACTTAATACATTTCAGAAATATTCTCTTGATATTTTGTTAGGAGCCAGAGTTAAACCCAATTCCAATGTAACGGGCAGGAACTACTTTGTTAAGTGGAAGAGATGGGAACTTTTGGAAGATGGGAATCACAGCACAGGTGACACAAAGAAGGGAACACAGCACAGTGAGGCAAGTGCTGTTTCAGGGTTCTGAGAAAAGACAGGCAGGACAATGAAGAGTATTTAAAAAAGGAGAAAGATGACTCAAGAAGTCTGCCGGCTCACAAGTTAAATTACTAAAGTCAATCATAAATGCCTCCTGAGAAGCTGCCTTAAGAGCATCTGGAAACACGGTCGCTGCAGAGTAACAGAGACTCCTTCCTGAGGGGCTCGTCATTTGGCCACTGACCATCTCCACAGAGCTGACTCATTCCAGGCACTGTTTCTGAGTTTCTTCAGACCTTGAAGGCTCAGAGCAGAACAGCATTTCTCCAGATAAAATACTGTGATTCGTAATTAAGTTGTGCCAAAGGCACTGGCACAACTTTTACCTTGCAATCTAACTGGAAACCAAACTGGCTCAAGTGGCAAAAATACAGGGGACAATATATAATTAATGTGTGTCTATGTTCAAGCAAGTAACAGTACATGCGAAAGATCAAATAGTTTATCAAGTGGACCTAGTAGGACCATCACAAGGATGCTACAATTTATCAAACACTGAGACTCCATGAGAGCTCATTTTAAATTCTTCCACTGAAAACATCAAATTTAAAAAGCTAGAGTTCTTTTATATGTCTTATAAATTTGACTTACTCTTTTAGTCAAGAAAAAAATAGATAGTACGAAGACTTCTTAAAGTATTTTAGAATTACCACTATACTATTATCTAGGTCAACAAACTTTTGGGCAAACAATTTAGTAAATCTTACAAAATTAAACTGCTCTTGTGTGTGCTTGGCCGCTCAGTCCTGTCTCTCTGCAACGCCATGAACTATAGCCTGCCAGGCTCCTCTGTCCATGGTGATTCTCCAGGCAAAAATACTGGAGTGGGTTGCCATGACCTCCTCCAGGGGATCTTCCCAACCCAGGGATCGAACCCAGGTCTCCCACATTGCAGGTGGATCCTTTACCATCTGAGCTACCAGGTAACCCTTTCAGAAATCTTTAAACAAAGAAAACTACTGTTGACTATACATTTATTACTCTGAAGTTTTATGAATTTTCAGATCAGACACACATTAATCAAAAATACATAAAAACAAAAATAATTTACTGTTTTTAGATAATCCACACTATCAATCTTTATACTGTTTATAATCAACCAAAAAGTACTCATTGAGTATTATAAAGTAATAACCCAACTAGCAACAGTTAATATGGTAAAACTGAATACAGAGGACCTTTATAACCGGCAGTAGCCTGGTCCTAAAGAAAGATTCATCCTCAGAGTTTCTAAAATATAATTTGTATGATCCGAATCTTAGTCAAAATCTTCAAAACATGGTACTAACCATAGATTTACAGACTTATTTTAGCATTTATCTATTTTCTGACTGTGTTAAGACATTTAATTATATTAATATTTTTATATACAATGCATTTGGATTTAAATTATACTAAACCTTGTGCTATAAGTGTCTGCATAATTATAGGAGGAATATTTCAGAAATATTTCTTCTTTTTATGATACCATCATAGGCCTAAATTTAGAAACAGAAACTATAAAACTTCTAGAAGAAAATACACAAGAAAATTTTTGCAACTTTAGGATATGCAAATATTTATTTAGGAAACAAAGACCATGAATCATTAAGGAAAAAACACAATTAACTGGACTTGATGAAATGAAAATCTTTTGTTCATAAGACACATTGTTAAAAAATGAAAAGTCAAATCATGCTGGGAGAAAAAACTTGGAAAACACATATTTGATGGAGGACTTGGGTTCAGAATATATAAAAGAACTACAACTCAATAAAAAGCTATTAATAGACATTGCACAAAAGACATGTAATAGCAGTAGACACCCCCCCCCATGGCCAAAAGCTCAAAGAAGGAGCTCAGCATTACTAGTCCCCAAGAAATAAAAATTAAAACCACAATGAAATACCACTGTACTCTCACTGCTGCTGCTGCGTCACTTCAGTCGTGTCCGACTCTGTGCGACCCCACAGACGGCAGCCCACCAGGCTCCCCCGTCCCCAGGACTCCCAGGCAAGAACACCGGAGTGGGTTGCCATTTCCCTCTTCAGTACTCTCACTAGAATGAGTTAAATAAAAAGCCTGAAAATAGCAAGGGTTTGGGGGATGTACAGAAATTGAAACTTTCATACACTGGTGATGGAAATTTTAAATGACACTACCACTTTGGAAAACCTGTTTGACAGATTCTTACAAATTTAAATGTATACTAACTATAGTTAATGTCAGTCGCTCAGTCGTGCTGGACTCTTTGTGACCCCATGGACTGCAGCCTACCAGGCTCCTCTGTCCATGAGATTTTCCAGGCCAGGATACTGGAGTTGGTTGCCATTTCCTTCTCCAGGGGATCTTCCCAACCCAGGGATCGAACCCAGGTCTCCTGCAATGCAGGCAGATTCTTTACCAACTGAGCTACAAGGGAAGTTGAACCAGCAATTCTATTCCTAGGTATTATCCAAAAGAAATGAAAACATATGTCTCTGCAAAACTTATACAAGCAAGTTCATGGCAGCTTTATTTATATAGGCCAAAAATGGGAAAAAAAATAAAGGTATAATAACAGATGAATGGAAAAACCAAAAAAGGAATGAACTACTATTACACATAAAAACTTCATTTGGATGAATTTCAAAAACATTATATTGAGGAAAGGAAGCCATACAGAAAAGACTATATGCTGCAAACCGCATTTGTATGAAATTTTAAAACAGGCGAAACTTCCCTCAGGGGGTGGCTCTCACTTGGGGAATTCTGCCCTTCCTCGGATGGTGCTGGTGACATTCTCTGACTGTCACAACTTGGGGGACGGGGGCTGGGTGGTTGCTTTTGCTATCCGTGGACAGAGAGGCCAGCAACTCTGTTAAACATTCTAGAATGCACAGGACACTAGCACAACAAAGAATTATCAGGCCCAAAATTCCAACAGTGCCGAGGCCCAGGTTGGAAAATTGTTTTCTACTGTGGTCAGTGATGGTCTTGAGATACTGAATGCAAATGAAAATGAAGGCATTCTGGGGACAATAAAAATGTTCGGTATTTTATTTGTAGTAGTTTGTTTTCCAAAATTCACCACGCTGTACACTTTAAATGGGCACAGTTTGTTGTATGCAATTTTACCTCAAAGTTGATGGTAAAAATTATAGCCTATCAAATAATATAAAGCTGCAAAAACAGTTTAATCCAATTTTTGCTTTTAAACATATATGCATAAAAAAAACGGAAAAGGTAAGTACTATTGGTTGGATTATGGATAATTCTGATTTTTTTCCCCTACTGCTCATCTATTTTGTATTCACTTGAAAATATATTATATTATGTAATAATGTGCTTTTGAGTTATACCCAAAACAGGTCCAAGAAAACTGTGGAAGAGCACAACTACACATGAATATTTGATTATAGCTAAATTCTGATTTATGATCACAGGACTGAAGTTATTTCAAGAAAGTATAAAAATGTATAATGCAAAGGCATTTACAAGTCAACTTTTACTTTAAAACACAGCTATATTGAGAGCCTAAATTATAACTATTTCTGTACAAAAATGTTTTTAAGAGAAATTTTCACTATAAACAGTGATACCACATGATAAGGTAGGCTGAAAAGATTAATAAATTCTTTTAAATTAAATAAAATAATGTTATAAAGGAATAACATTTCATTATATCTATACAGTAGAAAAACATAGCAGATACAATTCAGTTATGTTCAACAACAGGCCAGGGACTATACAAACTGTGAGTAATAAAAAGACATCCCTCAAGAAGCTGACTATCTAATGGAGAGAAATGATAGTTAATGAATCAAATAAAAAGAGTTAAAGGCTATGGTTGAGATTTGAAAGTAGTACAATGAAAAGAAACAACTAAGCCTTGGTAGTATGGAAGTATTTACAAAGATGACAGTTGAGCTGGGTCTTGAGGAAGTAGTAAGAGCTTATCAGGTGAAAATCATTATTAGACACTTCAAAAATCTTAAACAAACAAAAGCCAACTGCCTAACAATTTTGTTACACTGCTCTTTTGTTACATTTTATAGTCTTAAAGGTCAGCAACAGAAAAACCAGTTTTGGGAAAAGGAAGATAATCCTACAAAACTGAGTAAGGAAGTTACACCTGCTGAGAAAATTCCATATTCAAGAGAGAAGACTGCTTTGGATTTACCTTGATGGAAAAAGGCACTCTGTGCATCTAACTACATCTAACCAGTTACATCTAAGTTAGGCAACTGTTGTGTTGGAGAAGATTCTTCAGAGTCCCTTGGACTGCAAGGAGATTCAACCAGTCCATCCTAAAGGAAATCAGTCCAGAATATTCATTGGAAGGACTGATGCTGAAGCTGAAACTCCAATACTTTGGCCACCTGATGCGAAGAACTGCCTCATTTGAAAAGCCCCTGATGCTGGGAAAGATTGAAGGCGGGAGAAGGGGACAACAGAGGATGAGATGGTTGAATGGCATCACCAACTCAATGGACATGAGTTTGAGCAAATTCCGGAAGTTGGTGATGGACAGGGAGGCCTGGCATGCTGCCGTCCATGGGGTCACAAAGAATCAGACATGACTGAGGGATGGAACTGAACTGAAGTTAGGCGATCTCAGTCTCTGGCACCACTTAAAAGTACTGACCAAAAAACCATCAGTTCGGCTACAATTTTAAATCATGTATTTTAACATGTGTGAGCAAATTTCAGTTGGCCTCACATAACACATTGAAATCCTCATACTGCTAGTAAGGGAAAATCTAAGATGCCTCTTAAGAAGGATAGGTACTGGGACTCTAATATGCATCCTTGGCAGTACGTTTTAAAGACATAAGAAATGCTTACAAATCTATAATGAATGAGTTAAACGACGAGGCGGACAAGTTAATTCCTAAACTTAGGAAGAGAAAAAAGCCTACAAGGTACTGAGACCAGGAGGTAAAACTGCAGGGAGAACCTGCCTACTCTGCTCCTTAGACTTCCTATAATTCTGTACACCCACTGAAATTAAGGAACCGAAAGTGAATGAAACTCAGTTTATTTAAACTGAACAAATTTTATGCTGCACAAGATGCAACTTTTGAGTAATCAACTCAACCCAAAGACAAAGGGTCTTCAAGTGGATCTGGCTTCAGGGAGAGAGCAACATTTCCCATTCTTTTCTCTCTTGACTTGGAGTCAAATAATTACTGCGAACAACATAAGGAACACTGTTTCCAGGTAGTGGCGATTCAGGAGATGGGAGAGAATGGAAAAACGATTAAAACGATAAGCCAAGGTTGCAAGGGAGTCTTCTGGAGTCATGTAGTAGCCAGTGAACTAGAAACTCTGGATATTTAATAGATATCGACACCAACAGTGGGACCAGGAGCTGGTGCAAGTCCAGCCAAGGGTGGCAGGGAGAGAACAGTCGCTGCCAGATCCTTTGGCCTCCACCGTAGAAGATCACCGCCAGTCCCTCGCCCCAACCCTCTGGTTGAAACGCTCCCAGTACTCAGCACCGGCCCACAAGCACCCCCTCCCCACAATAACCCCCCACAACCCCATCAGCCCAGCCGGAGGGGGGGCAGCGCCGTCGTTCACTTACTGAGTTGTCCCCCACCCGACGTCGTACTCGGCTCCCGACCTCCTGCGCCTCCAAGGCCGGCCGCCCCGGGGACCCCCGGCGCCCCCGTCCCCGGCGGGGTCCCGCTCTGCCTCTCGAAGTTGCCAGGGTTGGAGAAATAGTCGCGCAGCCGAGGGAGCTCGCGGCCGCTCTCCAGCAGCTCGGTGTGCAGCTCCAAGGCGGTCAGCAGGTACTGGTCGCGCAGCAGCTGGGCCGCGATCGCATCAATTGACAGGCGGGCCGGGGTCTCGCCAGGGCCCCCCAGGGCCGCCGCCGCCTCCCCGGGCAGCCCGGCTCGGGCACCGCTCCCCAAGGCCACAGGGTCCTGGGGCGACAGCGAGTCCGCAGAGCCCGGGTCTAGGCCGCCCCCGGCGCCCAGCCGAAGTCCTGCCCGCCGCTCGTCGGTCGCCGAGACCTCGTCCTCGTCCTCGTCCGAATCGCTGAGGAAAGGGTTCACGCCGCCGCCGCCGCCGTCAGGAGCCATCGCCGCCATCTTACACTGTCAGAACTGTGGGCGCCTCCCTGTCTGGCTCTGACAGGCCGCGGCCTGAGTCCGCGCTCGGCCTCGGCGGGCTCCGCTCGCTTCCGCAGCCCCGGCCTTGCCACGTCCCGCCTCCTCACCTGGAGACCAGGCGCAGGTTCGGAGGCGAACTGTCCCGAGGCTGCAGCGGCGGCAGCCGTCACTGCCTCAGCCGCAGCTGCACCAGCAGCCCGGCTCTGCGGGCGTCTTCCTGGTCCCCGGTCTCGCGAGAAGAGGCGCGTGGCCCGCCCCTCGCCCCGCCCCGCCCTCTCCCCACGCTGGGGAGCAGAGACTGAGGGGCCCCGCGCTCCACTCAAAGGCAAAGCCCCGCCCCACCCCTTTTTGATTGGTCGCAGGAGGTAGGGGCGGGGATTGGAGTCAGGGAGGACGGACCCGGGAGTTATCGCGAGAGTAGCTTCCGGCCAGGTAAGCGTCGGGGAGCTTCCGTGGTTGGGGGGCGGTTGTGACGGCGGCTCAGGAACCTTCTCTTGTGGCCGGAGGAGCGCTCTGACTCGCAGCCGGGCCCCGCCGTCGCGCCGAAGAGGCGCCGCTCCCGAGGCCAGGCCTGACCTGCTCAAGCCCAGGTAGGGTCCGGGAGCAGTGGGGGCAGGGGCCGGGCCCGACACTGGCGCTCGCCGGGCTGCGCGGCCCGCTTCCTTCGCGCCTGCTGCGTGCGCGGCCGGCTGCGGCTGCTTTCCGCGCAGGGGCGGCGGGCGCCGGGCAGGGGCGGCCGTCAGGAGGGGGCTTGCTAGCGCTCGCTCGCCCTCCCAGCCGTGCCTGCGGCGCCGGGGGCCTGGTGCGGCGCAGGGACGGAGCCGCTGGAAGACGCGGCGGGGACGTCGGGATCTGCTTGGATCTGCGGGTATCCCGATAGTCCCCACGTCGGAGACGGACTCTTAGGAGCACAGTAAGCACTTGTGATTTAATGCACAGCTCGCACAGTGCGGACGCTTCAGAACGGCCAGTGCTGTCCCTCAGAGGGCCCCTTGCAGAGCAAGGAGATCCAACCAGGCCATCCCAGAGGAAATCAGTCCTGAATGTTCATTGGAAGGACTGATGCTGAAGCTGAAACGCTTTGGCCCCCTGATGCGAAGAGCTGACTCGTTGGAAAAGCCCTTGATGCTGGGAAAGGTTGAAGGAGGGAGGAGAAGGGGGCGACAGAGAATAAGATGGTTGGAGGGCGTCACCGACTCAATGGACATGACTTTGAGCAAGCTCCGGAAGTTGGTGATGGACAGGGAAGCCTGGCATGATGAAGTCCATGGGGTCGCAGAGTCAGACACGACTGAGCGACTGAACCGAACTTGGGCTTTTTGTTTTGTTTTCGGTATAAGTTTTTTTTTTGATGCTTTTAATACTAAGAATTGGAAACTTTTTTTTTTTTTTACAGAACATTAGCTCCTAGTGTTTAATTCTAAATTTATGTGTGTGTGTGTGTGCGTGCACGCCATGTATTGAAGAAAAGCATGGAAAAAAATTCTAGACCTTAGGAAAATAGTATCAAAAGAGCCACCGGTGTTGTTTCATAGTCCTTAGCTAAAAGGATTGCTGATCTTTATTGTAATTGAGTTGCCAGAGAGATTGAAAATGGAAACAATTTCTGGAATGAAAAATGGAAGGATTAGGGAATGGCATGGAAAGGGCATGTTTAGAAATGGGTTATTTATATGCAATATTTCCTCCTGTGTAATGGGAATTTTACACATCTGTTGTACTTAAGGTCCCCGCACTTAGGGTCTTCCTATCAATGATTGTGCCTATTAGGTTCATATCCCTGTCCTGCCAATTATTTGCCTTGACTCTTTTAAAAAGTTACTTGACTTCTCTCAGCCTCCTCTGTCAAGGAGATACTTAAAGTACACAGAATTAGGAATGTGCTTGTCACAGTACCTGGTACCTAGTACACAACAATTGTTGTAATCATTTATCAATTAATGTACTACTAGTGTATATTGCGGAGAAGGCAATGGCAAGCCACTCCAGTACTCTTGCCTAGAAAATCCCATGGATGGAGGAGCCTGGTAGGCTGCAGTCCATGGGGTCGCTAAGGGTCGGACACGACTGAGCGACTTCACTTTCACTTTTCACTTTCACACATTGGAGAAGGAAATGGCAACCCACTCCAGTGTTCTTGCCTGGAGAATCCCAGGGACGGGGGAGCCTGGTGGGCTTCTGTCTATGGGGTCACACAGAGTCAGACATGACTGAAGTGACTTAGCAGCAGCAGCAGTGTATATTGAGAATATTTGACAGATTTTTAAAAGTAAAGCAAAACAAACCTGATGTCAGTCATTTTAGTAGTGTTAGCCAGAAAAAGCAATTAAGGTAGTAGGCCCCAAACGGAGTTTTTTTTAGGGTCTGATTTCTAAAATGAAAATTGAAAATAGATTTAAAATATGTTTCCTCAGAGAGTTGTAAGAAGTTGGATGTAGAAGTTCTTCCTTGATCAGCAGCTTCCTATGACACATCTGTAATTTCCTGGTTCTACCTCATATCCTGTAATCATGGACTTGTTAATGTGACCTTCCAAGCCCCTAACGAATCAACTGGCCAGTCGTCTCAGTAAGTACTTTTCTCTTCCACTAGTGCATAGAAATTTGCTTATCAATTAAAAATGTTGAAGAAATACTAATAGTGCATACTAGGATATTATTAACAATTGCTGATTTCTATTTAATAATAATTTGCATTAGTATTGTTGGGGAATTTTCTTTCTACTTACTAAGATTTGCATTAATCTAGGTCTTTACAGCCAATGTTTCACTGAATAGATTGTCATTGATGCTTGTATGTTAGTGATAAAAATATAAAAGATTGCTCTTTTTCAAGCACCTCAATTGTTTTCTTGATTAAAAAATTATTTTTTTGTTTTAGTACTCTTAAAATAACCACAAGTAATATTTTCAGTGCAAGTTTTTCGTTGATGTAAAGTTTTATAAATATCTAATTTTTTATACATTTTTACATATTCTCATTTTTGACATTGTTTTTCAGTGTGTGGTAAACATCCCAGAGGTATAAGTTAAATGACTTTTATTGATACATGGTTATGTGTATTTAAAAATTTTAGTAGTTATTCATTTGTTTAGGTGATTTCCAAATGATTCATCTGTGAAAAAGTTTTCTTTTTCACTAAATCTGAATAAAAAGTGATTAAAAAAAAGAGAAATATTAAATGATAATAGTGTTTAATTATATGTGCTTAGCTATAATAAAGTAAGTGGTATGTGAAGAATGATATTTTGGAAGCACTGAAATTTTATGTATAGTAAGTGACAAATAGGAAAGTTACTGTCGCTGTATTTATCCTGAATCTTCACAGCTCTTGGGTCTGTTCTGGAGGAATAAATAGAGAAGCATGGTAGCCTCTAGTGGCTACAGTGTGTATTACACATACCATTGAAAGGATGTGAAGTGAAGTCGCTCAGTCGTGTCCGACTCTTTGCGACCCCGTGAACGTTAGCGCACCAGGCTCCTCCATCCATGGGATTCTCCAGGCAAGAATACTGAAGTGGGTTGCCAAATTTAATAGTCCTGACTAAGTGCCCAGGACTGGGCTGAGTACTGGAGAAAGCCTATCTTGCTGTCCTGGAATCAGCATGAAGTTATAGAGGCAGACATTACTACAAATAGTCACAGTCATAGCTGTGTAGTTATAAATTGAAGTAAAGGTTTGAGCTTCTGATTTGGACTGAGTAGTCCCTGAGTAAGTGATGCCGGAAAGTGCCCGGGAGGGACCTAAGATCCCACTGCTACTATACAAGAGAGCTAGATTTTTATGTTAGCTATTACAGCTTCAGGGTCAAAGGTCTCAAATAAAATGTAGTGGAAACTTTGTATTAGCCTTTAACACAGACACTGTGATACTTTTTACAGAAAAGTCCTGTAACAACAGTGGGGAGAAAAAAGAACGTGAGTCCAGGGAGTTGTTTGTAAAAGCCAGAGAAAGTGAGAAGCGACAGAGATTTCCTCATTAGTGAACATGATAGCAGAGAGTGCAGGTTTCCACGGCGGAGAGGGGTGTTTAAGTCAATGGGAGCTTCTCTACAGCTAGGTGGATGCCATATGTACTTTAGTTGTAAATAGAGTTTAAGATCTTCAGTTCAGTCGCTCAGTCGTGTCCGACTCTCCGCGACCCCATGAATCACAGCACGCCAGGCCTCCCTGTCCATCACCAACTTCCGGAGTTCACTCAAACTCATGTCCACAGAGTCGGTGATTCCATCCAGCCATCTCATTCTCTGTCGTCCCCTTCTCCTCCCGCCCCCAACCTTTCCCAGCATCAGACTCTTTTCCAGTGAGCCAACTCGTCACATGAGGTGGCCAAAGTATTGCAGTTTCAGCTTTAGCATCAGTCTTTCCAATGAACACCCAGGATCGATCTCCCTTAGAGTGGACTGGTTGGATCTCCTTGCAGTCTAAGGGACTCTCAAGAGTCTTCTCCAACACCATAGTTCAAAAGCAAGAGGAGAGTGAAAAGGTTGGCTTGAAGCTCAACATTCAGAAAACAAAGATCATGGCATCTGGTCCCATCACTTCATGGGAAATAGATGGAAAAACAGTGGAAACAGTGTCAGACTTTATTTTTTGGGGCTCCAAAATCACTGTGGATGCTGACTGCAGCCATGAAATTAAAAGACGCTTACTCCTTGGAAGGAAAGTTATGACCAACCTTGATAGTATATTAAAAAGCAGAGACATTACTTTGCCAACCAAGGTCCGTCTAGTCAAGGCTATGGTTTTTCCCGTGGTCATGTATGGATGTGAGAGTTGGACTGTGAAGAAAGCTGATCGCCGAAGAATTGATGCTTTTGAACTGTGGTGTTGGAGAAGACTCTTACTGCAATGAATTAAAATGAGTTGAGAAATGAGTTACTTTGTGTAACTGAATATGATACCTGATAGAAGACGTCTGAGCTAAAGGATAGAAGAAAGAAGTGAACAGAATATTATGGACAATTTTGGAATAATAAATTTGACAGTTTGGATGAAATGGACAAAAGATACAACTACCAAAACTTACTCAGCAAGTAGTAAATAATCTCTGGATATGAAGAAATGAATTTATAGTTAAAAACCTTCCAACAAAGGAAACTCTGAGCCATTGATATCCTGTTATACAATAAAGGAAGAAATAGTACTGATTCTACACAAACTCTTCCAAAAAATTAAAGGTAATAGTACTTCCCATTGCATTGTCTGACATGAAAACCAGAGAAAGATATTACAAAAAAAAATAGTCTAATATTGCTAGTAAATATTAATTTTAAATGCTAAATATTTTAGCAAATAAAATCCAAGAGTATATAGGAAGGATAATACTTAATGATTAGTTCAGTTTATTCTGGGAACCCTAGCTTGGTTTGACATTTGAAACTCCATCGTTGTAGTTCACCACACTAGGAGACCCCACACCGGGGGAGACCCCACCAGGAGATCCCACACCAGGAGAGACCTCAGACCAGGAGAGACACCACCAGGGGAGACCCCCCACCAAGAGAAAAACCAGATGGGCTTGTTCCTCTCACGCCAGAGGATCTCACGTGATACTCCCCTCTCACTTTTGCTTTTGTGAAAACCACTTGACAAAATCCAGCGTTTTTCATTCACAACTTTAAAACTGCATATTGAGAGTAAAAGAGAACTTCTTTAATGCAACAAAAGGAATCTATGAAAAAATCCTGAATAACTGACAACTTTCACCCTAAGATTGGAAACAAGGCAGGGATTTCTGTTGTTTCCATACCTATTCAACATTACACTAGAAGTCCTAGACAGTACAAGCATGAGACGTAAATAAAAAGTGTATAGACTGTGTGGATCACAATAAACTGTGGAAAATTCTGATAGAGATGGGAATACCAGACCACCTGACCTGCCTCTTGAGAAACCTGTATGCAGGTCAGGAAGCAACAGTTAGAACTGGACATGGAACAACAGACTGGTTCCAAATAGGAAAAGGAGTACATCAAGGTTGTATATTGTCACCCTGCTTATTTAACTTCTGTGCAGAGTACATCATGAGGAACGCTGGGCTGGAAGAAGCACAAGCTGGAATCAAGATTGCCGGGAGAAATATCAATAACCTCAGATATGCAGATGACACCACCCTTATGGCAGAAAGTGAAGAAGAACTAAAGAGTCTCTTGATGAGAGTGAAAGAGGAGAGTGAAAAGGTTGGCTTGAAGCTCAACATTCAGAAAACAAAGATCATGGCATCTGGTCCCATCACTTCATGGGAAATAGATGGGGAAACAGTGGAAACAGTGTCAGACTTTATTTTTTTGGGCTCCAAAATCACTGTGGATGCTGATTGCAGCCATGAAATTAAAAGACACTTGCTCCTTGGAAGGAAAGTTATGACCAACCTTGATAGTATTTTAAAAAGCAGAGACATTACTTTGCTAACCAAGGTCCATCTAGTCAAGGCTATGGTTTTTCCCGTGGTCATGTATGGATGTGAGAGTTGGACTGTGAAGAAAGCTGATGCCAAAGAATTGATACTTTTGAAATGTGGTGCTGGATAAGTCTCTTGAGAGTCCCTTGGACTGCAAGGAGATCCAACCTTTCCATTCTAAAGGAGATCAATCCTGGGTGTTCACTGGAAGGACTGATGCTAAAGCTGAAACTGCAATACTTTGGCCACCTCATGTGACGAGTTGATTCACTGGAAAAGACTCTGATGCTAGGAGGGATTGGGGGTGGGAGGAGAAGGGGACAACAGAGAATGAGATGGCTGGATGGCATCACTGACTCGATGGACATGAGTCTGAGTGAACTCCGAGAGTTGGTGATGGACAGGGAGGCCTGGTGTGCTGTGATTTGTGGGGTCGCAAAGAGTCGGACACTACTGAGCGACTGAACTGAACTGATAGATTGATAAGTCCTTTATTCACGGGTGACATAACGTTTCTCCTTGGAAAATCAAAAGGCATCTACATAAAAACTACTATAACAAACAGTTTTTCAGTGTTGCAGAATACAAGGTGAATAAGTAAAAATCAGTGGTAATTTAAAACTAATGAGGGGAAACTGAAATAAAAAATACCACTTACAGTAACATTAAAAAGTGAACTATGTAGGGATGAACCACAGGGGCATGAGGGAACTTTTGAGAGTTATGAGTATGTTCACTCTCCTGATTATTATACACTTTAAATATGTACACAGCTTATTACAGTCCGGTTATGCCTCAATAAAGCTATAAAAATGCTGTGAAGAACATTACTGGGACACTTCAAAAAGCTTCAGTATAGACAGTGATTAGGTAAAATACTGACGTTGAGTTTACTGAAGTTAGTAACCACCGTAGGTACATAAGGGAGTATCATTGTCAGAAAATAAACACTGAAGTATACCACCCCCCCCCCACACACACACACACTCAAACACGAGAGGGGTAAGTTAAAGAGACTCAGCAAGGACCCGAGAAAAGTGATCATGTTAGGGATGTATGGCTAAGGGGTGTATGGATGTTTGTACCATTATTGCAGCTTTTCTGTGAGCTTGAGATTGTTTTAAAATAAATATGTTAAGAGTCTGTACTAAAGAAAGTGTTGTCATCTGCAAAAGTTCCCTAGATGGAACACAAAATACAGTCGCCAAAACAAAAGTTAATTCATTGAACTTTCAGAATTTATAGGTACTGACTGCTTTGAAAAACATGGTTAAAAAAATGAAAAGGGGATAAAAGAGGATTTAAAAATGCCCATTACATGCATGTAAAGTAGCTCAACATTATTGATCACCAGGGAAACGTAAATTAAAACCACAATAAGTTAACAGACTAGACAAAATTAAACAGATTACAGTACCAAGTTGTGGCCAATGTAACTGTTATAGCGCTGAGGATATATAATGCTCAGTGAACAAGTCAGTCACAGAAGGAGAAACGTGTACGTTTCTCCTCGTCTGAGATAATCCAGAAGAGTCAGACTCTCAATGGGTGGGGGGTGGGGGCGGGGGGATGCAGGTGGTTGTTCAATGTCTGTAAAATCTCACTTATGCAAAGTGAATAAGTTGTCAAGATCTGATTAACAGTGCCTATAGTTTGAAATACTGTATTTTACATGTAAAAATTTAAGAGGGTAGATCTTGTGTTAAAAACTCTTTTCTTTTTTTAAGTCACTCAGTTGTGTCTGCCTCTTCATGACAATGGGGACTAGAGCCCGCAAGGCTCCTCTGTCCGTAGAATTCTCCAGGCCAGAATACTAGAGTGGGTTGCCATTCCACATCTCCAGGGGATCTTCCCAACCCAGGGATCAAACCCAGGTCTCCCGCTTTGCCAGTGAATTCTTTACCGTTTGAGCCACTAGGGAAGCCCTCTTACCACAGCTTGAAAACAGCTACCCATGTAGATAAGGCAAGTAGCCGCAGAACAATGAAGCTTATTGAAAGATGGAGGAAATAAAAAGTGTCCACCAAACTAAGAAGTTTTTTGAGACTGAAAAATGAGGCAGGCAGCTCTAGTCATCAAATAAGTTGGAAACATATTTGTTTGCACAACAGAATAGGAAAAACAAGAGATCTCTTCAAGAAAATTAGAGATTCCAAGGGAAGATTTCATGCAAAGATGGGCTCGATAAAGGACAGAAATGGTATGGACCTAACAGAAGCAGAAGATATTAAGAAGAGGTGGCAAGAATACACAGAAGAACTGTACAAAAAAGGTCTTCACGACCAAGATAGTCATGATAACGTGATCACTGACCTAGAGCCAGACATCTTGGAATGTGAAGTCAAGTGGGCCTTAGAAAGCATCACTACGAACAAAGCTAGTGGAGGTGATGGAATTCCAGTTGAGCTATTTCAAATCCTAAAAGATGATGCTGTGAAAATGCTACACTCAATATGCCAGCAAATTTGGAAAACTCAGCAGTGGCCACAGGACTGGAAAAGGTCAGTCTTCATTCCAATCCCAAAGAAAGGCAATGCCAAAGAATGCTCAAACTACCGCACAATTGCACTCATCTCACACGCTAGTAAAGTCATGCTCAAAATTCTCCAAGCCAGGCTTCAGCAATATGTGAACCGTGAACTCCCAAATGTTCAAGCAGGTTTTAGAAAAGGCAGAGGCACCAGAGATCAAATTGCCAACATCCGCTGGATCATGGAGAAAGCAAGAGAGTTCCAGAAAAACATCTATTTCTGCTTCATTGACTATGCCAAAGCCTTTGACTGTGTGGATCACAATAAACTTTGGAAAATTCTGAAAGAGATGGGAATCCCAGACCACCTGACCTGCCTTTTGAGAAACCTGTATGCAGGTCAGGAAGCAACAGTTAGAACTGGACATGGAACAACAGACTGGTTCCAAATAGGAAAAGGAGTGCGTCAAGGTTGTATATTGTCACCTTGCTTATTTAACTTCTATGCAGAGTACATCATGAGGAACGCTGGGCTGGAAGAAGCACAAGCTGGAATCAAGATTGCCGGGAGAAATATCAATAACCTCAGATATGCAGATGACACCACCCTTATGGCAGAAAGTGAAGAGGAACTCAAAGACCTCTTGATGAAAGTGAAAGAGGAGAGTGAAAAGGTTGGCTTGAAGCTTAACATTCAGAAAACGAAGATCATGGCATCTGGTCCCATCACTTCATGAGAAGTAGATGGGGAAACAGTGGAAACAGTGTCAGACTTTATTTTTTTGGGCTCCAAAATCACTGTGGATGCTGATTGCAGCCATGAAATTAAAAGACGCTTACTCCTTGGAAGGAAAGTTATGACCAACCTTGATAGTATATTAAAAAGCAGAGACGTTACTTTGCCAACCAAGGTCTGTCTAGTCAAGGCTATGGTTTTTCCCGTGGTCAAGAATGGATGTGAGAGTTGGACTGTGAAGAAAGCTGATCGCTGAAGAATTGATGCTTTTGAACTGTGGTGCTGGAGAAGACTCATGAGAGTCTCTTGGACTGCAAGGAGAACCAACCAGTCCATTCTAAAGGAGATCAATCCTGGATGTTCATTGGAGGGACTGATGCTAAAGCTGAAACTGCAATACTTTGGCCACGTCATGCAACGAGTTGACTCACTGGAGAAGAGTCTGATGCTGGGAGGGATTGGGGGCGGGAGGAGAAGGGGACGACAGAGGATGAGATGGCTGGATGGCATCACCGACTCTGTGGACATGAGTTTGAACTCCGAGAGTTGGTGATGGACAGGGAGGCCTGGCGTGCCGTGATTCATGGCGTCGCAGAAAGTCGGACACGACTGAGCGACTGAACTGAACTGAAGGCTTACCCAAATTTAATTTTGTTCCCCCTTTCCAGTTTGTCTTGGAGACTAGCTCCTCTGGACATGCTGCTGTGCATTACTTTGGGACTGCTCGTGCACCTCGTGTTCTTCGCCTCCATCTTCGACATTTATTTCACCTCTCCTCTGGTTCATGGAATGACTCCTCAGTCGACGCCCCTGCCGCCCCCGGCAAAAAGATTAGTGCTGTTTGTTGCAGATGGCCTGCGAGCAGATAAACTTTATGAATTGGATGAAGATGGAAATTCTAGGGCACCGTTTGTTAGGTAAGCATGTCAACTGGTACACAGACATCTCTGGAAGTGGTTACGCGGACACTGTTTATCTCACATTGGGTAGAGGGGTGATGATGGGAAAGAGAGTAGGGCACATGTGCCTCTGCCTTTGTCATGGAAATTAGCAAGTGTGTTTCCTTCTACCGTGACTTCCGTTCTTGTGGAAGTTGATACCAGGTGGTCGAAATGCATGACCTTAGCTGCCTGGCCTCACTTGTCCCGAGTTCTGAATCCTGGCTTACAACTCAGTATATTATCATTTTTTCTTTTTTGTAAAGTAAGACTTCAATTTTTAAGTAATGACAAGCATAAATTTCAGTGAATTGCCAATTACAAAGGTATTTAGCTGAAAAATATAAATTTCAATTCAAAATATGTTTTCTGTAAAATAAAGCCTTCTAAATTTATATCACTATGTAATATGATAATTTTGGATTCTGTTAAGTGGCTTTGAAAAGAAATATTTATTTTTTTGGACCTGTGGGGTTCTTGCAATCAACTATTCTTTTTTTTTCATTCATCGCCAGCTCCTCAAAAGCCCTTCCTAATGCTACTGTGGAGAGATTCAAATTCAAATTCAAGGAAAGTTTATCTAAAATTGTCTGTCTTTCCCCTGTCCCTGCCTGTCATCATTGCTTCCTATCCCTCTCCCCTATTTTGATTTTCTTTATAGTACTACTTAGCATGTACAACTGGAGAAGGAAATGGCAACCCACCCCAGTACTCATGGATGGAGGAGCCTGGTAGGCTGCAGTCCATGGGGTTGTTAGGAGTCGGACACGACTGAGCAACTTCACTTTCACTTTTCACTTTCACACATTGGAGAAGGAAATGGCAACCCACTCCAGTGTTCTTGCCTGGAGAATCCCAGGGACGGGGAAGCCTGGTGGGCTGCTGTCTATGGGGTCGCACAGAGTTGGACACGACTGAAGTGACTTAGCAGCAGCAGCAGCGTGTACAGCTTCCACTAAGGCGGGGACTTTGTTTTATACACTACATTATCTGTGGTTCCTAAAACATAGTAGGCAGTTAGTAAATATTTGTTGACTGCGAGAAGAATGAATGAACCTGAATTCTGTGTCAGATTTCCAGGAATAAATTTATGGTGCGTCAAAGAAATGCATAATAAAGGATACAAAGAAACAAGCAACTCAGGGTAATAGGAAAATACAAGTAGGAAAATAAGATGGTCAGGGTTAGGTTCAGTACACAAAAATATGTAACATAAATTTCTGTGACTAGTTTAAAAATTGGGGTGATATATTTGGTTGATTTTCTTAGTTGTCATAGAGAGGAGAGAAATGTAGTTCATTGCAAAGTTAATGACATTAAAATATACTGGTTGTTAAGGCAAAGATGAACTTTTCTGACAGCACCTGTTTCTCCCTGGGGTGTTCTATGGAGGGCCAGGGGCTCCCAGGTGATGTGCCGTGTGTTGTATGCCATTCCAGCTGCTTCTGAAGCCTTTTTTGGTAGATTTTCTTTGTTTGTCACTTCATTTTTTTAAAAACACGATCTGATCAAATGTTTCTCAAGAGAGGTATCCACATTGCTTTATACCTCCCTGTTTTTGCTTGAGTTCAGTTTCCATTATAGAACTGAAGAAGTTAAAAACTATTTCTCCCTTAAAATGTGGCTTAATGGTTTTTTAAGCCTTTTCCTTTTTATGTATGTATTTTACTAAAGTCTGTTTGGTTATAAGTCAATTTAAAGTATCTAAATCAGCACTTTTAGGTACTTCTCTCCAGAGCATTTCGAGAGTTGAGAGTTTAGCTTGAAAACTGTTACAAATGAATCTGTGTTTCATACAAATTGGTCTGCTGTCTTTTCATCTGCAATGGCATTACTGTTCATTTTGCATTTTTCTCCAGATTTTGCCAATTGCCCTTGGACAGCTTAAAGAATAGTGATAAATTTTAGGAAAAGAAACTTTTGACTTGTTTTAATCTCAAATTTAGAAAGATAATTTAACTCCTAATTGAGAGTATAGCTGTTTCCTCTCTTAATTTTTTATCTTGAAAAACTTTTAACTACAGAAATGTTGAAAGGATTATATTATGAATATTCATCTGTATATCCTTAATCTAGATATGACCATTTTAAACATTTTTCATATTTGCATTCTCTGTCTCAATAACACACATATACACAGTTAAACTTTAATTATTTTTTCCTGAATAATTTAAAAGCAAAATATTTTAACACTTTATCCGTGAACACTTTAGTGTTTATCTCGTAAGAACAAGGATTTCAACATGATCACAACACCATCATAACACCTAATAAAATTTAACATTGACAAAGTAATATTTTGTGTATCAGTGATTTCTTATGTAACAGCGTTTCAGTACTTTGTGACTTAAAGCTGTAGCATGTATTTTGTTTTGTGATTCTGTGCAGTGTTGGGTGGTTCCTTGTCTTACCTGGGCTTTCTTCGGCTACAGAATCTGTTTGGTGGGAGGAACTGGACTGAGCCCAGCTGGGATCAGAAAGATTCCTTCTTACATTTTGAGTCCTTCTTTTGATTGGATTTCTTCTGTGGTGATCTTGTTTTTCTAAAGCCTGAGCAGAGCCTGTGAACATAGTGCGTGCTGACTGTTTGTCTGGGACACCTTTCAGGAATGTCATAATGAACGAAGGCAGCTGGGGCATCTCTCACACGCGTGTGCCGACCGAGTCTCGGCCTGGGCACGTGGCCATGATTGCAGGGTTTTATGAAGATGTCAGCGCAGTTGCCAAAGGTACTCTTTAGATGATTTTATCACATGAAGAGATTGATTGCATAAATATTGCTTCTTTAATACTGAATCATGACATAAAGTGAAGTACGTTTTGAGATCCTTTTGACAAGTCATTTAGCCTCCCTAACTCACTTAAACACATACTGGGACTGACTCAAGAATAAAACTTTAATTGTGTATCATCGTGTCCTGTTGATAGAATATGATTGGATGGATCTCTGGTTTTCCTAGATGTTAGCTAAAGGTTCGAAAGTGATTCTGTATTTTAGTAAGAAGTCAATTAACTGTTGTAAGCTTTTAAAAAAAAATGTGTAGTATAGTACAGATAACAAAGTCTGTTGTTAGTTTTGCCTTTGTTCTGCAGTTAATCCTCTTTGTTATTATTTGAAAAATACTTCTTTAGGAGCCATACCAATACTTCATCTAAATATTACTATTGTCATTGTTTGTTTGTTTTTTTGTCAATTACCTGAAGGATGGAAGGAAAATCCTGTAGAATTTGATTCTCTTCTTAATGAAACCAGGTACACATGGTCCTGGGGAAGCCCAGACATCCTGACTATGTTTGCCAAAGGTAAGAGTCACTGATTATATTTCCCCAGATACTAAGTAGGCAATAGATCAATATGGTAATTTAAAATATATACTACATTTTACTGATTATGAGATACATGTTTTGACGTATTTAACATCTCTGAAATGAGTGTATATTATAATAGATGTGTGTTTGATTTTTTTTTCATCTTAGTTGTACTTAAAATGTTGGATTATACAGTTTAAATACCTTGGATTCAGTGAAATGGTATATGATTCTAACATCTAACAGCCTTTTAATCTTGGATAAGTTAGATAACTTCTCTAAATTTCAGTTTCTTTTTTGTAAAATGTGATAATAATAATTTCTATCTTACAGGTTTGTTTTGAACCTATCTTATAGGTTTGCGTTAAATAAGTTAATTCATGTGAAATATTGACCAAAATGCTTATTACAGTGATCTCATTATGATGATGATGTTCACTTACTTTAATTATTAAGAAGTTAGTAGATAATCACAAAAAGATTTAAATGTTAAAAATCTATATTTATAACCTCTATTTTCATGTATTCAAGATCATGCCATTGAGATTTGTTGTATTTGTTGTGTTTCTGTACATGAATCTGCAAGTATGAGAATATCTCTTGATGAGAAAATTCATTTGCATCATTTTCTAGAATCAGCTGGATTACACTTAATTTTATGTTATTAAGTGCTTTTTAGTGAGAGCATTGTAGTTATTTCACCTAATGAAAAGGTTTGGCCCTTTAGCCATGGGTATAATTATACTATTAATTATAACAATCGGAATTATTAAAGATTATTCTATATCTCAAAAGCAAAACATATATTCAGAATTTTCTGTATGATAGTCACAGAACATTATTATGTAGAGCAGGTCCAAAAACTCATACTGCTTGCCATTTATATACTCCCTTAGTTCAGTTTAGTCGCTCAGGCGTGTCTGACTCTTTGTAACCCCATGGACTATAGCATGCCAGGCCTCCCTGTCCATCACCAACTCCCGGAGTTCACTCAAACTCATGTCCATTGAGTCAGTGATGCCATCCAGCCATCTCATTCTCTGTCGTCCCCTTCTCCTCCGCCTTCAGTCTTTCCCAGCATCAGGGTCTTTTCCAATGAGTCAGTTCTTCTCATCAGGTGGCCAAAGTACTGGTGCTTCAGCTTCAGCATCAGTCCTTCCAATGAATATTCAGGACTGATCTCCTTTAGGATGGACTGGTTGAATCTCCTCACTGTCCAAGGGACTCTCAAGAGTCTTCTCCAGCACAGTTCAAAAGCATCAATTCTTCGGCGCTCAGCTTTCTTTATAGTCCAACTCTCACATCCACACATGTCTCCTGGAAAAAACAGCTTTGACTAGATTGAACTTGATTGGAAAAGTAATGTCTCTGCTTTTTAATGTGCTGTCTAGGTTGGTCATAACTTTTCTTCCAAGGAGCAAGGAGTTAAGCTTCTTTTGGGACTGGCAGTGGTGAGGATGAAATTGCTATGGTTTACCAAACTTACCTCCCTACTTCTGACTACAGTTCTTAGGACAGGATCAGTGCCTTAACTGGAGACAATAGTAACTTACAGTCCCACTCAGATCTACTTGGGATTTGAAGAGTAGAATGGTTGAGGAGTGGAAAGAGTATCATTACAGCTTAGCCTGTCATTATTATTTTTTTAAATTATTTCTTTTCTTTTATTTTTTTTAAAATTTTTTATTGGAGGCTGATTATTTTACAACATTATATTGGTTGGTTTTGCCACACATTGACATGAATCCGCCCTGGGTGTACATGAGTTCCCCCTCCTGAACCTCCCTCCCACCTCCCTCCTCCCTTTATCCTCCCTCTGGGTCATCCCCGCACACCAACCACGAGCATCCTGTAACATGCATCGACCCTGAACTGGCGATTTGTTTCACATATGATAATACACATGTTTCAATGCCATTCTCCCAAATCATCCCACCCTCACCCTCTCCCACAGAGTCCCAAAGACTGTTCTATACATCAGTGTCTCTTTTGCTGTCTCGTATACAGGGTTATCATTTGCATCTTTCTAAATTCCATATATATGCGTTAGTATACTGTATTGGAGTTTTTCTTTCTGGCTTACTTCACTCTGTATAATAGGCTCCACTTTCTTCCACCTCATTAGAACTGATTCAAATGCATTCTTTTTAACGGCTGAGTAATACTCCATTGTGTATATGTACCACAGCTTTCTTATCCATTCGTCTGCAGATGGACATCTAGGTTGCTTCCATGTCCTGGCTATTATAAACAGTGCTGCAATGAACATTGGAGTACATGTGTCTCTTTCAATTCTGGTTTCCTCGGTGTGAATGCCCAGGAGTGCGATTGCTGGATCATAAGGCAGTTCTATTTCCAGTTTTTTGAGGAATCTCCTCACTGTTCTCCATAGTGGCTGTACTAGTTTGCATTCCCACCAACAGTGTAAGAGGGTTCCCTTCTCTCCACACCCTCTCCAGCATTTATTGCATGTAGACTTTTGGATAGCAGCCATTCTGACTGGTGTGAAATGGTATCTCATTGTGGTTTTGATTTGCATTTTTCTGATTATGAGGGATGTTGAGCATGTTTTCATGTGTTTGTTAGCCATCTTTATGTCGTCTTTGGAGAAATGTCTGTTTAGTTCTTTGGCCCATTTTTTGATTGGGTCATTTATTTTTCTGGAATTGAGCTGCAGGAGCTGCTTGTACATTTTGGAGATTAATCCTTTATCAGTTGCTTCATTTGCTATTATTTTCTCCCATTCTGAAGGCTGTCTTTTCACCTTACTTATAGTTTCCTTTGCTGTGCAGAAGCTTTTGATTTTAATTAGGTCCCATTTGTTTGGTTTTGCTTTTATTTCCAATATTCTGGGAGGTGGGTCTTGGAGGACCCTGCTGTGATTTATGTCAGAGAGTGTTTTGCCTACGTTCTCCTCTAGGAGTTTTATAGTTTCTGGTCTTATATTTAGCTCTCTAATCCATTTTGAGTTTATTTTGGTGTATGGTGTTAGGAAGTGTTCTAGTTTCATTCTTTTACAAGTGGCTGACCAGTTTTCCCAGCACCACTTGTTAAAGAGACTGTCTTTTCTCCATTTTATATTCTTGCCTCCTTTGTCAAAGATGAGGTGTCCATAGGTGCGTGGATTTATCTCTGGGCTTTCTATTTTGTTCCATTGATCTATATTTCTGTCTTTATGCCAGTACCATACTGTCTTGATGACTGTGGCTTTGTAGTAGAGCCTGAAGTCCGGCAGGTTAATTCCCCCAGTTCCATTCTTCTTCCTCAAGATTGCTTTGGCTATTCGAGGTTTTTTGTATTTCCATACAAATTGTGAAATTATTTGTTCTAGTTCTGTGAAAAATATCGTTGGTAGCTTGATAGGGATTGCATTGAATGTATAAATTACTTTGGGTAGTATACTCATTTTTACAATATTTATTCTTCCAATCCACAAACACGGTATATTCCTCCATCTATTAGTGTCCTCTTTGATTACTTTCACTAGTGTTTTATAGTTTTCTATGTACAAGTCTTTTGTTTCCTTAGGTAGATATATTCCTAAGTATTTAATTCTTTTCGTTGCAACAGTGAATGGAATAGTTTCCTTAATTTCTCTTTCTATTTTCTCTTTATTAGTGTATAGGAATGCAAGGGATTTCTGTGTGTTGATTTTATATCCTGCAACTTTACTGTAATCATTTATTAGCTCTAGTAGTTTTCTGGTAGAGTCTTTAGGGTTTTCTGTGTAGAGGATCGTGTCATCAGCGAAAGTTTTACTTCTTTTCCAATTTGTATTCCTTTTATGTCTTTTTCTGCTCTGATTGCTGTAGCCAAAACTTCCAGAACTATGTTGAATAGTAGTGGTGAGAGTGGGCACCCTTGTCTTGTTCCTGACTTTAGGGGAAATGCTTTCAGTTTTTCACCATTGAGGATAATGTTTGCTGTGGGTTTTATAAGAGATTGTCATTATTTTGTTACATCTTTTCCTCATGGCCTTTAAGAGGCTATCTAACTCAGAAATTCACTAAGTTGACTAGATCCTTAATAAAATCTTGCAAGTGTATAAGATTAATATATTTGTTGACCCTTTCAAACTATTTGGCAATTATCAATATTTTTTCTCATATATTGAGAAAAATGCTTGTATTTTATAAATGAAAGAATTGAAATATTTGAATTTTCTTCTTGGTTAGGGAATTTTGTAAAACAGGTGATTTAATCTGTTTTAGATTGTACCATCCCTAGATGCCCAAATTCTTTGATTAGTTTCATCCTTACTTGAAGGCAAACTCCGTTGTTTACTTTTGTGCTATTGTATACTAACTAGTGTTGTGATTATTTTTCCTTAGCATTTTAAAGTGCAACTCACTTGTATCTGTAAAATTGGAAAATGTTATTGTGAGAACAAAAGCAACAGCATATGTTCAAGCATACACCATGGTCCATGGCATGTCATTAAAATCTTTTCCCCCAAATTTCCTCTTCAGGCGTCCTTGGAAACCACATTTTTACACACTCTTATGATGCGTCCAGTGAGGATTTCGGTGCCCACGACGTAACAAAACTGGACACGTGGGTTTTTGATCATGTGAAGGTGCGTGCCGCTGAGTGGCTAGCCTGCAACACGCGCGATATAGGTGCTCGTCTGACGTGCACGGGCTGTCTGGCGCCTGCACCTAATGTGCTGGAAACTGACCTGTTAGTGCATGCATCTCAGTTTTTTCTGCTTGCATGAATTTGAAAGTTCCTTATTGTAGCATACTATTTTGAAAAGACTCGATTCTAAGAAATTGTACATTCTATAATAACCATACAGGTTTTTAAAAAATAATATGAAAAAGTAAGCCCTTTTCAGTTCCGCGCTTCTGACAGTCAAGTGAGCCCTGGATGGGAGTCAGGAACTCCACATTTAATTCCTCATTTGCTGGATCACCCCAGAATAACCGTCCTGGTCTTTTGTTGACCACATTGCCAGTCTCCTACAAGCAGTGATGTATGTGAAAGTCTTTTGAATGTTCAAACCTAAGGAATTTATTATAAACTAAGGTAGATATTTTAAATATTTGTGAAAAAAAAATTAGATAAGCAAAAAACAAGTTCATAAGTTAATCATAATAAAACATTTGAGTTTCTTTAAGAAGTAGAGGTTTTTTTTTTTTTTGGACTGTTTGTTAGTGACAATCCTCACAGTTTCACCAGGAATCCAATAGAATTTATGTTTTCAAAAATTGTGAGAAAATCTCAACTCTAGATATTGGCTGACTACTATCTATCATTCTCTTCTTTCTCATCTCCAAATTAGAACTCATAATTCATGTATTGTAAGAGGCATTCATTGACTGACCTTTAGTGATTCTTCTTTTTACCAGAAGTGTCTCTGACATTGTGGGCTTCTCCATAACACAGTCATTTTTTATTGTTTGTAAACAGTCAGCAGGTGTCTGCATATTTATCAGGAATTAAGTGCTCAATATGTTCTTTGATAAACCCTATTTCTTTTCTTAGAATTTTTTTCCTTAAGATTTTCTTTTCTTACTTAAAGTGAAAGTGAAATCTTCAAGTTAAATATAATCTCTTTACAAAAATAGCAAATGATTTTGCTAAGTATCACTTCTTAATATAATCAACTTCATTAGTATTTGTTTCAAGGCCCTTGGCTTCTAACTTCATAAACAGCTAAAAATGTTCAACATCGTGGGTTTGATTCCTTGTGGATAGGCAGCTATAGTTAGTGGCTGGCTTGATTCTATGCCTTTTTTACTTTATTTCAACACTGCTATTGACCAGAAAAAAAAAAATTCCCTATACTTTCTTAAGATATGATAGAGGTATGTACATTAATCAAGTAACAACAAAAATATGAAATCATCCACAATAAAGAGTGGTGTG
The DNA here is from genome assembly GCF_049115385.1 of Moschus berezovskii. Classification (NCBI taxonomy): domain Eukaryota; kingdom Metazoa; phylum Chordata; class Mammalia; order Artiodactyla; family Moschidae; genus Moschus; species Moschus berezovskii. The sequence goes on along the minus strand of NC_142487.1, from coordinate 29,045,891 downwards.
AAGGAAAAATATAGGGACTAAGAATATATCTTAAGTCCGATCTAAGCCAAACAGTGAGAGGAAGACTCTCCTGTGAGTTTTGAGATAATCTCTGGAGAGGCCTAGGAAACAAAGAAATGGTTGGACCGGGATTACATATAGAGAAGAGCATCTCAGGCCAATAGCATAATGATAACTTGGACTCCAGAGGAACTCTGTAATAGAGTAAAAATATTGCTTTAGAGTTTGTCTCTCAGTGAATGATAATGCCAATAGGCAGCCCAGGATTGATGTAGTCCCAGATTGCCATGGTGGCTCCCCAGTGTCATTAAGACCTGGCCTCTTAAGTGTCTCTTCTGTCCTCAGAGCATGGCCTTAGCTTCTGAGTCGTCTTATGACAGGAGATGCTGGAGTTCCAGCCATTATTTCAGTGTTTAGGTCAACAATACACAGGATTGAAAAGGACCTTCTCTTCTACTAAATTAAATTTATTTCTAAAAGACTTTAATAAATAGTTAAATTTATTTCAAAAGACACATCATCTTTTGACTGAAGTGTTTGATTTCTGTCTCATTGGCCATAACCAAAAAGGCACAGACAGGTAGCTGTGGGAGAGAATAAGAAACGTAGGTTTTAAGTTTGAAACACTGACGTGTTCCCATAAAATCAGAAATTTTACTTAGAGAAAAAGGGAGCATGCATGGACTCTCCCACAATGCATAATAAATATTTAAGTACGGAAAGAACAAGTGCCTTTGAGCTAAGAAAACAATGGAGTTGGTGGGCATAATTATGCTAAATACTGGGAGTGGGGAAGAAGCTAGGCGTGTATTTCACCTCTTGTGTGCAAAAGGCCAACTTTTTAAAAGGCAGTGGGAATCTATCAGGTTGAGCTCTGCAAGATTAGTATTTCATGGTTTCCCAGATCGTGTGTCCACGCTTGAATGAACAGCACTTTTTACAAAGCTGAATAATATCAGTCATGAAACAGATTGTAAATTCGACTCCAATTCAATTGCTAAGTTTTCTTGTTTCTCGTAAGCTTTTCAATTACATCTTTAGAATATAAGTCCTTTCTCTTGAAAAGCTTCCCATTTCCATCTAGATTTAAAGTTTCTTAGGGGCTAATTAGAATATGAAAACTAGGGGGTCATTTTATGCTTTTAAGGATGATTATGTTTATTTATATTTAATGTATATTTATGTTTAATTTCATTTGTATTCGTGTTTTGTTTTTTTTTTTCCTATTCAGAAATAGGTAGTTTCTCTAGTGGCACCATTTATATTTTTTTAATGTTTGTAATAATGAAGAGTTAGTTGACGGAATACTTCAGACTTTTATTGGAAAGTTAAATACCTTGTTAAAATTAACATCTTATATAGTTAAAGACATTTATGAACCCTTTTCTTAGAGGGCTTTCTGAGTCCAGTGTATCACTGTGAAGTTATCATTTTTGAGCTGTATTTCCATTCATTATGTCGACATTTTTCTATCATACCTTGTGAAGCAGAGATTCAAGTCTTAGGATGGTAGAAATAGGCTATTTGCACCGTTCCAAGTGAGAAATTATGGTTGAATTAGGGTGCTGACACAGGGCAAGAAGCAAGAAAACATTTTAAACTATAAAGTGTTCCTAAATTGTTGCCATTTTGGCTCCTGTCAAAATAGTTCTCCAGTGTTATTAGAACTTCATGAAGTTGAGATCCCCTTTCTATAGTCGTTTTTCAGCCTAATTATAACACGGAAAATAGCTCACTTGTTTTTTGAATGTAGCTGTCTGAACTGACAAGTACTTTGTGTTGGTAGGTCCTGAGGACAAATTTAAACAAAATAGGACAGTTTAATTTTTTAGTTCTGTGTAAGTTTAATTAAATATTTTCATCGGAATTACTTTTTAAATAAAATTAATGAACTAAAAATTTTTAACTGATTTGTTACATATAGGAATTCTTTCATGCTGCCAGAAACAACCAATCTTTGTTTTCTAAAGTAAATGAAGACAAAATAGTTTTTTTCTTACATTTGTTAGGAATAGACACAAATGGACATGCTCATCGACCATCATCAAGGTAATTTTAATGTTGTGTTTAATTTCATGGTTTTGAGAGAAATACCTGTTCTGTTTGAACTTTTAAAGTACTGTAATGTTTTCTTTGTAATGATCACAACACAGCTTATATTTTAAATAACTCTAAAGTAGAATACATTCTAATTTATGATATGTAGTATGATATTGTGGCTAAAATCACATGTGCTGTAACCACACTACACGTTAATATAAGTAAAATATATTCTGTACGTGTGTTCCATATTACTCATTTATCAAAGCAGAGAGAAAAAGATTATATTTTAGAAGGATTTTAATAGATTTTGAAATAAAAAGCATTTTATGATGTTAATATTTATATCACAAAAAGATGTAACTAGCTGTTCCTTATGTTCCATTTAATCAGTGCTATATCTAGCAGATAATAGTATGAAGTTTTGTATACTATATTTCAGTAGTACTTCTTATATAAAATAGCAACTGTTTTTCTCACTTTTGCAAAGCATAAGATAGGAAGAATTAATATTATTCTTTGATTTTTCATTTTGGATTAGGTTTAGATTAGTCTAACTAACAGTAAAGTCTGTTAACTTCCAGTAATGAATACCTCATGCTTCTCTTCTTTAACACAATGCATTGTTTTAAGTAATAAAACTTATACTAAACCACCCCTTGTTCAACTGTATGGAAAGCTTAAATATAGTTTGTCCAAAATGTATTATATTATATCATAAACACGCTAAAGAGTGAAATATTCTATGGTTGAAACAGTGATACTTAACCTGTTTGATAAATGTGGCAAAAGCAACCTAGTTTATCTTATAAGAGACATGAATTTAAAAGTCATCATTGTTGCATTTGAGGCTTAAAAAGCTTAAAAAGACTTAAAAGACTTAAAATCTATTTGCTAATCAATACTTTAAAAAAATTTTTTTTTGAAAATGATTTCAGATTGTTTTACTTCTTTAAGACAGGAAAAATTGTTTTTAACAATCTACAGAGCTCTGATTTAAAAACATTAAGGTTGAAATCTAAAAGTATATTGACTTTATCATAAATTCATGTTGAATAAATTTGATTTTGCCAAATTAATATAATTTAATTTGTTCTTCTCTTTCTTTTTAAACAGGGAATATTCAGACAATATTAAATTAGTTGATAAAGAAGTGAAAGAAATTGAGTCTACTGTTAAAAATTTTTACGGAAATGATGGAAAAACAGCATTTATCTTTACTGCTGACCATGGAATGACAGACTGGGGTTAGTCTGTCTCTAAGTAATATATACTTTATGATTAAAGTAATGGTAAATGTAGCTTGCAAATATTTTAGGGTATTGCAGAGGATTAGTTGTCTTGGTATATGTAAAGTGTCTAGCACATAATAGTATGTATAAAATGTTAGTGTAAAAAAGACTAATCTTGTAATCTTTCTTCTAACTATGAAAGGAATGTATTCTCATTTGACTTCCCAGGTGGCACAGTTGATAAAAAATCTGCCTGCTAGTGCAGGAGACAAGAGACACGGGTTCAGTCCCTGGGTTGGGAAGATCCCCTGGGGTAGGAATGGCAACCCACTCCAATATACTTGCTGGGAAAGTTCCATGGACAGAGCCTGGAGGGCTACAGTCCACAGGGTTGCAGAGTTGGACACAACTGACTGTGTGCATGCGTGCAAACACACACACACACACACACAGGAGAAAACCCCCCAAACCCACGTTTATCTCCCTGGAAGTAACTGTATGTGATGGCATAGGGCGTGAGTTTAAGGTGGTGTTGCTGGGGGACCTAGGGCTACTGACCTTGTCCACTAGAGGAGACCGTCTACTCTGTCAGACTCCCAAAGCAGACACAGTGTGTCCAGAGAGCAAATCAAGGCAATGCTGAGACTTGGGTCCCCGAATCACAGTGTAGAATTCTGATGAGCGGGTCCCACTTTATAAGGGGGTTTGGGCTTCACCAGCCAGAGTGGCCGGGAAGAAGAGCAGACCGAGACTCTGCTGTCCTCTTCAGAGCAGACCTGGCCTCGACCGCCTGCCCCAGACTTGGGCGGCTACTCCCCAGGGGAGCCTTCCCTGTGGTTTTCTCTTCGGTGCCATCTGGTGGCATCTTCTCCAAGCCTTCAGTTCAGTTCAGTCACTCAGTCATGTCCGACTCTCTGCGACCCCATGAATCACAGCATGCCAGGCCTCCCTGTCCATCACCAACTCCCGGAGTTCACTCAAACTCATGTCCACAGAGTCGGTGATGCCATCCAGCCATCTCATTCTCTGTCGTCCCCTTCTCCTCCCGCCCCCAACCTTTCCCAGCATCAGAGTCTTTTCCAGTGAGTCAGCTCGTCGCATGACATGGCCAAAGTATTGCAGTTTCAGCTTTAGCATCAGTCCTTCCAATGAACACCCAGGACTGATCTCCTTTAGAATGGACTGGTTGGATCTCCTTGCAGTACGTTGTTATTCTCCTTTCAACCAGAGCCACTCCACTGATGTTCTGGTTTTTCTTTCTGCCTGTTTGTTGTTGATGCTCTGACTAGCCTGGAGAATATTTTAAAACTAATTGTTAAGTAGAGATGCAAGCTTTTGGAAGTGTGCTGGTGGAAATTAGCTCTTTATGGGTCAACTCTTTACAGCGAAGTATTAAAAAATATTTGCTGCTGCTGCTGCTAAGTCGCTTCAGTCGTGTCCGACTCTGTGCGACCCCACAGACAGAAGCCCACCAGGCTCCCCCATCCCTGGGATTCTCCAGGCAAGAACACTGGAGTGGGTTGCCATTCCTTCTCCAATGTATGAAAGTGAAAACTGAAAGTGAAGTCACTCAGTCGTGTTCGACTCTTCGCGACCCCATGGACTGCAGCCTACCAGGCTCCTCCGTCCATGGGATTTTCCAGGCAAGAGAACTGGAGTGGGGTGCCATTGCCTTTTCCCGAAAAAAAAAAAAAAAATTTAGGTATAGGTTAATCGGGTATAGGTTCATCTTATATACTTACATTGCTCTTTATGTCTTACTTGTAGGCTCCCATGGAGCTGGTCATCCTTTAGAGACTTGTACTCCTTTTATCGCTTGGGGAGCTGGAATCAGGCTTCCCCAAAAAGTGTCAGCTCAGAAATTTGATGACTCCTATTTGCAAGGTAGGAATGCTTACCTTTATTGTTTTTATGAATGTGACATTTTAAAATCAAAGTTTAATTTTAAAAAGTGACTCTTCAAATTATAGCTTCCATTTTGTTATTTGTGACATTACTATTTCCGTGTATTACTTTTGTATAGTTTATATTATTTCATTTATGATATTCAGCTTAAAATACACATTATTATTTGCCTTATGAAAGTTCAAGTGTACTATTCTTTTTTCACAAACCTTATTACTCTAGGACTCAGATTAAACCCTTGGCTTAGATCTTACCTGCAAAGACTATCAATCAGATAAGCCCCAAATATGTCACAATTTATATTTTAAAACTGGACAGATTTTGCTCTGTCTCTAGTACTTTTGAAGGCTTTCTCTGTTGCGCAAGCCTCCTTGTTTCTCAATCCATGATAAAAAGGAATTTGTTTTTCCTTGGAGCTCTGGTTATCTTGTAAGGTAAGGGTCTTTTTAGAATTTCAGAGCTTTTACTAATTGGACAAAATAAATTCCTCCCAAATGTCCTTCTCTGGATTGGTTGTGTCAACTGATTCAAAGTACTTGTTAAGAACACAGATTTTTAAAAAATTACAGATTTCTATAACTTGTCACTAGATATTTCAATTCCATGAGTCTGGGTGAGGCCTGGAAATTTTCTTTTTAAAACCTTCTCCAGGGATGTGCACTCACAGCTATATTAGGTGTTTCTACTAGAAGATTTTTGGATTTGTATAAGTTTTCTTACGTTTTCTTTCTTTTTCTGAATTTTTTTGAGATATAATTCTCATACTGTAAAATTCATGTTTTAAAAGTGTGTAATTGCATTGTTTTTAGCACATTCACACGGTTTTGCCTCTACTCTGCCATTTCATTGCTCTCCCCCACCCCACAAAGAACCCTTATCCATTAGCAGTCACTCCTTACTCCTCTCTCCATTGTATGTATATACCATATTTTGTTCAATCATCTGATGGACATTTGGGTTGTTTCCACATTTGGGCTATTTTACAATGATGCAGTGAACCTTTGTATAAAATTTTTTGTATGGATATGTGTTTTTATTTCTCTTGGGTAGATACCTAGGTGAGTAATAACTGGTCATATGTTCCTTATGTTTTATTTTTCACAAACTGCCAAACTGTTTTCCTAAGCAGCTGCATCATTTTGTATTCCTATAAAGTGAAGTCGCTCAGTCGTGTCCGACTCTTTGCAACCCTGTGAACTGTAGCCTACCAGGCTCCTCCGTCCGTGGGATTCTCCAGTCAAGAGTACTGGAGTGGGTTGCCATTTCCTTCTCCAGGGATCTTCCCAACCCAGGGATTGAACCCAGGTCTCCCGCATTGGAGGCAGACGCATTAACCTCTGAGCCACCAGGGGAAATACTCTGTGTTAAATAGACTGTTTGTGTTGTTTGGTCAGTTGTGCCTAACTCTTTTTTGACCCCATGGACTCTGGCCCGCCAGGCTCCTCTGTCCATGGGGTTTCCCACACAAGAATATTGGAGTGGGTTGCCTCCTTCTCCAGGGGATCTTCCTGACCCAGGGATCAAACCCATATCTCCTGCTTGGCAGGCGGATTCTTTGTCACTGGGAAGCCTGTTAAATGGATTAGATTGGGTCTAAGTAGAAGCTAGGTTAAACGGTATATTTGTACTTAGGAAACAGAACTTTATTTTGGCAGTTGATTTTGTGGAGAATCCCCATGGACAGAGAATCCTGGCGGACTGCAGTCCATGAGGTCACAAAGAGTCGGAAACGACTGAGCTGCTAAGCACATACTACTTTCACATTTGGAATTAGTGGTGGTAGGAGCATCAGAGCTGAAAAATTTCATGTATTTTGCAAGCAGCTGCCATTCCAAAAAAAAGAAAAGCTCAGATTGACTACTGGACGGTTGGCTGCCTTAGTGCCTCCCCGGCGCGGGCCTGTCGCTGCGGCCGTGCGGCGGTTGTTAGATTGACTACCGGACGGTCGGCCGCCTTAGTGCCTCCCTGGAGCGGGCCTGTCGCTGCGGCCGTGCGATGGTTGTCAGATTGACTACCGGACGGTTGGCTGCCTTAGTGCCTCCCCGGCGCGGGCCTGTCACTGCGGCCGTGCGACGGTTGTTAGCGATGTGCCTTTTTCCAGCTTTCCTTCCTCAGCCTTTTGATGCTTTGAAACAGTTATCCCCTAATGAGCATTTTGGAAGTTTAATAAAGTATTAAATACATCAAATATATTTTATTTGATTTCATATTTATCAAATATGTTTTATTATATTTTCTATCAAATAGAAAATATCAAATATATTTTATTTGATTTCATATTTATCAAATATGTTTTATTATATTTCTATCAAATAGAAAATATCAAATATATTTTATTGAGTTACCCTTTTAAAATTCTAGTTTAAAAAGTTTGCAGCTCTGCCTTTTTATCACCCTTGTGTTTCATAGTTGGCTTAAAATCGACTGTCCCAATGCTTTCTTTTTCCATTGACCACCTGTAATAATAAAATAAGTCCTTTTCTTTTTTAATTCTTAACATCAGCACTTGTGTTTATTTTGTATCTTTCAGAATGGAAGTTGGAGAACTGGAAGAGACAAGATATTAATCAGGTATTTATTATATTTAATCATGTTCAAATTTAATTTTCTCTCCTATAAGAAGTTTAGAACAAAAAAACCTGGGAAAGAAAATTGTATTAAAGATGATAAAAGATTTTTCTAAAACATTTCAGTTACTAGGAGAAATCCTGCTAGTGTGACTGTTTTCACCCTGAGGAATCTTTCTTTTGGCAAAATAAAGCAGCCTCACGTAAAACTGAAAGGAGAAGACTTCCTCCAGATAACGCTGGCTGCTTACAGAATTATCATGCAAATTGAAATGTGCGTGCCTGTTACATTTGTGTGACTTTTTGGTCGTGGCTACCCTGCTCAGCTGCTTGCAGCACAGATCTAATAAAACCCCGCAATGGGTTTCTTTCCTCTTAGTGTGTCAGGTACTGTTTATTTTTTATTAACACAAGTTTTGTCTTTAATTCTACCTCAAATTTTTTACAAATGCAGTGGGGAAAAAAGTGACAAGAGTATATAGATTAGAAACCTTCCATTATAGGAGTCCTTCCATTGTAGGAAACCTTACATTATAGGAAAATGCCTGGCCAATCGCATAGCGTTAGACCAGTGGCATCTCCTGTAAATAGGAAGCACAGAATTTTCTTGTTGAGGGTATGTTATGTAGACGGCTGTCTTCACGTGAGAGGCGTGGTGTCGGTGTGTGTCCTCCAGAACGGCAGGGGCATCTTACACCTCCTCCAGGTCACCGCACACGCTCACCGCCGAAGCTGGAGGACAAACCAAGGCCTGGGGTCTCACTTTCAGCTGTGTGCTTACAGAAGCCTTTTCTTTCTCAGCATATTAAGAATGGTCTCATCTCTCCAGATGAATGCTTATTACCCAAGCAAATGAAAATGCATAGCATCGGATAGCAATCTATTAATTTGCAATAAAAATCACTATCAGAGGGATAGGAATATCTTGAAGTTCATAAAATAAGAGCATGTATTATTTATAGCCAGACTGGATCATAATCAAAAACTGAATTCTGTTACTCTCTGAATACTGCTTCAGATCTACATTAGATGAGAATTCTGTATTCATTCCTTCTGCCAGCGTTATTATGTGTCTGCAGTATGTTTAAGCACTGTGCAAACATTAACACTAACACTCAACATTGAAACATTAACATTAAACTTCGTGTGACAGCTATAATGGTGAATAAAACGGAGACACAGTCCCTCCCCTAGGAAGCTTATAGTTTAGGAATAAGATAAATTTTACATTTATCTTTACTTATCATACAAATAAATATAAAATTATAGTGGTGATAAGTACAGCAGAAGAGTCCTGGGAAGCCATGAGGGCGTAGAGCAGATCTATCTGGTAGGCTGTGTGGTCAGCAAAGGCTTCCTGAGAAACTGAGGCCTGAGCTTGAGTAGAGGTTGCCAGGCCAGGGCAGGAGGCGGGGGCTTCTCAGGCCAAGGAGCAGCGTGTGCCTAGAGGTCTGGGAGGGCATACCTGGCATTTCAAAGGATCCTGAAGAAGGCGGGTGAACAGAGCACAGATACCATGGTTTAATGGGAGGCAGAGGCAGACCCTGGACTGCGCAGGGCCTCGTGGGCCTACGGAGTTTATCCTTAAGTTGGGGGAAGCCCTCTTAGTGTTTGAAGCCTGGGGAGTGGCATGATTTGAGGTTTTTCAACAGGGTCGTCTCTCTGTTGGAGGACAGTTCAGAGGCTGGCAGTGGAGGCTGGGTAAGGAGAGGATGCAGTCAGGTGGCCAGGGGTGTTGTCGGTTTTCTGTGAGATGGGGCTTGGTAAAGAGGATGTAGATGGTGAAAGTGAGACAGACTGAGAGCCTGGGACGAAACTCCAACTTTAAATGGGGAGAGGGTGAAGGTGGGATGATTGGGGAGAATGGCACTGTAGCATGTATATTATCATTTGTGAAATGAATCACCAGTCCAAGTTCGACGCATGATACAGGATGCTTGGGGCTGGTGCATGGGGATGACCTGGAGGGAGGATATGGGGAAGAGGGAGGTGGGAGAGGGGTTCAAGAAAGGGAACACATGTACACCCGGGGCGGATTCGTGTCAATGTATGGCAAAAACAACCAATATATTAATGTAAGGTAACTTGCCTCCAATAAAATAAATTAAAAAAAAATAAATGAGGGCTTGAGAAATCAGCTCTGAATGTTGATTGAAAGGACTGATGCTAAAACTGAAGCTCCAATATTTTGGCCACCTGATGTGAAGAACTGAGTCATTGGAAAAGACCCTGATGCTGGGAAAAGACCCTGGATTGAGGGCAGGAGGAGAAGGGGACAACAGAGGATGAGATGGTTGGATGGCATCATCGACTCAAAGGACGTGAGGTTGGGTAAACTCCGGGAGTTGGTAATGGACAGGGAGCCTGGCATGCTGCGGTTCATGGGGTTGCAAAGAGTCGGACAGGACTGAGCGACTGAATGAACTGAACTGAGAAAGCAGAGACTGGAGACTAACGGCGGGGTTACAGAGACCCAGAGGGGGTGGTCTGCACAGTGCTGAGTGTTCGCATCATTATCATCACAGCAGCGTCTGCAGCCGCTGGTTAGTGTGGGATTATTACCAGTACTTTATAAATTGTCTCATTGGATCGTGCCTTAATTCTGTAAGGGAGAAACTTTATTCATTTTTTAACTGACAAGGAAAACCGAAGCATTGGAGAGTTGAAATAGCGTGCCCAAGTTCTCAGAGACCACGAGTAAAGGGTTTGAAGTTGGGCGTTCTGGCAGCTGAGCACTTGACTGCCTGAAACATTAGCGGGACTAATACAAAAGCAGTCAGTTAGAAAATGGAGGTGATTAGTTCTGTAGTGAGTGCAGTCTCGAGGAGGACAGAGTGAAAACAAGTTAGAGCGGCCCCAGGACGGATGGGGAGGGGAGGCCATGGAGAAGGAATCGTGGACCTCTCTTCTGGACACTTGGACCTGGAGGGGGCTCTCCAAAGCCATGCGCAAAGACTTGTGTCTAAAGAGCCTCTTATCCTGCTTGATGTCTTTTTCTAGACTTCACTGACTGGCCAACCAACCTCCTTCTTCAGTATTCTTTCTTTAATTAATATATAATATATGTGTGTATATATATGTATCTAGTTGAAGTCTACTTTTGCTGTTTGTTTTCTGTCTAGTAAGCATCCTTGTCATAATACCCAAAGCTGTTAGGTGGTCAGGCTTATAGATTGTAGAATAAGTGACTTTTTTGTTGGATATATTTTACTTTGGGGGGCTCCTAGTGGTTTCAAATTTAGGTTTTCATAAGTTCATGTACCTCTAGCAAATGACATTTTTTTAGAGATCAGCATCTACTGTGTATGGAATAAGTATTTGATGATAATGGATTAAAATGGATATCATGGTTATCTTTCAAAATACAGTTATACAAATTAAATCACTTAATGTCCTTGTTGATCTGTCGCCGTCTTAGATTTGACTTCTGTTTGCAGGCTGATGTTGCACCGTTGATGGCAGCTCTTATTGGAGTTCCCTTCCCTCTTAATTCAGTGGTAAAGAGTACAATTTTCTTATCAACTCTCAGAATAAAAGAAAAATTATTGTACTGTAAAATTTACTTTTTATGTGTTTCTGAATCCATTTAAAGAAAATTTATTACAAAGATATTGCTGGTTTGCCAGATCAGTGCTCCAGAGACTCAGGACAGAGAAACTCACTGCAGCTCCGTGGCAGAGCCAGTCTGCAGCGTCACCGGCCCACGTTGTGCCTGTTGAGCTGTCTGTCCCTTGACCCCAAAGCGGCAGATTCCAGTGTGTGTTAGTGTTTGCGTGGTCCAGCCGGGATTACTTGTCTACCCTTCAGTATGGGAAGGCAGGGGAGCTCATTAGACCCACTATGCTCCATCTAATATCTCAGCTTCTGATGGAAATGTTTTTAAGATGGGAACTGGATGCTGAAAACCTAAAAGACAAACAGAATCCATTCCCATCAGCCATTCTTTCTAGCCCTTCAAGTCAAAGTTTAAAAAAATTATATCTGCCTCAGAACTCTGCGTCCTTTCACCCCTGTAGTCATAAATGTGTGTGTGTGTCTATAACTGAAGCCAGAGTTTCAGAAAACATGCTCACTTTTAAGTATAGTATAATAGTGTGGAGCTTCCCTGCTAGCTCAGTTGGTAAAGAACCTGCCTTCAGGGCAGGAGAACCCGGGTTTGATCCCTGGGTCGAGAAGATCCCCTGGAGAAGGAAATGGCAAACCACTTCAGTCCTGCCTGGAAAATCCCATAGACAGAGGAGCCTGGTGGGCTGCAGTCCATGGGGTCGCAAGAGTTGGACAGATTTAGCAACTAAACCCTAACAGCGTGCTCCTATTTTTCTTACGTCTTTTCTTTTGTTAGTGTGCTGGCTGTGGCCCTCCATAGTAGCTTTCTGTGTGTGCAGAGCATTTAGTTCACTGCCTGCCATATAGTAATCTTTTGATAAATGTTAGACTTAATTCACCTCTTTTGCTTTATTTATTATATCTATGTTGTGAGAAAATAGAACATTTTCCAGTTACGATTTAAAAAAATATTTTTTAATTTTTCCAAGAATTTATTTGTCCATATGTCTTATCTCTATTGCTTCCCTTGTAAGTCTGTTTTGTATTATAAGAATAACCTGAGCATCTGTTAGTGCTAATACTAAATTAGTGTTTATTATTTACAGGGAATCATTCCTGTAGACATTCTTAATACCTCTGATCACTTCAAAGCAGAGAGCATGTTTACAAATGCAGTACAGATTCTTGAACAGTTCAAGGTAAAACAAGACCACACACAAATATGGACATGATTCCAATTTTAAAACTGAATGTATCTTGTGAAAATATTTGATTTTGCATTTTAAGAAATGATTTTCATAATTTATTATCTTTAAATTGTTTGTATTTGACTAGTGTCCTAAAGTCTCACATTTCTGAGATGCACTTTTCATGAATCAGTTTGAGGGTGTAGAATTAGCTCTGAGGAGTATCCCGAATTGTTAGAGTGCCACGTATGCTCGTGAAGACTACAAACCAAGACACTGTCATGGAGTTTGCTTGTAGAAGTAGTTTTAGAGATTGCAGCGTTTCGTGTCGTTCTGTGTGTATGATTATTTGCATTAACAACTTACAGAAATGACCCTTTAAATGAAACGCTCTGTCATTCATAATAGTTTTAGTGCAGCATGGCTTATTTTGTTTCCTAAGAGTTAAAAAGTATAGCTTAATTATATGACATTTTGCAGGCTTGATATACTTCATTCTCAGCTTATTGTAATGGTACTATATGGCATTAACATTTTCTTTAAATATTTATGAAGTAGGATAGTAACACAAAATTCCATTTATTTCTATCACCAAAGAGCTATTTTAATGGATATTTGTATTTCAAAATGAAATTAGTTCATTTTTTTTTCTTTTCTAATATAAAATATTTTCATGCTTGGTTCCCAGGTAAAAATGACTCAGAAAAAAGAAGCTACTTTATCGTTTTTGTTTACACCATTTAAGTAAGTCTCTTATGTTTTTTATTAACTTGTAAGAAAGAATTTTTGACTGAGTTTGAATGCTTGACACAATAGATTAGATACTTAGAAAATTTGTCTTTTTTGTGTACATTAGTGTCATATACCAAATGAAAGCCTCTTCTGTTTCACAAGTAATGAACCAGGTGCTGTATACCTTTGAGTGGCTCGTAGAGGGGATACAGGGATGTAGAAAGACAGGAAGCATGAAGGAGATAAACTCAGCAGGGCTTGACTGGGGACGGGTGCGGCTCTTAGCCTGGCTGAGTGGGGAGATGCTCATGCCTTTCTGGCTTACAGAAAGAGAGGAGAGCTGGCGTGAGAGGTGAGGCTGAAGGCTACTGAGCTTAACTTGCATTGGAAGACACATGAATTAGTTAGAAATAGGGATTTGGATCTCAAGATAGACATGAGAGTTGGTTAGGAGGATATCGGAGCCATCAGCATAAAGATGGTGGTGGAAACCATTGCACATGTAGGAGGCTCTAGGGTGAATGTTTGAAGTGAAAAGGCCAATGATCTGGGAAACACTGACAACTGCTTGGGCTAAGAGAAGAGCAGGTTTTGGTGGGCAGCAGATTTTGTCCCATCCCAGAAAGATATGCTTTCCTTAAACTGGGAATGGGGTTATTTGAGACAAAACCTGGCTGACTGACTCGGGTGGGCGCCTCCTGGGGCTTCATGTGCAGTTAGCAAGGATTCCCATTGAATTAGGAAGGATTTTTCTCTTGACCAAAATAAATAAAATTTGTTTGAAATATGGGTAGTAGGGATGTGATTGAGTGACTTCACTGGAGTTGTTTTTGACAACTTATATAGCATGCTAAGTTGTTTCAGGTGTGTCCGACTCTGTGACCCTATGGACTGTGGCCTGCCAGGCTCCTCTGTCCATGGGATTCTCCAGGCAGGAATACTGCAGTGGGCTGCCATGTCCTCCTCCCGGGGATCTTCCCAACCCAGGGATGGAACCCATATCTCCTGCGTCTCCTGCATCAGCAGGCAGGTTCTTTTCCACGAGCACCACCTGGGAAGCCCAGCTTACATAGCACTAGTGTGTGCTAAGTCGCTTCAGTCGTCTCTGGCTCTACAACCCATGGACTTTAACCTGCCAGGCTCTTCTGTCCGTGGGATTCTTCAGGCAAAAATACTGGAGTCGGTTGCCATTTCCTTCTCCATATAGCACTAGTGGTCAATCCTAAAGGAAATCAACCCTGAGTATTCATTGGAAGGACTGATGCTAAAACTGAAACTCCAGTACTTTGGCCACATGATGCGAAGAGCAGACTCGTTGGAAAAGACCCTGATGCTTAGAAAGATCAGGTCAGGAGGGGAAGGGGACGATACAAATGAGATGGTTGGATGGCATCACTGACTCGGTGAACATAAATTTGAACAGACTAAGGGAGACAGTGAAGGACAGAGAAGCCTGGCGTATGTAGTTCATGGGGTTGTGAAGAGTCGGACACAACTTAGTGACTGAACAGCGACAGCAACCTAGCACAGGTGTAATATTCATGAACTGGATGCTCTCACCTTCTGAATCACGTAACTATGGTTCAGTATGGCAGCTTGCTTCTGTGTGTGTGATAGGAGAGCAGAAACAAAGCGAAATTAGGGTTTTGCAAGTCAAAATTAATTGTATAATGATATCTATAATAATGTTAGTGAAATATTATATTAATTATATATGTCAAGGTAGAATTATCATTTGAAGAGTGTCCCTAGTTGTAAGGTTATCACATATGCTTATAAAGACTATAAGCCAAGTCTTTATCAGAGTTAAAATTCTAATCCTCCAGTTAGAATGTGACCTATAGTATATCATATAGATATCATATGCATCTGTTAATAACATAGTAGTATAGTTAGACCATAACAAAATAAATAAATGAATAAATATTTTATCAATTCTTGGTATGAAGAAAATACGCAGGACGTTGAAAATAACAGTTACCTTAGACCAGCAGCTTTAGAAAGACTTATCAGGGAGATGCTCTTCTGCAGGAGGTTCAAGTGCATGTTGCCTGCCTTCTTTCACTTGGCCGGGGAGTGGACCGTGACCTTGCCCTGCTCTGAAGCTCAGCACCTGTCTGGGAGCTGCTGCTAGCTTTGTGTCAGCTGGGGGCCCGACAGAAGGGCTGATTCTCATCCATTGGCTCACCCATCCTGCCTGCAAACTTGTCTGGCTGAAGAGCACCATTTATCGAAAGCCTGCAGCATGACCAAAAAAGCCCAAGATAAAATTAAAAATTAACTTATGAGGAAATAGATAGTTGAAGGAATAGCAAAGGACTAAAAATATTAAAATCTTGAAATCCTCAGAAGTATCTGAGAAGCTGTTTTATCCATAAAACAAAAAGTGGCTCAAACTTTACAAAAGGAGGAGTACAGGGTGCATTGTTTAAAAATGGGAAATGTGTCTAAAACCTCATGGACCGGTAAATTGTACAGGAAGGAGCCAAAGGGGAGGACAGTCCTCCAAATTAGAAGAGCAAGTAGACCTCAAATGAAGTGAAATAAATTTTCAGTAATATATGGATTGATAAGGAGCTGGAGGAAACACTGGAAGGCATCATTTCTTCATCCCTCTTTAAGTGGAAACTTTAGGAAAAGGAAACATTTCAAACTGTACAAGAAAGCACGCTTGCAGTATGCAGCAACCAAAGACGTGACGTGATTTGGAACAATTGAGGGAGACGACTTGGTCAGAGCAGACACAGGGAGGGGTTCATTTCTGTATTGGGGAGTTGAGAGTTGAGAATGGTGGGGCAGAGATTTATTGGTTGTCATTATGCCCCTCTGTACTGTTTATTATTATTAAAAATTATATCTGTGTATATATGTGTGTGTATGTAAGGCACTTTCAGTTCAGTTCAGTCTCTCAGTTGTGTCCAACTCTGCAACTCCATGGACTGCAGCACGCCAGGCCTCCCTATCCATCACCAGTTCCCGGAGTTTGCTCAAACTCATGTCCATTGAGTCGGTGATGCCATCCAACCATATCATCCTCTGTTGTCCCCTTTTCTTCCTGCCCTCAATCTTTCCCAGCATCAGGGTTTTTTCAAATGAGTCAGTTCTTTCCATCAGGTGGCCAAAGTATTGCAGTTTCAGCTTCAGCATCAGTCCTTCCCATGAATATTCAGGACTGATCTCCTTTAGGATGGACTGGTTGGATCTCCTTGCAGTCCAAGGGACTCTCAAGACTCTTCTCCAACATCACAGTTCAAAAGCATCAATTCTTTGGTGCTCAGTTTTCTTTATAGTCCAACTCTCACATCCATACATAGTCGACTACTGGAAAAACCATAGCTTTGACTATATGGATGTTTGTTGGCAAAGTGATGTCTCTGCTTTTTAATATGCTGTCTAGCTTTGTCATAGCTTTTCTTCCAAGGAGCAAGCGTAATTTAATTTCATGGCTGCAGTCACCATCTGCAGTGATTTTGGAGCCCCAAAAAATAAAGTCATGCCACTGCTTCCCCATCTATTTCCCATGAAGTGATGGGACCAGATGCCATGGTCTTAGTTTTCTGAATGTTGAGCTTCAAGCCAACTTTTTCACTCTCTTCTTTCACTTTCATGAAGAGGCTCTTTAGTTCTTCTTCACTTTCTGCCATAAGGGTGGTGTCATCTGCATGTCTGAGGTTATTGATATTTCTCCTGGCAGTCTTGATTCCAGCTTGTCCTTCATCCAGCCTGGCATTTCTCATGATGTACTCTGCATATAAGTTAAATAAGCAGCATGACCCATATGTAGCCTTGACGTACTCCTTTCCGGATTTGTAACCAGTCTGATGTTCCATGTCCAGTTCTAACTGTTGCTTCTTGACCTGCATCCAGATTTCTCAGGAAGCGGGTCAGGTAGTCTGGTGTTTCCATCTCTTTCAGAATTTTCTTTAGTCCTGATCTACTCTTTCCTACTCTATGGACTGTAGCCTGCCAGGCTCCTCTGTCTATAGGATTCTCCAGGCAAGAATACTGGAGTGGGTCATAATTTCCTTCTCCAAAGTTTCTTCCCAACCCAGGGATTGAACCCGTGTCTCTTATGTCTTCTGCATTGACTGTTGGCTTCTTTACCACTAATGTCACCTGGGAAGTCCAAATATATATTAATATATATAGCTTTTATAAAATATAATTTAAAAAGAAATAAAAAATAGAAAACTCCCTGGTGGTACAGTGGTTGGGACTTGGTGCTTTCACTGATGTGGGCCCAGGTTCCATCCCTGGTTGGGGAACTAAAAGTGTACAGGCTGTGCAATGCAGCAAAAAATAAATAAAAAATTTTAATATTAAAATAATTTAAAAGATAGATATTTTAATCATTGGCATGAATCATAAAATCATGCAATCTATGGGCATAGATAAAAAAGAAATTTATTCTTTCATATAAATTTTAGAATCATCATGTTGAGTTATATATAAAATCTTTAGTTATTTTAATATATTTAGGAAGCAGTTGGAGAGAATTGACATTTTTTACAGTATTGAACATTATTTATTTATATCTTCTGTTATATCCCTAAGTAAAATTTTATCATTGTTCACCCAATATACATTTCTCATTATTTTATTCCTAGATATTTTATTCCTAAAGAGTAGTATCCTGTTTTTCCTATACAGATGCTCAGTATACCAGGAAAAAGAGTTATCATTTATCATTTGAGTACAATGGGTTCTTTAATTTTCTCTATTCCAATGAGTTTTTTTCATTTCTACACATCTTTTTCAGTCACCTTTATATATTCACCTAATGTCAACATTGTCCGCTTTGAAACTACAATATAATTATTGGCACGTAAACATTATAAAGGATGAAAGTATACTGTGGTTACACATTCTTTTTGTACAACAGAGTTTCCCTAGTGACTCAGGTGGTAAAGAAACTGCCTGCAATGTGGGAGACCCAGGTTCAGTTCCTTGTTCGCGAAGATCCCATGGAGAAGGAAATAGCAACCCACTCCAGTATTCTTGCCTGGAGAATCCCACGGACGGAGAAGCCTGACGGGCCACAGTCCAGGGGGTTGCAGAGAGTCAGACAGACTGAGAGACTGTCACTCACTCACTCAGGTTCTTGTTACAAGTAATTGTTGAATGAAGTCCTTCCTTCTTGAATAAGTACTGTATTTCTTTTTTCTTCTTATAAATATATTGTTCATTCATTGGTGCGTGTGAGAAAATTTATCTCTGAGGTATTGAGAACTGAAAATTCAGTCTTGAGATTTTGCTTAGGTGATCAATTTCACCAGCATCACTAGATTTTGGTTTATTAATGTCTCTTTACCATTCTTCTGCTGTCTTATATAGTCTTTTTTTAGCATGAGTAATTGGTAAATAATGTCATAGTTCATAGGGTGATGAAATAGTAAATGTATCATCAAGGTATAGAAAAACAAGATGGCTAGAATCTTACATCTTTAACTTGTTAAAGGGTCCAGTGGATCCATACGTTCTCTGGTGGCTCAGTGGTAAAGACTCTTCCTGCAAGAAACCTGGGTTAGATCCCTGGGCTGGGAAGACCCCCTGGAGGAGGGCATAACAACCTGCTCTAGTCTTCTTATCTGGAGAATCCCATCCATGGACAGGAGCCTGGAGGGCTGCAGTCCATAGGGTCGCACAGAGCTGGACATGACTGAAGCGACTAAGCAGCATTTTATTCTGTTATTTAAAAGTAAGTAAATTTTATTTTTTGATATTTTAAAGACTTCCAAGGAAGAATAAAAATCATGAAATGCTCATGAGAAATAGAACTGCTCAAAAAAAACCCCTTAAAAGTCAAATTGGGCCTAATGGACCCTGAGGCTATGCCTAGAAGTGACCAGCAGGTGGGGCTGCATGACTAGAAAAAGTAGTTTGGCTGCCTGCGAAGGTGACTTAAAAGGGAGGAAAAACATACCCTATTTGAAAATTGTGTACTATAGAGGCCAAGGTAAAATTTAAAAAAACATTTTAAAAAATTACATGAAATAAGAAAGGTCTCTTAAGAGATAATTTAGAAAAAATGAAGATAGGAAGGAGACACCGTATTGTGCTGTGTGCGTTTGTCGCTTCCGTCTCTTTGCGACCCCGTGGACTGTGGCCACCAGCCTCCTCTGTCCATGGGATTCTCCAGGCAAGTATGCTGGAGGGGGTTACCATGCCCTCCTCCTGGGGGTTCTTTCCAACCCAGAAACTGAACCCAGGTCTCTTTAAGTCTCCTGCATTGGCAGGTGGGTTATCCACCTGGGATAGTATATTAATATCTTGCCATGTGAAGCCAAAACATTTTGTTACATATTTTACTTAAAAATCACCATGTAAATTCAGGGAGCTGAAATAAATGTTAACAAAATACTTCAATGTATTTTTCCACTAAAATGATAAAAGATACTTTTTTTTTTTACATTTATTTCAGTCTGATACAGATTAAAGGTCCTCCCTTAGACCAATTTTTTTTTTTTTAAACCAGCAAAAGGAGTTTATCTTGGAATAGCAGAGAGTTGCGATTTGGGACAAGCAGACAGTGATGAACCGTAGGCGCACCTTAGAGCGGAGGAGAGGCCGTGCCTTCAAGGAAGGGAGGGCTGGGGAGGGCTGCGGGGCTCCTCCTCGGCAGCGCGCTCTTGCTGGGCCGGGAGGACCCTGTTCTTCCTGAAAGCTCAGCGAGCTGCGGCCAGCAGTACGTGTTCGAGAACTGCCCCTTCGGGGCTTCCTTCGCTTTAATTGCTGTTTCCTTTATTCGTGTTCATACTGCTCTCAGAAGTGCCTCAGTTTAGTTGAAAAAAATTATAAGGATTATAAGGGGTAGTTGTTCGTGGTGTTTCAATATTAAGGCTTCAGTCACTTCTGTTTACATTGTTCCTCTAATATTTAGTAGTACTTCATTTGCTTTAGCTTTAAAAAAAACTTCTCATTTCTACCTTAGAGCAGATTTAAATATGGGTTTTAATGTGCATCTTTCTACCACTTCATCTGTCTGACTTACTAATTATTTATTGTAAGTGTAATTTTCTATTTTTAAACCCAAAATAATCATTAAAAAAATAACTTTTACACATCATATACCTACATAGGAAAATGTTTGCTTTACTGTGACATGAAAGATAACATCAGCCTCTGCATCCCTGGCCAGTCTGAAGGAGCACTGGCCGCCCTGAAGGAGCGCTGGCCGCCCTGAAGGAGCGCTGGTCGCTCCAGAAATAGCTTTTATCCTGCTTTTCCTGTCTTTGTGTTCTTGATAATGCCCTTTAAGTAGATATTCTAGAAAGGACGGTCTAAGTGTCATCAGGTAAATCTCTAAAGCAAGTGGAATGTCTTTGTAATAAAAATGTGAGTAAATAAGATATAATACTTCAAAGCGTAGCCTTTTAAAGTGATTTCACTCTCCAAATACTAGTTTACCCTGAAAAATTGATGATGAAATTCTTGTTAATCCTGAAACGTGATTTAGTTTCTTCTGCAGCATTCAAATAACTACGCGAGAAGAATGGAATAATAGTGAGCACAGCAAAGAAATGTGCACAACTAATATTTATATTCTCTTTTGCTTTTTAGCTAAGCTTACCATGTTGCTGCTGGGAGGGACTGGGGGCGGGAGGAGATGGGGACGACAGAGGATGAGATGGCTGGATGGCATCGCCAACTCGATGGACATGAGTTTGAGTGAATTCCGGGAGTTGGTGATGGACAGGGAGGCCTGGCGTGCTGTGATTCATGGGGTCGTGGAGAGTCGGACACGACTGAGCGACTGAACTGAACATGTTGATAATGGATTCTTTTAAAACTTGATGTTGAAGTTCATCTCCCCTCTTTCCAGGACTTGGCCTCTGTTTTTTTGTCTGAGTTTTCCACATATAAATTCTTATAAAACTCTCATTCATCTTCAGACTTCACTTCAGAATCTGTATTAAAGTAGGTGAAGTAATTCCACATAGCTTTCCTTTCATGTCTTTTTTTAAACTGCAGAGTGAACGTTGTATATTTTTATTCTCTTGTCTTTTAATTTATTTTATTCTCTTTATTCTTTATTTGTTTTATTCTCTTCTGGGTCTGCGAGTCCTGGCTGCATGGGCTGCCGCACATTTGCGTTTTTATCTCTGCGGTCTGATAACGTTGCCGAGGCTTGTTGCAATCTCTGTCTCAGCAGCAGCTGTCCGCCCAGGTTCGCAGTGTGTTTCCTGGTGTAGGATGTTCAAAAGGTTACAGTCTGTAGAATGTTGGATTACGTCTGTGTGGTTTTCTTCTCCCTAGGCTCCGAACTCTTCAATTCTTGATGGTCTGCTAGCTCTCCAGTACCTTTAAATTTATTTATTTTTAAAGTTTTTATTTAAAGAATGTAACCGGAGGATAGTTACAATACTGTGTTGGTTTCTGCCACGCATCAACATGAGTCGGCCATAGCTGCATGTATGTCCCCTTCCTCTGGAACCTTCCTCCCGCATCCCACCCTATCCCACCCCTCTAGGCTGTCACAGAGCCCCGGCTTTGAGCTCCGTGTGTCAGACAGCAAATTCCCACTGGCTATCTAACTTCCACACGGTAGTAGATACGTTTCCATGCTGCTCTCTCCATTAGCCCCACCCTCTTATGGTTTGTCAGGCCTTCTGATTGTTCCTGGTGGGAGCATCGGCATGCCCAAGTTTTCCCATCAAACCGTGGTTAAATTTTAATGTTTTAACTATTTTATTAAAAAAATCTGGCTAGTCAAATATGAATGAAAAAGTAATGCATCTTCACCATAAAAACCACGCAGAGGATAGTGAAAAGCTCCCATGCCTGTGTTCCATCCTTTCCTCTTCGTTCCTGTAGGCAGAGCTGCGGCTTCTCATCTATCTGTGTAAGAATACCTTGAGTACACATGTATGTCTGTGTGTATATCCCTTTTGCTAACATATTTTCAACTTCAGTTCACACTGAGAAGAATAAAGACCATAATAAAAATCTCTGTACCTACAACCCAGGATTTTGAAATGGCAACATTTTACCATATTTCTTTGATGATCTTTCTCTTAAGAAATAAAATGGTGTAATACCATTGAATCCCCATTTTTAAACTCTGTTCTTTTTTTTTTACAGGTCTCCTCTTTCTGTTCAGTTTGATTTTCAGGACTTACCCGCACTGACGCGCTCAGGCCCCTTCTGCACTTTAATTTATACGTGGTCTTCCTTTGACCACTTCTTGCCAACCTCCCACTTAACTTGTTGTTGTGATTTGTTTTGTCTTTTTTTCCATGATGTTAAAATATTGTACCTTAATTCTGGACTTTCCATTTTTCATAAAGTTTCTTTATATTTAAAATATGTGAGACTAAGATTTATTTTGTACCCTTCTCAACTTACAGAAAACTAAAAAATAATTACATGGGGAATGAGTCTTTTATGTCATAATGCTCCAGTGAGGTTTGTTTAGAACATTTTTATGAACATTTTAATGTCCAGGAATTAATTTCTGGACAAGTTTTTTTTTCCCTCTTTTTAGCAAATTGTTAGGTGCTTTCAGAATAGCAGTGTATACTCTTCTGTTTTTCTTCCTTTTTTAGGTCTGCAATATTTTGATAGCACTTTAATCAATTAAGATTTATTGATTGATGTGCTTTGCACTTTCCTAAGCATTATTGATATTAATGAAAATAATTAATGGCCCGCATGGAGGTTAAAATTTAGTTGGAGAGAAATGAATTGGTGATTAGACCACACTGAAGTGCTAACGGTGTGAGGTGAGATTTGGAGTGGATCATAAAGGATGATGCAGATTTGATTTTGGAAACCAGAGACAAGAGGATCTTTGTGAATAATAACTCAGACGCGAACGCGAGATCAGTGACAACTGAAAAGCTTAACCATTTTATAGCTGAGAGTTTATATTTGGGGTAATGGAAAATTAGATAGAATAGAAGGAGATGGTTGTCATCGTCCAGGAAGTTTAGAACTGATGAAGTAGACAATAAGACGTCCATCTCAAGTTCAAGTACATTAGAAGCTTTTAAGGTGTGAAGTGGATTAGAGCACGGAAAAGGGAGATGGTCTGGAGGTTTTTATAGAGCTTTGGAACTTCATCTTAGATGTAGCCTTCAATGAATGCCTGTGCCCTTTGGCCCAGTAATTCCATTTCTAAGATATTCCAAACTGTGTGGTGTGTGAAGGACAGAGAACTGGATCATGGCAACATTTTGAAGTAACTTATTTTTCTTCATGAATTCCTGCTTCCTGGACCTTTTTCCTCCAAATCCCAGTGAGTCCAGGGGATCTTCCTCCAGTCTGACAAAGTGTTTGGCAGTAGTGTTGGTCACTCAGTCATGTCTGACTCTTTGCTATGCCACGGACTGTAGCCCCCAGGCCCCTCTGCCCATGGGATTCTCCAGGGAAGATTATTGGAGTGGGTTGCCATCCCCTTCTCCAGAGGATCTTCCCGACCCAGGGATTGAACCCGGGTCTCCTGCATGGCAGGCAGATTCGTTACCATATGAGCTACAGGGAAGTCCTCACAGAGTGTGTGGGTTCCCATGAGTTGGAAGATCTGGGATTCCTCGAAGTGGGCACGGATGCTTCTTAGTCAGGGGTCTCTACAGAACTCAGAGGAGCTCACAGATGAGTTTCTGTGGTTCCTGAATTTTCTTGAAATCTTGTGTAAGATTTGAATTATGTTTATTTTGAAAACTCTGGAGTGAGTTTCAGATCTTGAAAGATGTCTGTGACCCACCCAAATTAATAACAATGCTTATAGATGACTTTCCTGCAAGTTCCCATCTTACCTCTTTAGAAGCTACTGAAACCAAGTAGAAACAAGACTAGTGATTATGTATTGAGGTATATGAAATTGTCAAAAATTTTTTAGTAGTTTTTGACATACAGAAACATCAGTGTCATATGATCTGACCTAATATATTCTTCAATAACATTTTTACACTTTTATAATGTAAAGGTATGCACTTTAGGAATGTAGATTCTAGTTAAGCAGTTTGTGTTCAATTTTGTGTTTAACTATACTTATTTAAAAATTACTTCTGCAGTATTAGGAGTATTGTTCCTGTGACTTTAAGGTTTTTACTGTGGTAAAACAAGGGTAGGGAAGTGGTAGAAAGAGAAATGAAAGATAGGGAAAGTATATGGTACAGTACCACAGTTGCAAATCGATTCAAATTTTTGACTAACTACTTGCTGGTTAAGCTCTGCCCGGCTCTCTTTGGTAATGAAAGCTGTCAGGCCCTGTGTGGTTCAGGGACAACTGAACCCAGGCCTCCCGCATTTCAGGCAGATTCTTTACCAGCTGAGCCACAAGGGAAGCCCAAGAATTCTGGAGTGGGTAGCCCATCCCTTCTTCAGCAGGTCTTCCTGACCCAGGAATCAAGCTGGGGTCTCCTGCACTGCAGGCGGGTTCTTCCCCAGCTGAGCCACAGCGACACCCCAGGGACACAAGGTGTGGCAATGAACCCACCCCGTCTGTTGCGTCTGCCACGAGCGTGAGAGGGCTGAGTGTGGTAATGCACATCTCTCGTTTGCTCTTTCACTGATTCTGTGGATCTGATCATACTTTTCCTTGTTAGCCAGAGCATTCCATTTCTTCCAGTGACGTATTGTGTGACTGTTTTAAGTGGAGTTTGGTAGTTGCAACTTTGAGTCAAGAAAACCAAATTTAACTATAAAATATTTCTTGGGAGGGTTCAGATAACCAACAAAGATACAGTTTGGCTCAGAGTTTGTTTCTTTCCCTCTTTCTCAATTTTCAATATTCTATTCTTTTATTTTCAGTTAAGCAAAAAAAAAAGCAAAAATATAATTAAAATGAGAAAACATTTTAAACCTAAGCCTTTTTTTTTTCTTTTATAGGTCACTATCTGATACTAAACAGGCCAACATTTTAAGAAAAGCAAGATACTATATAAAACAGAAAAAGTATGATGAAGCAGTAAGTATGCAGGCCTTGTGTGTATAAATAGCTGATCATTCAGGTACGGAGAGGGGCAGGTATGGTGAGAGCAGAGTGAGCCAGCCAGGGAGCTGTCCTGACCCTGGATGGAAGGGCTGAATTTCCGAAGCAGCTGCTTTGGCCCCATGGATAGACTTCTCTAATTTCAGATAATGTTCAGTTCAGTTTAGTCGCTCAGTCGTGTCCGACTCTTTGCGACCCCATGAATACAGCACGCCAGGCCTCCCTGTTCATCACCAGATAATGTTACAGGTGAACTTTTTTAGGTTAATATTGTTAATGAACAATTGCTGTTTTCAGTAAAGAGAAAGTACATCCCAAGCTTATGTCAACTTGCTTATGCATGATATTTTAGAACGTGACATATTTGTACATTTAGAATTAGCTTCACACTATTATAAATTTAATAGTTTATTCTGAAGCTTTGACTTTTCCCAGTTCCTACCCCATTGTCTTTCATAAATTTTCCTCTTTGTTAAATGGTCATGTAAGTTTAAAGTAAAAAAGAATTCAATTTTCATTTCTAAAATTGCCTAAGTAGTACAATGGCATTTCTAATGCTTATTTTCATTATAGTTTTACAATGGCAGGCTGCTGCTGCTGCTGCTGCTAAATCACTTCAGTCGTGTCCGACTCAGTGTGACCCCATAGACGGCAGCCCACCAGGCTCCCCTGTCCCTGGGATTCTCCAGGCAAGAACACTGGAGTGGGTTGCCATTTCCTTCTCCAGTGTGTGAAAGTGAAAAGTAAAAGTGAAGTCGCTCAGTCATGGCCGACCCTTAGTGACCCCACGGACTGCAGCCTACCAGGCTCCTCCATCCATGGGATTTTCTAGGCAAGAGTACTGGAGTGTCTTGCCATTGCCTTCTCCGCAATGGCAGGCTACTCTCCTCTAAAATATTAAGCTGTTTTAATAATGTTTTATAACTGATTGGATTGGGAAGATCCTGTAGTGAAGGGAAAGGCTACCCACTCCAGTATTCTGGCCTGGAGAATTCCATGGACTGTATAGTCCATGGGGTCGCAAAGAGTCAGACACGACTGAGCGACTTTCACTTTCACTTTATAACTGATTTGGGTAATCTAATAATAAGAAAGTAAAAAAAAGTTAATATGGGCCTACTATTAGGGGCATGGCTGTAATAGAGCCATGGCTCTATAGATAGGGCAATGGCTCTATAGAGCCATTTTTTAAAAAAATGATTTTATTTTGTATTGGGTGTAGCCAGTGAGCACTGTTGTGATAGTTTCTGGTGAACAGCGAGGGGACTCAGCCATGCGTGTACGTGTACCCGTTCTCTCCCAAACTCCCCTCCCATCCAGGCTGCCACATAACACTGGGCAGAGTTCCCTGTGCTGTATCGTAGGCCCTTGTTGGTTGTCCATTTTAAATACAGCAGTGTGTCCGTGGCCATCCTAGACTCCCTGATTGTCCCTTCCCTCCTCCCACAGCAACCATAAGTTCTCCCTCTAAGTCTGTGAGTTAAAGAGCCATTTCTTTCGTGTATCCTCTGAAGATAATTTCCACAAAGTGAACCACTTAAAGTCACTACACATCTCATCGATAGTTTGCACTTAAAATATCCTTTGTTATCAAGATTTAAAATTTATTTTATTCAGGATTTTTTCTTATTCATCCCTTGCAAGAAGATCCTTGAACAACCAGAATCTGTTTTTACACTAATTGTAATAATTTTCCTCCCTCTGACACTTGGGTTTTCTTCTTTCCGCGTGACCGTTGTGTTCCCGTTCTCCCTAGGTCTCCCTTTGTCGGCAGCTGATTAACCTCGCCCTGAGAGGCCTGTCCTACTACCACACTTACGACAGGTTCTTCTTGGCTTTCAATGTTGTCCTTGGTTTTGTGGGATGGACCTCTTACGTGTCTCTGTTGATCATCAAGTCTCACCGCAACCTTATGAGAGGCGTTAGTACTGAGGTCAAGGTATGTTCAGAAAAACTGAAGATTCAGACCATGCTGCCAGACCAAAGCACTGAGGAAAGAAACGGAATCTAACCAACTGTAGTGCGTTCACATGGTGCACACGTTGTACTAAGCCAGCTCTCTCATCCGCTTTTGCCGCGGTGGGTCTTTTTTTCTCAGAAATCTCTATTTCTTTAGTGGGAAGAAGAGCGTATCAATAATAATAGTCCTGTAACAGAAGAGAGCTATAAGGATAGCTGTGTAGTTTACATTCACCTATGGCATGAACTGTGTGGACTTACTGTTTATTTTTATATTTATTTAGCATGTTATAGTCAGAGAAGGCAATGGCACCCCATTCCAGTACTCTTGCCTGGAAAATCCCATGGACGGA
The DNA here is from genome assembly GCF_049115385.1 of Moschus berezovskii. Classification (NCBI taxonomy): domain Eukaryota; kingdom Metazoa; phylum Chordata; class Mammalia; order Artiodactyla; family Moschidae; genus Moschus; species Moschus berezovskii. Next base: position 29,018,435 of record NC_142487.1, on the reverse strand, counting down.
GGAGCCTGGTGGGCTGCAGTCCATGGGGTTGCTAAGAGTGGAATAAGACTGAGTGGCTTCACTTTCACTTTTCACTTTCATGCACTGGAGAAGAAACAGTTACCCACTCCAGTGTGCTTGCCTGGAGAATCCTAGGGACGGAGGAGCCTGGTGGGCTGCTGTCTATGGGGTCGCACAGAGTCGGACACGACTGAAATGACTTAGCAGCAGCAGCATGTTATAAGCATTCCATATCTTTCTTCAGTATAGGTAATCAGAAAACAGTTTCAGAGCAATATATTTAACTTCATCTGATATTAAGTTTAGGAGCTGGAAAGAAATAAAAGCACTTATTCAAAATGTTCCTTTTAAAGCAATATGCATTTTTTTTGGAACCGTCCTTCCTTTTTTCATCTTTCTAAAATTCTTAAACATGAATTTCCAGAACTTCCTCTATATCCTCATTTTAAGAATCAGTCCCTCATTTATTGTACTTTCAACACAAAACAGAAAAACCCTGTTCTTTAGTAATACTTTATACAACTGAGAAAATATAATAGTACATATATATTTTACTATATTAAAATACTTTACTCTTTTAAAATGTATTACTGTCATTTACCAGGGATAATATGCCACTTCCTTTTTCTTTACTCCATTCTCTAATGATTATTACCTTGTCCAAATCCTCTAAAAAGTAATATATCCGGATGGTGTATTATTGATAATAATAGTCTGCACACATTTCCAACAGTAACTTTTTTCAACTTTATATTTTATTTTTCTATAATGGAAGGAAGAACAGTAGTGTTTATTCCATTTTTATAGTGCTTTAATGCATCTTAAATAATTTAACCCAAGTAATTTTCATTATTTGAATGTATGTGAAATGGGCTAGAATAAAAATAATTTCTTACATGACAGGAAAAGAGACAGAAACAAAGATGTTTTAGTGAAGGGTATATCGAGGCATTCAGCTGGCTATTTGACATTTATTTTGCCACTTTAAGCTTGTAACAGTGCTCGAAGTTTAGGCTGTACAAAAGAGACGAGTTGTTTAAGTAACGTGCACAAGGCCGTTCAGCTAGGATGGGGAGGAAGCGAGGTTTGAGTGCTGAGTAGTAATGCCACATGGCTTTGCTGTCCACTTGAAACTATCACAGCATTGTTAATTGTCTATTCTCCAATATAAAATAAACAGTGTTGAAAAAATTGCCCCAAACTGACCACTACAGTTGAGTTCATTAAAAGTATTTTGAACCCTTTGGTTCTGTTTGCGAAAACATTGATTCTTCTTCAGTGAGAGTTTATAATCTAGTGAAGTGACAGTGTCTAAGTAGTTTGGGTGGAAGAATACGTTGCCAGGAATCGGTAGCATTGACAAAAGGAGGGCCTGGAGAGCAGATGGGGGTGAGGGGGCTGCAGCTGCACAGCCTGGTGCCTGCGGTTGGGGAGCATGGAGGCTTCAGCAGCACGTGGTACCCCGCTCCCTGGAAGGACCGCACGTCACCAAGAAGGGGGCCAGTCGACAGCTGGGAGGGAGGGAGGAAGGAGCTCGCAGCAAACACTGCCTCCTGTCCAGACGTGGGAGCAGACGTGAGACAAGCTAAGTGGTTCAGCCCGTGAGAGAGTGAAAGTGAGTCAAATGGTTTAGCCAAACTGACAGCGAATAGAACAGAACCCCTGAAATTAAATTTTGGTCTGACTCCAACGATGCTGGGAAAAGTTGAGAGCCAGAGGAGAAGTGGGTGGCAGAGGATGAGATGGTCGATGGCATTGCCAACTCAGTTTGAGCCAACTCGGGAGTTTGACACGAGTTTGAGCCAACGCCGGGAGATGGTGAAGGACAGGGAACCTGGTGTGCTACAGTCCACGGGGTCGGACAGAGTTGGACACGACTGAGCGACTGAACAGCACCACCAGAGCTTACGTCACTTCTGCCTGACAGTGTCCCTCAGATTATACAGGTTGTTTCTAATATCACCGTTACAGACAGGTCTGCAGCGAACATTCTCTTTAAAGGTAATTTGCCACAGCTCCTCAGAGTTGAACTCTGCATTTAACTTCCATCTGTTCTCTGCTTGCTAGTTCAGACATCTTTTGCTTTAGAAATAAATACCCTTATTTATCTGCATGCTTTCCTGTTCTCTCATTACTTGGGGAAATCTCAAAAGGTTAACCCCTTAAACCAAGCCCCGTGGTTCCACCTCTGTCTGTCTGGATTAAATTCCTTCTTGGTCAGCACCTCGTGCAGAGTGTGGCAGAGACGGTGTGACTTAAGAACTGCTGGATGGAGGAGTAACCTCAATGCACACAGCATGGTTCGTCGTCCTCAGGTGTTTTTTGGGACCTGGGAAGGCAGGGAGTTAATTGTGATGAGGGAGAAAATGTCTCCCATTCCTGTTTTTAAAATTCTTTCCATTCTTACTTTACTGAACTGACCTCTTTTTGATTTGGTCTCCTACAAGTAGATGTTTATCTGTGATGTCTGCTGCTTTATGTGTCAAAGGCTTGGACAATTATGCGATACTGTGCTGACCCTGGAAGAGCCCTCGAGGGTCTTTTTACGTACTTGTTTATTTTCTTATGATTTTGCTCTTCTCAGAGGGATGTGAGTCCAGCCCCAGTCCCTACAGTGCCTGCCTGCCCGGGCACCTTCCACGTTAGAGGCCCTCCCTGTCCGTCTCTGAGTTCTGCCCCTTATCTCCCTGCCCCCTTGCTCGGGGTCCTCCGTCCTGTCTGGCCTGTGTCTCCGTTTCCAGGGCCGGTCACGGGGTGGGTTTCTCCAGTGACTGCGATCATAGGAGCCGGTGTTTCTTAAGCAGAAGGAGTATTCGGGGCATTTTGGTAAGCTCTTTTCATACCCTCATTTACGCATGACGGAGAAGGCAATGGCAAGCCATTCCAGTACTCTGGCCTAGAAAACCCCATGGATGGAGGAGCCTGGTGGGCTGCAGTCCGTGGGGTCGCTAAGGGTCGGACACGACTGAGTGACTTCACTTTCACTTTTCACTTTCACACATTGGAGAAGGAAATGGCAACCCACTCCAGTGTTCTTGCCTGGAGAATCCCAGGGACGGGGGAGCCTGGTGGGCTTCCGTCTATGGGGTCACACAGCGTTGTACACGACTGAAGTGACTTAGCAGCAGCAGCAGCCTTGATAAATAAATAACGGATTCCATTTTGTAGATGGGATGAAATAAAGTCTCAGAATCTTAAATTTTTTTTTTTTTCCTGCTCATGGTCATACAGTGAGCCGTTGACAGGAGCAGGATTTGAATTCTGATCTGTGTAGCTCCAAACTCTTAATCACAGTGCTGTGCTTCAGCTTCCTTTTTACGCCCCTGCCCTAGTTTATCCTTGCTTCCTTGTTCCCTTTTTGGTGACATTTTAGAGCAGAAGGGAGGAATTAGAAAAGGGGGAAAAACGCTTGCTTTTCCTCCCTAACCTCACCTGCTCCAGAAGGTGATTCGTAATTCTCCCCTTATTCAGCTCAGGCAACAAGGCAAGGGGAAACAGAGCAAACAAACAGCAGAGGCAGGAGAGCAGCGCCTGGCCCTGCAGTCCTGTTCCTTCCTGCCACGCTGTTCTTGGCGTCACAGCTTCCCGTCAGCGCGTTCTTGTCCTTGTCGCTGGCCTTTCTGCCCCCGACGCCGCGTGCCTCATCACGCTGGGCCCAGAGCACCCGCCCGCCTGCCCCGTCCACGCGGCCGTCACTGAGCGGCTCCCTTCCTGCTTGGTGGGTGGGCGGGAGCCAAGATGCGATCCTCCTGTGGTTAAGTGGGGAGAGTGGCGTGCGCCACTTGTCAAGTTGAAGCTGGAACGGATAGAGGCGTTGTTCCCGATGGAGATGAAGTCCCACCATTTACTGTAGGCTTTTGTGTGCTAGGCAGTGAACTAACTCAGTCAGCATCTATAAAATTGTTACTGAGGAGAAATATGCTCAGAGTTCCAGATAAGTTATTTGCAAGCAAACTGTAGGAACATCGTCCCCTTAAGTGGAGAACTGCCTAGCTGCCGCAGTCCCAGGCTACCCGCTATTCTCCGGTGACAGGTTTCCTGTAAAACGCAGTTCTTAGATCAGTCATCTAGTTGTGGAATCACTGAAAGAAAGTAATATGTTTCCTTTACTTCATAAAATGTCTTTTAAGAATCTATCAATGAGCATGAGTTTGGAGTGTTTTCAATGTTTTGTTTGACTTTCAGAACCCAAGCCGTCTCCTGCCATGTACTTTTGTAGCTACTGGCGTTTTTGTCACATTTTTCCTGCTGATTCAAGCCTGTCCCTGGACTTACTACATATATTGTTTGTTGCCATTGCCAATATGGTATGCGGTTCTACAAGAGTGAGTATTGTGTCTTGTGGTCTGGTTTTCACTTCACTGACTATTTAAAAGGCATTAAGTAGCGTGAGTAGATTTCTGTAGCGTAAGTCGTGAAAGAGACTTACAGTACTGTCAAATCTCCCAGCCCTCTGATTTCATGTATAACAGCATAAATGGTGCATATAAACATCCTCTTTTTTTTTTTTTGGCCTCCCCTCACAGCTTGCAGGGTCTTCGTTTCCCAACCAGGGATCAAACCCAGGCCCTCAGCAGTGAAAGCATGGAGTCCTAACCACTGGGCCACCAGGGAATTCCCTAAATATGCTTTTTATTTTACTTTTCCCTTTTGACTTCATCTTTTTTGCCCTGAGGCAGCTTTGGCCTCAGCTCCTTTCTTCATATATCTTTTAGAAGAAAAATCTGGAGTGAACACGAAATAATTAACATGGATTGTTTTATGTCAGGAGTGGCTTACATTTTGAAATCTCATCATCCCAGTTTCCAGTGTATCTTTATCTTTCACGAGGCAATTTGTGTGCTTTTGTTCCTTACATTTTTGCCCCTCCTTTCCCAGCTATCATGTAAACCTAGATGCATGAAAGTTTGTAGTTAAATTCAGTCTAGTAATGTGTTCTTGCAGGGATTAGGGGAGATTATTCCCGTGTGCTGTGGTTCCATCTTTAAGTACTTCCTCACAGGTTGGACTTGAAATGGACTCTCATCGTCGTAGGAAACGTCGAGGCCGAGCTCTCATGCTCTTTAAGACAAAATCTCTGAAGCGCTGGGCTGGCTCGTGTTCACAAGCAGGGAGGGTCGTGGTGTGGACCGTGTTGATTTCTCCGTCTGCACCAGTAGTCTGGCATATAAGCTTAGTCTTGGGCATCCTTTGAGCAAACCAGACCCCAGAAGCAGACCAGGGACTGACAGTTCAGAATAAGGGTATTGTCAGGGTTGGCAAGCATCTTCGAAACAATACAATGTATGTTTCTAATTTCTGTTAACTCCATCTTTGATCACCTCTTCTTCATATCAAAAATAAAAATATTATTTTAAGTATTAACTTTTTCAAATACATGGTAGAAAGACACTGACAAAAGAACAGATTGCTACTTTTCCATTTGAAAGGAATACAGCTGCTGGATACACATTTAAATCAGAATTTTTTTCTAATGTCATTTTTTCTGGTTGAAAACTTTTTAGAATGAGAAGTTTTATCTAAAATTCCCTCCTAAATTATTAAATGTTCTATTTATGAAGAGCACATGTATATTTAAATTTTAAGGGACACTGATTTTGAAAATATGTTGTGTTCTGTATTTATCTTTTTGATAGATTAGATAAAGAAAATAAAACATAAAATTTCACTTTTCTTCTAGAAAAAAACTAAGTGATTTTATTGAATCATCACTGCTGAGAACAAAAGAAACATTCTCCTTTTGACTGGTGTTAGCTTTTCTTCCCTACATGGTACTCTAATTGTTTTGATGACAATGTGTAACCATTGTTTTTAATTAGAAAAAGGTTATAAACCAAATCATACTGACATTTTATAATTGCCTGCTTAATAATGCACCACAAATGCTAAAAAATTTCCCTAGTGATAAAATGTAAAACATACTCAGGTATGTAATACATTTTAAATGGTTGTGAAGTCACATTTAATTAGTGTACAGTAGTGACACCTTCGGAGAAAGAAATGGCAACCCACTCCAGTACTCTTGCCTGGAAAATCCCATGGATGGAGGAGCCTGGTAGGCTACAGTCCATGGGGTCGCTAAGAGTCGGACACGACTGAGCAGCTTCACTTTCACTTTTCACTTTGATGCATTGGAGAAGGAAATAGCAACCCACTCCAGTGTTCTTGCCTTGAAGAATCACAGGGACGGAGGAGCCTGGTGGACTGCCGTCTATGGGGTTGCACAGAGTTGGACACGACTGACGTGACTTAGCAGCAGCAGCAGTGACATCTTAAATTGAGTTTGGAAAAGATTATTTTGCCCAATGAACAAGTGCAATTAAGATTTTCTCTACCTAGATTAAGTTGAAGACAGTTGAGATTTCAATATAAAATTAATTTTAGTGAATTTTAAAAATTTTCTCAGTTTTTATTCATTTGGGTTCATTTATTTTATTTCTGATATTGTATCTGTAATTGCATGTGCCCATGTTTAAACTCTAGAGAAGGAAATGGCAACCCACTCCAGTATTCTTGCCTGGGAAATCACATGGACAGGGGAGCTTGGCAGGCTACAGTCCATGGGGTCACAGAAAGTTGGACACAACTTAGCGACTAAACAACAAAATGTTTAAACTCAGATCAAGTAAGACTCATTTATTGTCATTAATGTTTATAAAAAACAAAGCAAATTATTGTGATCATTATCAACTTAATTCAGAAGTTACATTTTTCCTAATACACTTACAGGTTTCAAAAAAGATGTAGGTGAGTTAAGGCATTGAAACAAATCTGTCAGAAATTATCCTAGTTTTTGAAAGATCTGTGAATCGAAAATTTCCTGATTTCTGTGCACAAGATTTTAATGTTTTGCTATATGAGAACTAATTTTTTATACTCAATATAGTTTATAAATAACCTTTCTATAAATAATCCTGTTACACAGAATCCCAGTTATTCAAGGCTTTGTCACCTTACTGTCGACCTACCCTCCACGACGCTTGCTTGGAAACCTCTTACTCTTTATCCTGGGAGTTGAAGTATTAGTAAGTAATCTACCACTTACATGCTTGCAGGCCTCTTTCATACACGTGTAGATCTCCTTGCAGTGACCTCCTTTCACCTGTCTTCTTTGAATTACGTTCTCAGGTGCTCAGTTTTTTCTACCGCTATATGCTCACAGCCGGACTCGTTGCATTCGCCGCTTGGCCATTTATCACTCCGCTGTGGACTCGAGCAAAGGTATAAGAACTACTCACTTCAATGCTGGGCAGATTCGTAGCAACTTTTTTTGGATATGTGTTTTAACTCTGGGAATTGTTCATTTTTTAAGAGAAGCATAGAATGTGTCCTTATGTAAAGATCCTGATCCTTTTGACAGGAGGACTGAGGTTAACTTAAAGGTGTCAGTGATTCGTGTAGATTTTCATATCAAAGTGAACTCATCTTCTGGTGATTGAAATACTCGAGAAGTGCAGCTGATACATCCTTCTCTGAAGGGCTTCCTAGGTTCCTTTAGCCTCAAATGTCTAAATGCCACCGAGGAGCTGCCCAGAGCAGAGCTCTGGCAGGAGGGGCCACGTTCTGGGGCTCAAATCCGAGGGGTCACCTCCTCTGGTCCAGGGCCCCATCATGGTTTCTCTGGAGAAGTATTTGTTCATGATAGATGATTTTAAAATAGAATTACTCCTGATTTTTGTTTTTTGTTGTTGTTTGTTTTGTGTATGTTTTGCAGAGCTTATTTTTTATGCATTACGTGTATCCCTGAAGACAAATTAGAAGACACAAATAAGCAAAGATTTAGGGAAAAAAACCACCCACAATCCCGTCACCCAGACATTGCACATTGTTAACCCTTCCGGATTTTTTTCCTATGCATTCTTTCTTAAAGAGGAATAAAGGAATCATCCTATACTTCATATTTTACAATTTTTTTTTTCCTGAATCATTATTGTAATTACTCCTGATTTTCCGCCTATAACTGTATAGGTAATTACAATATGCTACAGAAAAATGTTCTCATGTTTCCACTTTGATGCTGCTTTTTGGTGGAGGTAGTGGGAAGACAGACATTTCTTCTTTCTGTTCTGTGAGAGCCCACAAGATGCTCCAGTTAGTGGAATTATTGATCATTTTTTTGTCTTAATCTAACTGCAAAAATGTTTTTACTTCTATCCCTCCTGGGCACAATCATTTAATAGTAGGCCAGCTTTCTTGATGATGTCATCAGCGTATGGTAGACTCTAAACTGAATGAGGCTTCCCAGTGGGCTCAGTGGTAGCGAATCTGCCTGCCAGTGCAGGGGCCACAGCAGATGTGAGTTTGATCCCTGGGTCGGGAAGATCCCCTGGAGGAAGAAAGGGCAACCCACTCCAGTATTCTTTGTTGGGATAATCCCATGGACAGAGGAGCCCTGCAGGCTATGGTGTGGGGTCCCAAAGAGTCAGACACGGCTGAGTGTGCACGAAGAATTGCATGGAGTGCTTGCTTTGAAAGAGTTTAAATCCAGGTTTAAACCCCGGCTCTTTCATAGGTCTGGTTCTGCACACTTTGACGTCTCTGAGCTCAGTATCCTAATCTGAAATACTGTGAATAATATAGCCCACTTCTTGAGGTTATTGTGAGAATTAAAGGAGATAATACCTAAATCATACTTAATAGAGTGCCTCCAACTTAACAGATCCTTCACAGACAGTAGCTACATTACTTTTAGAGTAAACAAATGTGTAAGGCTTTGAATTTTCCTTTTGGTTTCATAGCCATGTAGCCTGTGAAACAATGAAGACAGTTGTTTGTACCATAATGTCTAAAGATAACTTTTTTCTGTATTTTAGAGCATCTCGCTGAGTTGGATTTTCTTCTGTTTGCTCCTGGCCGTGTTCCCACTTATGCCTGTTGTAGGACGAAAGCCAGATATCTTTCTAGTGTATGGACACTATTTTAAACTTACTTTCTTTTGAATACAGTTGTTTTTCTTAATCAACACTATATGAACCACATCTTGGCCATGAGTTTAAAATTATGTGAACAACCTGGAAGTTAAAATATTAATATTAAACCATGAGTCATCATTTTGGCCTGGCTCTGAGAGGCATTGAAACTCCCTGAAGATGCTTCTGGGCCTTCATAAAAAATGAAATTGTGCCAGTGGTAACTTAAATTGCCAACAATTTAAAAAATGTCTAGAAGCTCTTGTATATTGGGGGAATCAGTATATGATTTCACATGAAAAACATGTTCAGTTGCTGGAATTAACAGGTCTAAAAAGCTATTGATGACTGATAAAATCTCTGTCTTTGCCTTTGAGCAAGTCCACATTTTTAATGTCTTAGAAAGATGAAATTCTCTTCTACTTTGAACATAAAGATCTCCACTGGGGAGGGGGAATCTCTGTGTATCTTGACAGCTTTCTCATGTTTAATCACGTGTACTGTGGACATGAGTTTGAGTGAACTCCGGGAGTTGGTGATGGACAGGGAGGTCTGGCGTGCTGTGATTCACGGGGTGGCGGAGAGTCGGACATGACTGAGCGACTGAACTGAACTGTTAGAAAATTCTTTATACCTTACTTGAATTCTCCTTGATGCTCTTATGTTTATTTCCCCTCAGTGTATCCTGAACGAATCTGTAAAATAACTGGTTACCTGTGTTTTTAATTTTAAATTATTATCATATAATCTATTGGCTGTGTGTGTATTTGCTTGGGAAGCTAAAAGATCATTATTTCATTTAACCTTTTACTCTCTTATTTTCTAATCATGTAATCATCTTCATTACTATCTTTTGAACTCTGTGGAAGCAAATTTTTTAGCAGTCTAACTCAGTCTTTAATAGATGAGGGTATTCTTTTTAACTGAAACCACAACAATATTTTTAAAGTATATGTTAATTTTAAAGTATGTGTTATCTATAAATTAATACAATTATTCTCATTTCTGTGAGAATAATAATTATGGACTAAATTAGAAATTATTCTATGAAGTCAGTTTATTTGCAGAGCTCAAAAAATAGTATTGAATTCTAGGACTATTCTCTCTTAGCCATACCTTACTGATTACTAAGCAAAAACATTTTGCAGTTGTTTTAAACTGTAAACAGCATGTGCCAAGATGAGTTCAAGTATTTTGATTTATTTGTTGCTTCCCATTGCTCTGATTCTCTTGTCTCTGTGAAGACCCGTCCCCTCCTTTCATCAGTCTTTCCCTGTCTGTCCTGTTCAAGCACTGTTGACACAGTTGAACAGGACTTAGGCTAAGAGGAAAAGAAATTATAAAAGTAGTCTCCATGTAAATTTGCCACTTACCTATTCTGTTGTGAATTGTGTTTTAAAACAGAGTGGGTGCAGGCTTGCTGGTTCTTCTACTATCCCTGTTTGTTGTAACATCTGTCATAAAAAGAAAAGATAGTTTTATAAATGAAGAGCTGGTGTTACATCTATTACAGGTGGGTTACAGATTTTCAATAGTATATTATATATATGAAATGCTAAAATGTACATTATGGTTGTATTTAATTATCTCCTTCTTAAGATGCCATCATGTTTTTATTACTCAATAAAAAGAGCTGAGAAGAGAGTTTAAGATATTAAATGGAAATACATTCTCTAGAAGGAATAAAGGAAATACATTCTCTAAAATAGCAAAAAGGTCAACAGTAGCTGCCCCTGCCCCCTCGCCACTAAGTGCCTAGAGAGCGGAGGTTAGGGGGGTGTAAGTCAGCTTGGGCCACCTGATGCAGAGAGCTGACTCATCGGAAAAGACCCTGATGCTGGGAAAGACTGAGGGCTGGAGGAGAAGGGACGACAGAGAGTGAGATGGTTGGATGGCATCACTGACTCAATGGACATTGGTGTGGGTAAACTCTGGGAGTTGGTGATGGACAGGGAGGCCTGGTGTGCTGTGGTCCATGGGGTTGCAAAGAGTCGGACACGACTGAGCGACTGAACTGAACTGAACTAAAGAGGTATTGACCAAGAAGCTGAACTGAAAAGGGCTTCTTCTGGTCTGAGATCCTGAGTTGTCCTCTTTGGGGTCAGGAAAGAATAAGTTCTTTGAAGTGAAAGCAGCTGCTGAGTATGTTTATGTGAAGATTAGTCACTTTAAGACTTCAGATGACATGCTAGGAGAAAATAAACTTCACGTTGGTTGGTGGCTTTGGAGTGGTGAAAAGACCTTTGAACTTGATGTTTCCAAATTGAGTTAATTGCCAGCTCTGGTTTGTACTAGATGTGTGATGTTCAATAATAGAGCTTCAGTCTGTCTGTTTTTAATCAGTAGAGACAATATTCAGTAGGGTGGTAAGAGGTTATATGACGTCATATTCTGTAAAATGATTACTGTAGATAAGAGTGGAAGTCACTTTTTTTTTTCCTTTTAAACAATAAAAAATAAGCCACATCTAGAACATTGATTAAAAAGAAAACATATCTGAGTCTTCTCAAAAAATTTACTCAGAGTAAAGCCGGGATAATAGTAGTTCCAAGAACACTCAAAAATTAAAATATACAACACATGAAAGATGTTAACTCATTCTTGGAGAGCAACAGAGAACATATAAAAAAGAGAAATATTTTCGTTAAAGATCCTATCAAGCCATTGAAACATATCTTTTCATTTTATTTGGTACACTGATTGGCTTTACACAAAACCATAGTAGCTTTGACAAAATTCACCTGTAATAATGTATTTTGACAAAGGTGAGTGTTTCTGCATCTCACTCTTAGGAACAAATAATACCATGTTAAAATTCGTATGGACTTTGTTAGAAATGCTCCTAAATGCAAGGTAAATCTGATTAAAAAAAAATTTCCTCTTCCACTAACCTTATTAGTTTGCATTCATTCCTCTATTGTGTACCGTATATATATGTTTGATTTGAAGGTTTGTGTCTTTTCACATTTTAATGTATCTGAAATGAGAATGTGTCTTACAACTGAAAGGATCCTAGGATTGTGTCATAGATTTATTGACAGCATTTCTCCTCCTTAATTCACTGAAAACATGAGTAAATTAAATGTGTCTCCAGGATTTGGTGATCAGGTTGCTAATCTGAACTGTAAGAGAGTTTACTTGGTTCACAACCATAGTTTAGCTCATTTCTTAAACTGGCTGTTAATCCACTAATTCAGGGGTCAGCACACATTTTTCTGAAGAGCTAGATTGTACCTGTTTTAGGCTTGTGGGCCATGTGGAGCCTGTTGTCAGTTTTCAGCTCTACCATTGTAGGGCAAAGGGAGCTATCGACAATAGGTAAGTGAGTGGGAGTGACTATACAACAGTAAGTAAAACAGTATTTCTAAAAGCAAGCCCCAGCCTACAAGCCATAGTTTACCAACTCCACCAGTTTCCATGTACTCCCGAAAGACTTCTCAGCACCAGTGACCCCTCAGGCCACAGCTAGGTACTGAGTGTGTAAGCAGACCTGACCGTGAGTGAGGCCAGAGGTGGAAGACGCTCAGGCGCACACACCAGGCTGCGTGTGCTCCATCTCCTGCGTGCCCATGATCGAAGAAACCTTCAAGACTGTGAACGTATTCCTAAGTAGAAACAGTGTGGTAACGTATGCCAGAATACTCTTGAAAGTGTAAGACGCCTCATTCATGCTTGTAAAGGAAGGACCTTTGCTTAGTCTGGGAATTCCGACTCTTGGTCTTGGCCACAGGAAGGTGAGCTGGTCCAGTTCCAGTAGCGTTTTGCCCAGATCCTGGTTGTTCAGGCAGTTTTCTCAGTGCCTTTCTAATATTTAACTCGGCCGCTCACCGCCTTCTCTCTCGCTTCCGTCTTCTGTGTTTGCTTGCAGATGCTGGGCACCGTGTTTTCCATGTGCATTGTGTATGGCACCCATAATAGTCTACTCAAGAAACAAGGACTGCCTCTTCTCAACCAGATTGCTAGCTGGGTAATATTAGGTAAGAGGCCAATCAAATCAAATGAGATGACTTTCCATCAGGGTACATCTTAAAATTATCCATTTACATCTGTATTATTGTTACTGAAACAAGTTTGTTGTGAGAAAATAATAACTACCTATTATTTCTGTCTCTTGCTAGAATTTGATAAAGAAAATTAGAACTCTTGTGAGCATTCATGTGTTAATAAGAATTCCTGAGAGAATACTTACGACTTGATAATAAGGCTGCATATTTATTCACATCTGGTAAAAAGTGATTCCAGGAGGGAAGACAGTTTTGTGAAGAGATTCCTGTGCTGAAGTTTCATGTCAGTTCATAAATTCTCAGTTCTTACTCAGGGACTAGGAAGCAGTTAAATTTTATCTGTATTTCCCTTGCTGAAAATAACATTGCTTAGTCACCTCCCAGCACATCACACATTTATAAAGCCAGTTGTGTGTTTCAAAGCGTTCTCCTGTGTAGTTCTCTGTAGAATGTGCTTGTGGAGCAAGCATGTCATTTAAAGACAGCCTTTTCCTTCCAGTTGGAAGGCAGGAGCAAATTGGAAGTCCATATTTTTCATTAAAAAAAAGGAGAAGATGACAGTTTGTAATGCCTATGAATGATGTGATGTGCAGTTTAACCTTTATTTGTTTAAAAATACTTTTTGTTTATCATTTTAATAAAAAAAATCGTTGGTTGGAACTTTGCCTTACAAAGAGCATTAAGGGATAGGAGTGTTTTACCTTGGATTACTCTTAAAATCCAAGCAGATGTGTAAAAATACAACAGGAAACAGGCATGTATCTCTCGAAGTTTTGATTTGCACCTTTTCCAAACACCTTGGTCATTGTGAAAATGGAACTGGACAAAAAGTGTCTCTTGCAAATGTAACTCTGTTTTCACTGTATGAGCTTTATTTCTTTATGGACTTTATGTAGACCTTTCCTTTTAAATTATCTTGATTACTAGAGTTACTATTTTAATTTATTCTGTATGACAATAGAGAGACTACTCTTCCATTAAAAAAAAATGTGTTCAGATGGTACTATGTTCTGATGCTATTCTGTTCCCTGAGAATAGTAAAAGATTGCTTAAATGGGTTAACAGACTTGCCCCATGGTTAAACAGTTATAAGCCTTTCATCCAGGATGTCCTCCCAAGGGATCTGCCTTCATTCTCTGAAACATTTAATTCCAAAGGTGGCACTAGTGGTAAAGAATCTGCCTGCCATTGCAGGAGCTGTAAGAGAGGCAAGTTTGATCCCTGGGTCAGGAAGATCCCCTGGAGGAGGGCATGGCAACCCGCTTCAGTATTCTTGCCTGGAGACTCTCATGGACAGAGGAGCCTGGTGTGTTATAGTCCATTTGCAGAGAGTCAGACCTGACTGATGCAGCCTAGTAGAACATGGCACATATTGCCACCTTAACCAGGTGGGTTAGGAAATGATGCACACTTTCTTTCCAAATAGAGGTTGGGAAGTTTATGCTTAGTTGTGCTCAGCTGCTCAGTCGTGTCCGACTCTTTGCTACCCCATGGACTATAGCCTGCCAGAATCCATGGGATTCTGGAGTGAGTTACCATGCCCTCCTCCAGGAGATCTTCCCAACCCGAGGATCGGACCCAGGTCTCCCACACTGCAGGCAGATTCTTGACCGTCTAACCCACAGGGAAGCCCAGGAATACGGGAGTGGGTAGCCTATCCCTTCTTCAGGGGATCTTCCTGACCCAGAAATCAAACCAGTGTCTCCTGCCTCGCAGACAGACTCTCCACTGGCTGAGCTGTAACTACCCCTGCCCCCGTTCATTTGCTCTGCCCCGTGACGTGACAGCTTTCTGACCCTGAGAGGAAAGACGACCTCCCTTACATGGATTGCTCCTGTCACAGCCCTCTTGGGTGGTGCACCCCCTCTCTCCTGTCTGCTTTTCTGAGTAGCACGCTGTAACTCTCAATGCAGTACTTCGCAGTGGGAAACCTTGGAGAAAGTGGGGGCGTAGTTTAGGGAAAAGCAACTTCTGTCTTTGAATTAAATGTCTAATTAAGAGAAAAGTTACCGAATCTTGAGTAATGTTTTTTATTTTTATTATTTACATTAGAAAATGGTAAGTTATTCTCTTAGGAGTTATTACAGTGAGCAAGAGCAAGGATATACACTGAAAAAATCTGAACTAAAATATGGTTAAAGTGAGGAAATGTCATTAAACATACGGAGTTTTAAGTGTCTTACAAAAATGAGCAGGGCAGATATAGTTTCCTGTTGAATGTTGCACAAGCAGCCAACGCTGTAAGTGATAACAGATTACTCAGTGCTTTAAGCTCTGTGCTCTGTCCCTCGTACTGACCCCACCCAAACCTGTTTTGCTGCAGCCTCCTCCTTCGTCGTGCCTCTCCTGAGCCCCGCCGTGGTTTTTGATCGGTTGTTCAGCATTCTTCTTTCCTCGATGTCCACCTACCTGCTTCTAAGTACAGGGTATGAACTGTTTTAAGATTTTAATTTTTAGTACCAAGTTTTAAATGATATACTGACCTTTCTCAAACTATTTAACCTCTGGAAATGAAAAACGTGAATCTTGAGGAATACGTTGCAAGCATTTTTACTCTGTAAAAACTGTTTATGCGTTTATCTGTTCTCTTCAGTTTTCTTTGTCTTACCGTTTTCAGAGTATTACCTGTTGACTTGTGTTTCTGTTTATTTCCTGAAGTTGCTAAAATGTTGCTTACATACAGTGTTAGAAAGTTCTGATAGATTATAGAGGAACTTTAAATCTCAAACAATGACTTATAAAAATTTTAGTTTTTGTTGCTTTCCTTTCATGCACTGTAAATTGCGTTTTGATTTGTTCATTCTTTTTTGAATACATTTTCTTTTATATTTACCCTTAAATATGTCATAGTCCAAATATTTCTTTTGATTCAGAAACCTTTTAGAATATTTTCTTAAAAGTTAGAGAATACATTTTCATTGAAGACTGAAGTTTTCTTGTAAAACCAAAAAAGAACTGCTTGATTTGGGTTAGTCTGAAGCATTCTCTAGAAATCAGTGAGAACAATGATACTCCCCGTGTCTGCTTTGAAGAAAAGAGTTCTTCATTTGCTTTTGAATTTTATTTCATCTTTACTTAAATCCTTATGAGGGCAAAAAATATGCACGTGACTCAGTTTCAAAATTCAGTACAAATATAGGATCTTGATCTCAATTAGAATAAACCTAGGGATTCACCATTGTGCAATCAACAGATTATCATCTATCAATAGTTTATATATGATTTTGTAAAGCCATTTTATGTCCAAGACATGGGTTCATTCTGTGGGAAGCCTAATAGCTCCTATTTCAGAATCCCTGTTTTAGAGGGATGTTCTCAAAATCTTTTCATAGTAGACTCTAACATCCTAAGTGATCTAGAACCCAGGAGTTCTTGTAGTCTCCTTCTCTTAACAAAATTCCCCACACCTGTTTTTTCATTTCTCCCCCAGAACCTGATCTGGGGCATATCTGTGAAGATGTAATATGAACAACATGGATATTTTCACCAGTCACCTTGACTTGAGGCTTAGAATTTTCAGTTTTCAAATAGAACTTGAAGTCTATCAGCATATTCTTACTCAAGAGTGATAAACATAATGAGACTTAATGCTATTCACTCTTTTCTCCTTTATTGGTGAAATTTCAGGATAAATAGTTCAATTATCGGAGAAGGCAATGGCAAGCCACTCCAGTACTCTTGCCTAGAAAATCCCATGGACGGAGGTGCCTGGTAGGCTGCAGTCCGTGGGGTCGCTACGAGTCAGACATGACCCAGTGACTTCACTTTCACTTTTCACTTTCACACATTGGAGAAGGAAATGGCAACCCACTCCAGTGTTCTTGCCTGGAGAATCCCAGGGACGGGGGAGCCTGGTGGGCTGCTGTCTATGGGGTCACACAGAGTCGAACACGACTGAAGTGACTTAGCAGCAGCAGCAGCAGCATTTCAATTATAATCAGAATCCATTAAAGTACATATGAATTAGAATATGCACAAGGTTTTAGTCTAGATTAAAAAAGTAGAAAATAAAATCATTTCTAACCCTCCATTTGGGACAACACACAAGTTTCATTAAGATCACACTCGGAGGTTGTCTTTAGGAGGTGGGTGTTTAAGAGTGTTCAGAATATTGTGCCAGCTCCTACATAGTCACTTAAAGATCGATAAGCCCTTTTCTTTTTTGAACCTTTAAATTCTAAAGCAATCTAAATCTTTTAATCTAAATGTTTAAAGAAATGTAGTATAGATTCAAAAATACAAACAAATCTGGAAATAGATTTGGTTTCCTGGATTAGAAATAAAAGAAGGGAGAGTAATTAAGGTTAAATTTTAAGTCAAAAATATTTCATAGTATAGAGTGAGTTAATCATATGACTTATATTAGGGAAAGTATTAGTGTTTTATCTTTTATAAAAAAATTTTTTAGTATTATAGTATTTTAAATTATCAGTTTCATTGTCAAAAGATACCAAAGCAGATTATCATAAGCATGTTTAATTTTAAAAAATCTAAAAAGTGAAAAACCACGTCTGAAATCAGAATACTAATGATGAGTGTGACCTTATTAATGAATGTATTAAGAAATATATTTTGCAACATCAGAAAGTATATTTACCTTTGCAAAAAAAAATTAAAACAGAGATAGCTGAAACAGGAGTCTAATAATTACATTTAGTACATTTTTCAATGGCAAATCAGTTTTGCAAAACATAGTCTACCTGTTATTGTTCCACATCACTATTTTGGACAACCTAGAGGGTTCTCTATGTAAATAATTGTGAATAGTCAGAATTAGGATATTTAAAAGAAATGCAGTTTTATTACTTTACAAAAGTACAGTAATAGAAATTCTAAATTCTAACAATGCATCCTTGATTAAGTGGATAAGGAAAATTCATTTTTAATCAGCATTTGATTATTTTTATGCAAATTGAAGCTATTGTATTACCTGAAAATAGTTTCTTAAGTTTAACATGTTCTTCCAAAATTTTGATTGTCCCTTTGCTTAACAAAGCGTAATATAAGCTGAATGTCTTTTCAGCCCTGCTCAGTTGTCACAGAGACCAGACGAAGCAGGTCCTGACTTAGTCTAACTTAGTAAGCACACTGTGGGCCCATAATGACATTTTATTGGTATTTCCATTTATTAATTCAGGTACAGAGACTTTATATGAGATATTGGTTGTCTAAAGAAATAAAGTCTCATAAGAAGATAGTCTTTATCAGATTTATTCACCTACATTTTACAAAAATTGTATTTAATAGTTTTGAAAAGAAGTAAATCTGTAACGCTGTTTGTATTAGGAAAGAATAATCTCACGTGTAAGTACAAATATTTCTTAAGATCATGTTTGTTTTATCCTCAAAGTTCACCTTGATTCAATTAGCAGCACTTGTTTCTCTTCACATTTTTAGTATCCTGAACACAGACAGACATACAGTAGAATAATTAGTATACCCTAGGTCTGTAACGGGCTTCCCTGGTGGTTCAGAGGTTAAAGCGTCTGCCTCCAATGCGGGAGACCCAGGTTCGATCCCTGGGTCGGGAAGATCCCCTGGAGAAGGAAATGGTAACCCACTCCAGTATTCTTGCCTGGAGAATCCCATGGACGGAACAGCCTGGTAGGCTACAGTCCACGGGGTCGCAAAGAGTCGGACACGACTGAGCGACGGAACAGAACAGAACAGAACAGGTCTGTAACAGGTGCAAACTTTTGTAAAATGTGGACTCTATTTTACAATGTCAGGCAATTATAAAATGTTTCAGTTCAGGTGCTCAGTCGTGTCCAGTTCTTTGTGAATCCATGGACTGCAGCATGCCAGGCCTCCCTGTCCATCACCAACTCCCGGAGCTTACTCAAGCTCATGTCCATTGAGTCGGTGATGCCATCCAACCTCTCATCCTCTGTCGTCCCCTTCTCTTCCTGCCTTCATCTTTCCCAGAATCAGGGTCTTTTCTAATAAGTCAGCTTTTCGCATCAGGTGGACAAAGTATTGGAGTTTCAGCTTCAACATCAGTCCTTCTAATGAATATTCAGGACTGATCTCCTTTAGAATGGACTGATTGAATCTCCTTGCAGTCCAAGGGACTCTCAAGAGTCTTCTCCAGCACCACAGTTCAAAAGCTTCAACTCTTTGGCGCTCAGCTCTCTTTATAGTCCAACTCTCACATCCATACAAGACCTCTGGAAAAACCATAGCCTTGACTAGACAGATCTTTGTTGGCAAAGTAATGTCTCTGCTTTTTAATATGCTGTCTAGTTTGGTCATAACTTTCCTTCCAAGGAGGAAGTATCTTTTAACTTCATGGCTGCAGTGAAATCACCATCTGCAGTGATTTTGGAGCCCCCAAAATAAAGTCAGCCACTGTTTCCCCATCTGTTTGCCATGAAATGATGGGACTGGATACATGATCTTAGTTTTCTGAATGTTGAGCTTAAAGCCAACTTTTTCACTCTCCTCTTTCACTTTCATCAAGAGGCTCTTTAGTTCTTCTTCACTTTCTGCCATAAGGGTGGTGTCATCTGCATATCTGAGGTTATTGATATTTCTCCCAGCAGTCTTGATTCCAGCTTGTGCTTCTTCCAGCCCATATGGATTAGAGTTCAGTAGTTGAAAACCTTGAATGAGAAATGCAGGCTGTTTTGTTTCGATTGATTTGCTTAATTTTGTTTTGTAACCTCCACCCAGTTAAGCAGCTCATCAGCAGATGCTTCCGAGCTGGACCTGTGTGGCGAGAAGACTGGCGTGCTCAGAGGTTTTCCCGACCAGGGGAAGGAATGTTAGTAAACGTGGTCAGAGCAGTGTGATGACTACCGGCATGTGCAGAGTGTCTGGGGGATTACAGAAAGGAAGCACGCCTTAAACTAGGCAGAAAAGGACTAGGAAAAGCATCGGACACTGTGTTATCTCATGAACATTTCTCCTTTGTCCACATGATAATTTCCACGTTATACACCAGCCTCGAGAAGTACTCTATGTTATCTAATCAAACTCCCCTGTGACTATTAGGTTGTTTTCTCGTTTTTCTTTTCTGTAAACGTATTACAACAAACGTCTTCATGTGGGAATCATGGTGCATATGTCTGATTATTTTCTCAGGGTAAACTCCTAGAAGGAACATTATTAGTTTATACTATGTGAATAATTTTGAGGTTCTTGATGCATGGTACTAGATTGCCTTACAGGAAGTATCTCTTTTGCTTTTATAATTATTCTTTTATTATACTTTTATCTGGATTATTTTTTTAACATGAGTAAATATTTTAAGTGGCTGTGGAATCTATTTTTTAACTTCTGTATCTGTTATCAATAAAGTCAAACGTATTTTAGTGTATTTATAGGCTTTTTTCTTCTTTTTGAGAGGTTTGTATTCCTGTATTATACCCATTTTTATCTTGCTGTTCTCTTTATATTAATAATTTTTGCCTCTGTCTGATGTTTCCTTTGTGTGTGTACTTCTGACATTTACCTTATGAATGACTTAACTATCTCTACGATTTTAAACATGTAATGGTCTCAAGTTTTGATAAATTTCAAAAAAAGATGGTGTTGGAGTTGATATTTAAATGTTGCTTTCTTTTCCTACTTTCTTCCTCTGGAAAACCTAAAAAAATTAAATTCTGTGATAATGTAACTTAGAAGTATTATCAAAGTTGTTTTAATTTGCGTTTGCGTTTGCTTAATCTTTTTCTGTCCATTTCTGCCCCCTCACACCCACCCCCACCCCCAACCCCTCAGGTATGAAGCTCTCTTTCCATTGGTATTGTCATGTTTGATGTTTATCTGGATACACATGGAACAAGAAACCCTGCAGCAGTCTGCTTCCTGTAAACAGAAGGTAGCTTGTCAAAATCGTTCTTGCATTTGAGAATACTAAAATATTCCGTATTCTAAACCCATGAGGAAGTTGCAATGTTATTGCATCAAAAATTCTTAAGACTTCCCTGGCTGTCCAGTGGTTAAGACTTTGCGCTTCCAATGCAGGGGGCGTGGATCTGATCCCTGGTTGGGGAACTAAGATTTCCACATGCCACAGAGCACAGCCAGAACAAAAAATTCTACTTAAAAATATGTACTCCTTAACATATTAATAATTAAGTCAAACAGTTTGTAGGGAAATATTCATTTAGAAAAGAATTATTTTATTGTTTTATGAACATATGGATTGGGCTTTTCTTAAAGATTGTTTGTGACTCTCTGATGTAAAAAGCCATTAATATAAGTGAAAGAATAGAGGGCAAAGAATGTTATTTATCTTGTTTCCTTTTGTTTTCACATTTAATTTTCCTTTCCTTCAATTTATTTTTGTTGGAAGAATCTTCATTTTGCCACACATCAATTTATGAGTTTGATCATGAAGTAAAATATGTGTTCCCAGGGTTATTTTTCTCTTTCTAGTTATTCTAATCCAAAATGCTTATTTTGTCACCTTAGTGATGTGGCCTCAGTCCAAATTTTAGACTGTTTATTCAATATAATGTCCTTTGAATTGGCTAAAAGTCAACCAAATATTAAGAGTACCCTTATCATGCTGAGCTGGAGAGTTGATTGATATCTCTTGCCCTTAATTCAGAACTGAAGATAATTATAAGAAATTGATGATAGAATATTTACAATTTTACTGAGGTCAGATAAAATGAATGCTGCAGGAAAATTTCAGAGTTGATCCATTGATTCATCCTTAACTGGTTCTAGTTGAGTTCGCAAAGGGTACTTGATGATTTAGAATAAATAATTTCGATAAAGAAACTTTATTGAAATATTATTAATTACTGGTTTTAAACTTCCAGCCCTGGAATATTAAAACAATACATAAAAAGTAATTTTGATTAGATTCAAGTAAATGATCAGAGTGTCTTTAGTATTAAATATTCAGTATTTTAATAACTAAATATTATTAAATTAAAAATAAGGCTCATTGTGTTATTTTTTAAATTCTATATTTTAACTGAAAGATATGTCTTTTTCTAAAGAGGAGGATTAAAGCATCTTCCGAACTTAGTAGAAAATTACATGGGCAGTGGGAGATAGGGGAAGTCTCCCTTTAAACTTGTCCACGAGCTTTTGTTTCGTGGGGGCGATGGGGGTTAAGCAAGAGCGCACCCATCTTGTTGGAATTGGGAGACCCTTTAAACTTGTCCACGAGCTTTTGTTTCGTGGGGGCGATGGGGGTTAAGCAAGAGCGCACCCATCTTGTTGGAATTGGGAGACCCTTTAAACTTGTCCACGAGTTTTTGTTTCGTGGGGGCAGGGGGGGTTAAGCAAGAGCGCACCCATCTTGTTGGAATTGGGAGACTTTCTATTTTCGCAGGACAGAAATATTTTACTTATTTATACAGATAAATATTTAGTTTATCAGTGCTTTTTAATATCTTCCCATACTTGAGTTTGGGAAGATCAGAACACTGAGAAATCAGGTGTTAGAAAAGGGAAGGATTATAATAGTGATGTTAAAGTGACGCATTTATACAGGATAGGAGAACCCCAGTGCTCCCTTTGCTTACACGTGCGGCAGTGCTGCCACTCTGTTCAGTGTGTTATTAACAAGGTGTTTTGCCTTGGAGGATTTTATTACGCGAAATTGGCTGCAGGAAGAGGTTTCTTATTTTTTGTGTCAGTGCCGGCTGCCTCCCTCGCTGCAGTCGCTGAGACGGGAAGTCTGCCCTGGCGGGTGGAAGGGCGGCGCGGTCACCTTTCTCCTCATCCCACAGGTCTCCGCCATCCAGTTCACCTGTAATTCTGACGTAGCCCAGTGTCGAGACCTCTACCTGGATGACATCCGCAGGGCCTTTTTCCTTGTATCCTTTCTGTGGGGTTTTGTTTTAAGGCGCTGCCGCCTCCTGTTTCATGGAACGAGAAGTGCTGGGGAGCGGGGGTGCGGTTTCCACCTGTCGCTTGACCGTGGCGTTAACCTTGGAGGCTGTTTCACCCTCCCAGACACAGTTTTCTAATACAGATTGCACTTCAGATGACTTCTGAAACTAGAAAAGCATAAAGAATGCTACCACAGGCAAATGTGCTAGGTTTGCATGTTTTTATGTGTACTTCACACGATACGCATATAGCGTGTCTCCCAAGGTTGCCGGATCACCTTAGAGGCACTGCTGTGTGACAGCTGTTAGCGTTAGAAGTTTGAAAGATGATGTAATGGAATACCGCCTCGCTTTGGAAGGCGAGCTGCCCGGCTTCAAGGTGTCCATTGGGAGGACCTCCTCTGAAGGGACACAGTGGAGCCTGGACCGTTGCGGGCCAGGGGATCAGTGCTCCTCCCCTGTGCCTGCTGGCTTCATCCTCTGAAGGGACACAGTGGAGCCTGGACCACTGAGGCCCAGGGGATCAGTGCTTCTCCTCTCTGCCTGCTGCCTTCATCCTCTGAAGGGAAACAGTGGAGCCTGGACCGTTGCGGCCCAGGAGATCAGTGCTCCTCCCCTCTGCCTGCTGCCTTCATCCTCTGAAGGGACACAGTGGAGCCTGGACCACTGAGGCCCAGGGGATCAGTGCTCCTCCCCTCTGCCTGCTGCCTTCATCCTCTGAAGGGAAACAGTGGAGCCTGGACCGTTGCGGCCCAGGAGATCAGTGCTCCTCCCCTCTGCCTGCTGCCTTCACTCTCACTTTGGCTTTCTGTCTGCCGACTCCCTCCACTCAGCCTCTGCTAATAAGAAGCTTCTTCCGCTGAGCCCTGCCTCCTCCTCAGTTACCCTTCATCTGTCCCTTGCGTTTACACCCTAGCTCCCTGCTGCTCCCATTTCCTGCCCATTTACGTGCGATCTCTGCAGCCTAGATGGTGAGTCTGATGCTTGTCCTGGCTGTGCTGACGTCCTCTCCTGGTCTGCAGGCCCTTCCTGATCGCACAGTCTCCTGTTTGGTTTGGTTTGGTTTCACCTGACCACTCTTACAGTGTTCACCGCAGTTGATTTCTTTCTTTTCCTCTGTCCTCCAGAACGCGATCCAGGTTCTCTTCTCAGATTCTATACCACCTCTGTTTTCCAAACTCACTCTTCCTTTGCTCTTGAACAATGCATGCTTTTCCTCTGAGCTCTGTCGTTAACCTTCTCCTCTAAACGTGCCTGCGTAGTGTCACCTCTCCTATAGCTTTGACTGATGCCTCTGCACAGGCACCTCTGAGACCGCCCTCTCCAGCCCTGACCTCTGGAGTCACATGACTGCCGTTCCTGCCACCTGCGTGCGTGCCCATGTCGCTTCAGTCGTCTCCGACTCCTTGCGACCGCATGGTCTGTAGCCCACCAGGCTCCTCTGTCCATGGGATCCTCCAGGCAAGAATACTGGAGTGGATTGCCGTGCTGTCTTACTGACCCAGGAATCGAACCCACGTCTCTTATGTCTCCTGCATTGGCAGGCGGGTTCTTTACCACCAGCTCCACCACATCCTGCTGGGCGTCACCAAATACACGTCCACACTGACTGACGACTGCCCACCCCTCTCCATCGCCAGTCTCTGCCGCCCTCATCTCGTGCTCCAGCCTCGCAGGCCGTCACGCTTGTTGTCATATTTAACTAGCCCCTGACCAAGGTCCCACGGTTTCCCTCCTCCATTTCCACTCTGACAACACCAGTGCAGACTGTCCTGGTCCCCAACATACAGACAATTAAAAGAGCTTCATAATTGAATTTCCTGCCTCTAATTATTAGTCTCCCTGATCGAATATCTCACTGTTGTTGATATTTCTTGTTTGTATCACTCACTGAAAATGCTTGCTAACTCTTCAACGTCTCCACAGTAAAGTTCAAGGCTTTTTATTAATATGCCACCAATCTGTGTTTCTTCCTTCATCTTTCTGTACGCTTCTTTCTTACCCTTATTTTCCCATTGTTTACCTTTAATGAATCTTACCTACTTCTCCCTATCATCAAAATTTTAGTTACCTTATGAGCACTTTATACTGTTTTATTTATAATTATATTCTTAGTGCCTAGCTCTGCCCTGACATACTATGTGATAAATATTGGTTGGTTAGTTAATTGGTTGATTGCATAGAACCATGAATGCATTTAAGGCTCAAGTCACCAACTCAAATAGCACTTCTTCAGTGAAATTTGTCGTGATTCATGCTTCCTCTTCACTGCTTCTGTACCACTTTTGTGTATGTGTCTATAATAATAAAAAAGTAACTACCATTTATCAAGCAAATAATTTGGTTCAGGGGACCAAACACTGTTTCAAATGCTTTACTAGCAGTCAGTTCTTAGACACCAATAAAACTAATATCTACTTTTCATTACTGCACTATTACAAATATAAGTTGAAGAAATGTCAAAAAGATGTTTAGCACTTTCTCATCCTCTAATTGCATTCTTTTAAAACATGGCATCTTATTTCTTCCTGAGCCTCCCAAAGAACCTGGCACATTTCATGTATAGTGGACCCAGCGAGCATATATGAACTGAAACTGTGTTTCTGCTGAAGAAGTCTATCACTTCTTTTTTTAATCTTTAGCTGCCAGCTACTGATAACAATAATCCAACGCTTATGTGAGAGGGGAGGAAAATAGTAACCTTCCCAAGGTGACTGGCGGACAAGGGAGTGTGGCTCCCAGGCCTTGCTGTTGTTAGTATGTTGCTTGTTCAGCCTGGTTCTTTCCAAGTGCGTTCACAAGGAAACATGGTAGAACACTCATTTTCAGCAGTTTACCACCAAATGTACAAGAAGAGAAAGCAAATTACCCTCATGGTAGAATAGATACGTCTTCTCTAAATGAAAAGGAACTTTTATGGAATCTGACTTGTTTTGGCATTTCCTTTAACTCTATTTAGGTTTTCTTCTTAGTGACAGCATTTTTTGGAACTGGAAATATAGCTTCTGTTAACAGGTAATTTTAAATAAAAACTGTATACATATATATGTAAAACCAGAAAATATACAAATTAGGGATTTTGTTCTTGCTTTTTATGCCGAAGGATGTATTTTGGAAATTGGTACATATTGGCACATACAAGTCTATCTCATTCATTTTACTGACTTTGTAATGACTCTTAAGAAAATATTTATTTCTTTACTTCGGGCTGCACTGGGTCTTTGTTGCGCATGCGGGCTTTCTCGGGTTGCAGGGGGCTCCTCTCTGCTGGCTGTGGCTCGTGGGCACACTGCCGCTCCCAGGCTCCACTGCACACGCAGTTGCTCCACAGCCGGTAGGATCTTCCCGGATCAGGGATCAAACCTGTGTCTCCTGCGTTGGCAGGTGGATTCTTCAGCACTGAGCCACCAGAAAAGCCCCCATAATAATTCTTGATACACTGTGTACTTGTGTTATAGTAAGAGTAGCTTTCAGAAAATTAAACATCCTTTTCAGAAGAACATTCAAGTTGCAATAATGTGAATTCTAAAATCCCTTTTCTTGTTGTTGATTCCTTAGCTTTGACCTTTCCTCCGTCTACTGCTTTCTGACCGTGTTTAGTCCTTTCAAGATGGGAGCCCTGATAATGTGGAAGGTTGGTTTTCTTCTTTTCTTAAGATACTGAGTAATTAAGATTATGAACTCATTGTCCCATGAAGATCATGTGACATGTGACATTAAGATTATGAAGTGGCAGAGTTAAGTAGCTTGAAAGTAGACGCCTTCTCAGACACTGCTGAATGGGAGTGGGGGACGCTTTAGCCTTTTCTCCAAAATAGAATTAATCTTCTTGGTTTAGTCTTAAGCCCACTTAACTTCAAAAAAGTAGAGAATCTCTGTTAGTCCCAGGAAGTCCTATCAAAGGTGATTAAAGCCTGGGAACTGAAGGGTGAATCAAAACTGCCTTGCTCCTCAAGATCAAAGGCTCCCCAAAGTCATGTTCCCCACCCACGAGACTGCCAACACATTATCATCTTTTCTCATAATCCGTGCACCTAGAATTGATTTATTCATTCAGTAAATTTGTCATTGAAGGCTTATCAGCACCAGTCGGGTCCTGAGGATTCTAAGGTAGTGACAGATTATCAGCTTTCCAGGGGTTCAGAGTCTCCAGTGGAATGTAATTCACACTCTTTCCCTTTCTCTCTAGGATCATTGAGCTTGTCTTACTCCCTCTACCATAGTGCCTGGCACATTCTATGTACTTAGTATGTATTTGTTTAAATACAAGAACTAGTATCTGCCTAAAATCTGATTGCTTCCTATTCAGATCACATAAGTAATAATTGTTGAAAGTATGTGTGTCTTAACAGGATGAATATCCTGTTTTGCTACTGCGCAAATGCAAAGCTGATTTTAAGAAATGTTAAAAAGATGTTCATTTTCTCGTGTCCCATTCTCTGTTATTTTGAAATGTGTATTAATAGTTTCTTTAGTCTTTATGTACATTTTTCTTGATGGTGGTAGTTCTTTTCTCAGCCTGTTAAATATCATGAGCCTTTAATTAAAACCAAGAGAAAAAAGAAAGAAAAACTAAAGTTTACATTAAATGGTCGATCTGTAATCTCCAGCTTGATTCAGTAAGCTTTACTGACGAAATGTATTTGGTCACTTTTACTGACTGATGTGGCTGGAAGCGAAAGTCCTCTCAGAACTCTGTTTCACTCATGTGCCTTCGCTTGAACAGGAGTCTTATGCAGTAGTGAACGTCGTCTCTTTTCCGTATCTTTTCCCTCCCCTCTTTGTTTAAGCATCGTGTGTGTTTATTTTTAACTGGTCATTGGAAAACACTATCTCAAAATATTAATGATGTTATTTCTGGCTTATAGATTTTTTTTCAGCCAATATAAATTTTATTATACCTTTCTCCATTTTTTTTTTACAGAGTATGAATTTTATAATCAGGAGTAAATTAGTATTGAAATAAAACCACAGAAAGCAACGGTTAGGCAGCTAAATCATGTTAACAGAGTTGTAGTGACAAATAACCAGATGAGTTCAAGGATCTGTGAGTCAGATCTTCAGGCTTCATAATTAATTTGATTTGGGCCTTATGTGCCTTTCACACCCTCTTGGGATCATTTGAACATGGTCATTAATTATTATAACGAGATCAGTCAAACAGATATTCGGAGTAGGCTTTATTTGAAGTATTTGTTATTATCTTTTTACTACCTATGCTGTTGATGTGGATTTCTAAACTCATTTCATCATTATTCTTTATGTCATTGGTATCATGATTTTATTTCAGCGTTTGCTTTCCACTAATACAGATAAATTTTGAGAAATTGGAATATTTCTTCACATGCTATAGGCACCCATGGCATCATTTGATTTTCTTTCAAACAGATTTTAATCCCCTTTGTTCTTGTGATGTGTGCTTTTGAAGCTGTTCAGTTAACTACTCAGTTATCTTCAAAAAGGTAAGATGAATGCTTTGAATTTGTTCATTTTTAGGAAATGAAAGTAAACATTTGATGGTACTTTCTGTGATTGCTATTAAGATACTGTAACATAGATTGTTTATTACAAAAATGAGGGAAAAAATGTTCCGCCCTTTTAGGCAGAATTGCGTAGTCGTTAAAAGAAATAGTTGATTAGAGCATATAACATAAAAATATGCTTTTTCAACTATAAAATATTATTAGAATACTGTCCCAACTAGAGAGGAACCTCCCCTCAGTTCAGTTCAGTCGCTCAGTCGTGTCCAACTCTTTGCGACCGCATGAATCACAGCACGCCAGGCCTCCCTGTCCATCACCAACTCCCGGAGTTCACTCAAAACTCCGAGAGTCGGTGATGCCATCCAACCATCTCATTCTCTGTCGTCCCCTTCTCCTCCCGCCCCCAATCCCTCCCAGCATCAGAGTCTTTTTCCAGTGAGTCCACTCGTCGCATGAGGTGGCCAAAGTATTGCAGTTTCAGCTTTAGCATCAGTCCTTCCAGTGAACACCCAGGATTGATCTCCTTTAGAATGGACTGGTTGGATCTCCTTGCAGTCCAGGGGACTCTCAAGAGTCTTCTCCAGCACCACAGTTCAAAAGCATCAATTCTTCGGCGATCAGCTTTCTTCACAGTCCAACTCTAACATCCATACATGACCACTGGAAAAGCATAGCCTTGACTAGATGGACCTTTGTTGGCAGAGTAATATTTCTGCTCTTTAATATACTATCAAGGTTGGTCATAACTTTCCTTCCAAGGAGTAAGCATCTTTTAATTTCATGGCTGCAGTCAGCATCCGCAGTGATTTTGGAGCCCAAAAAAATAAAGTCTTGACACTGTAACCCCCCCCAGAAAACTATAAAATATGTTAAATTCTTGTAGTTAGTAACTTGTTCATTGTAGATATAGCTGTGCCTACAACTCCAGATGATATCATTCTGTTTTCTTTTGGATTCGTTCATAAATGTGTATTAGATAAATGTGTTATAACATTATGTCATTTTATATGGGTTGAAATTAGCTTCTACATGTCCCTAATTTATGTAGTTTCTCATTCTTGATTACTACATTTTTGACAAATGGAACAGGAAGTATTGTTTCTGAGTTTCTAGGAATTTGTGAAACAGTCAATGTATTAAGTAATCAAAGACTCTGGAAGAGAAGCTGTCAACTCAACTGTTTGCTCTTTTGAAGCAATGAAATTGTTTCATCTGCACAGGACTGATCAGGCTTTCTGAAAGACACTTGAGATAAATAAGTAGTTTCCTAGCAGTTTTATTGTTCTTTAATCAAACTGGAATATTCAATACTGAAAGAAATAATGAATGTTAGAATAAATTTGCATGTTCTCTTGATGAATTTAGGCTAGAATTGAGTATAGCATATTATTATGTGTATGCCATAATAATTTTTTAAAAAAAGGTTTTCTTCCACTGTTTAAAAATAGTAGAAATCTTATTTCTAGTCTAATTTAGTATATTTTTGCAGGATTTTTACTTGAATTTAATATTAAAAACACTTATACCTTGTCAATACCACCTAGAAAATAGTGACTTATATGCAATTAAAGAAAAAATAAAAAACTAGTGAAGTGACAGACATGTGCTTTCCTGTATCTCTGTTAGTGAACGCAAGTTTTAAAGGACTTTTAATTAAAGTCGAAATAAGAAGAGCTTGTGGAGAAGGAAATGGCAACCCACTCCAGTATTCTTGCCTGGAAAATCCCATGGACAGAGGAGACTGGTAGGCTGAAGTCCATGGGGTCGAAAAGAGTCAGACACGACTAAACGATTTCACTTTCACTTTCTTTCAAGAAGTGCTTGGCACATGTGGGACAAGAAATAGAAGACTCATCAGTGTGTGTGTGTAGTAATTTTAACTTGAGACGCAGTTCAGTTCAGTCGCTCAGTTGCATCCGACTCTGTGCGACCCCATGAACCGCAGCGCGCCAGACCTCCCTGTCCATCACCCAGAGTCCACCCAAACCCACGTCCATCAAGTTGGTGATGCCATTCATCCAACCATCTCATCCTCTGTCGTCCCCTTCTCCTCCCACCCTCATCTTTGCCAGCATCAGGGTCTTTTCAAATGAGTCAGCCCTTCTCATCAGGAGGCCAAAGTATTGTAGTTTCAGCTTTAGCATCAGTCCTTCCAATGAACACCCAGGACTGATCTCCTTTAGGATGGGCTGGTTGGATCTCCTTGCATCCAAGGGACTCTCAAGAGTGTTGGAGAAGAAGAGGGTACATGGGCTCCCTCTGTGTCATTTCTGCAATTACATGTGAATCTGTAATTATCTAAAATAAAAAGCTTAATTAAAAAATCATAATTCATGTCCCTTTCATATACTTGAAATAAATATTCAAAATGTTAAGTAACATTTTTGAAGTCTAGGCCATCACTGTGGGACAGGAGTCCATGATAATGTGAAAAGAGCTTTTGTCAAATGCATTTTCAGAAGCAGAAATACTAATACTAGAATGTTAGGTCATTTGATTATCCTAATTTTGATTTTAATATCCTTTTAAAATGTGCCCGCTGTGTTACATGTATTTTTTTATTTATTTTTTTCCAGTCTTTTCCTCATGGTTATCAACATATCAGACATCATGGCTTTGGTAAGACATTACTGGATATTCAATATAAATAAGATTGAGAAGCTAAAGAAGTTAATTTAATCAAGTGAAATATGAGTGCATTTCTGTATATAAACTCTTTAGGTACTGAGTTATAAGTGCTGGCATAGTTACACATAAATTACTTTCTTTTTTTTTTTCACTTTCAATGCAGTAAGAATGTTCTTCTTAGGGTATCAGAAATCATCTAACTTGATTTATTAGAATCTGTATTTTATACATACTCTTCTATGGTGCATTGTATTAACTTCCATAGGAAGTTAGGTGTTAACTTCCATAGGAAGATAACATATAAAGAGCTAACTTTAGATTCAGGTAATATATCATTTTCCTACTTGAAAAGTTGATTTTTAACCTTTCAGTCAGATTGAAAAAGAAAGGGAAAAAGAGTGGGGAGAAGGAAGGGAAACAGGATAATATTATCAAGACCACAGCTCTCATAACGAGTTCTAGAGAGGGACAGGTAGCTGGGCCTCTTACACGTAGTGTATGAACAGATAGAACCCTGTTTTATACCAACAAGTTCAGGAGGTTCCCCTCACTACCCTCAGGTTTGATCATTCACTGAATGGACTCAGAGCATTCACTGAAGACTGTTAATATTCACAAGTGTGACTTGTTACAGGGAGAAGCGTTAGTCGTGTCCAACTCTTTGCAACCCCATGGACTATAGCCCACCACGCTCCTCTGTCCATGGGAATTCTTCAGGCAAGAATACTGGAGTGGATAGCCATTCCCTTCTCCAGGGGATTTTCCCAACCCGGGGATCGAACCTGGGTCTTCAGCACTGCAGGCAGATTCTTTACCGTCTGAGCCAGCAGGGAAGCCCGTTAACAGTGGAAGGAGCAGATGCAGATGAGCCGAGGGAAGGTGTGCTGAGGGCAGAGTCCAGCAGGGTCCCGTGGTGGAGTGCTGGCCTCCTGCCCCGTGGCGTGGGGACAGCTGGGCTCCCCCGCATTGACAGCAACAGCGCTCGGCAGAGCCGTGACGGCCAGACTTTTTACTGGGGCTCAGTCACATTCCCATGGCTGTCTTTCATCTCCAGCCCTTTTGGAGGTGGAACTGATAACACCCGACCCAGAGCCCTGAACATAAATGACAGGATTAGACCGTCCAGTGGCTGAAGTCCCCGAGGCAAAAGGCTCCTGTCAGGGAGGACCTGCTAATGCCCTGTAGTAGCTGATGGCCAAGGCCGGCCCTCTCTTTAGAGAAGGGTCCCTCTTCACTAGTCACCTTCTTGTGTTGGAGGAGACGGGGCTGTTAGGACAGCTTCCCAAATCAGAGCCCTAGTCACTTGGTTCAGAGGAGAGCATTTTTGTGTTGTATTGAACTGGAAGTATCCCTGACACGAACCACACATAACGTCAGGACAAATGGGCTTTCAGGTTTGCTCACAGAGTGGCAGAGAGGCAAAGACGTGTTAACAGAAGTGAGTTTAAATGCTCTGGTTAATTTTATATGAAGGATCAGACTGCTGAGTTTAGCGTAGAGAGCCACATGTGGGCGAGATGCTGCTCATGCCCAGGGCAGTGCCTTCCTCGGCCCTGGTTTCCTAGACTCAGCCTGTCCGTGGACTCCTGATGCCCTTACAGCCACCCCTCTATCAGAACACGCTCCTCCTCTGACCTCCCCAGCCTCCCCTCCACCCCTGACTTGTCACTTAGACATTTAGAGTTCTTGTTGGTTCAGCCTTCCCTCTCGCCCTACCTGGGGTTCGCCCCTTCCTCCTCGCCTGTACTTGCAGTGACAGCACCCATCTCACGCACACACACACCCAGCACACACGCCTGATCGCTTGACTGAATCAGCCACTAGATTGTAAAGCTCCTGAAAGAGTATATCTGCAGGATAAACTGTTGGGAAACGTCTGTTGATGATTAGACAATATGGCTTCTGTTCACTGTGATCCTTGGTATCATTTAGTTATTTTATTAATATTGGCTGGGTTTTCTTTCTAGTTATTCACCGATGTCACTTTTGTGTTTATGTGAATAAATGGAGATGCTGTTTCTGGCTTTTAGGCTATTTCTCATTTTAGTCCAAGCAAAAATTTCAATAAAAGGCGTATTCTTACTGATTCCAGTCAGATAGCGGTTCTGAGGGAAATCTGAAAGACACAGTCCTAAAACAGCGTTGTTTTTAGACTGACTCTGTATAGCCTTTGTTTTTAATGGGGCCCTATCTTGTTTTGTTTTATAGCACTTTTTCTTCTTGATCAAAGATTATGGCAGCTGGCTTGATATTGGAACAAGGTATAGTATACATTCACTATGTATAGTATAGAATATCTATATATGGTGTAGAATTCTTAAGACTGCAGTTAAAAAAAGAAGTAGCTTGTATCTCAGTCTCAATCAAGAAGTAACTTGATTCTTGAAGCAAGCAAGCGTCGCAAGCAGCAGTGACTTTTGGCCGTCAGAGGTGAGACCCATCCCTCCAGTTCTTGCGTCAGCACGTTACCAGGTGTTTTCCAGGGATGCTGTGAAGGCAGGTGGGGTCTGAGAGGAAGGCAGGGCAGCAGGCAGGTGCATGGACCGCTGCTTGAACCTGGGCCTTCAGGGGCTCACCGCGGCGCCTGCCTTCTCATCTCTCAGTCTGGCTCGACGACAGTGGAGCTCGTCAGGTCGCAGTGTGAGTTTTCTGCTGCAGTTCACCTTTCAGGCGGCCATCATACGCCTCCTGGAATCTTCAGCGTGGGGACATTTCAACGCGGGGTCCCTGTAACAGCATTCCTTCAAGTATAATCTGAACAAAAAGTCAGTTACCTCCCTATTGTGATTTGAACATCGAGGATGCCCACAGTCTGTTAAATGTCTTTTCTTTGAGGGGAAGAAAGTGAGGTTGATTCTTTTGCCGGTCTGTTTTCAGATGCAGTCAGAGATAGAATACATTTCTACAGGCGAATTTTGTTTCTTCACTCGGTATTTATTCAGCCAGGAGTTGTGTGCTGGGACGAGACCCTGGCTCACACGTCCTCCCCTCGGTTCCTCCCTCTGAGGCCGCTCAGGCGTGTCCGCCCTGGTGTCTACAGACAGTCTGCCTCCCTCTGCAGCCAGCCTCTGGGAGTCTCTCCTTCCTGCTGTGCTCGGCAGATAAAGGGTGCGCCGTAGGCCGTTCATTTTGTCTCATTAGTCTCTTAAGCCTGCAGCTTAGGGAAGTCTGAACGTGTCCTCCTCACCACCCTGTGACCCCAGACTGGCCAGACAGGTAGTGGGTCAGAGCAGGGGCTTTAAACCAGACCTCCTGGGGTTGATCTGTTTTTCCCACTCTGCAGCTGTGAGCCTGTCAGCAACTGACTTGACATGTCTAATCTTCCTGTCTCTTGTAGTCGTTTTGAATGAATTAACCTATATAAAGCATTTAGCATAGTGCCTGGCATCAGGTACACTCCAATAAGTGGAAACTACTATTATTGATATTACTCTGCAGTTCTCTTTCTTTATCCTTCAGAGTGTTTCTTGTGTTTGACACACCTCTCCTTACTCTCTTCATAATTTAAGTTTAGATACAGGTCAGAATTTTGTTTGGAAAATATCCTGACAAAAGGTAGCATTTTTACATGTGATACTTTATATATTATTTTTAATTGTAGCCAAATATACATAATATTGGAGAAGGAAATGGCAGCCCACTCCAGTATTCTTGCCTGGGATATCCCATGAACGGAGGAGCCTGGTGGGCTACAGCCCACGGGGTCACAAAGAGTTGGACACAACTGAGCGACAGCACGCACATACATAATATAAGGTTACGACAGGGAGGCCTGGCGTGCTGTGATTCATGGGGTCGCGGAGAGTCGGACACGACTGAGCGGCTGAACTGAATATAAGGTTTCCCATCTTAACTCTTTTCAGTGAAGACTCCGGTAGCACTAAGTGCATTCACGTTGTTATACAGCTGTCATTAACGTCCACCTCCATAACTGTTTCCTCTTGCAAAAAACTACTCCTCCACCTCCACCAACCCTGGCAGCCACCCCCTTGTTTTTTGGTGGGAGGAACCTATATTGGTTTTGGCCTCAGGAAGTGCCAAAGAATGAAGAGGATGTACTTCTCAAGTGAAGACGGGCATCGTTAACTTTTTCACAGCATCATGAATTTATGTTACACAAACTAAAGATCTGGTTTTCTCTGACTAGCTTGAGGTGTATCTTTACGTGGCAGGTTTTTTTTTTCTTCAAGGTACAAATTTCACTGTTACAATCAGTAATAACAAGCATAAAACACAAAGCATTTTTAAATATCACTGGTCTCAATTCAATCAGACGAGTATTTATTGATCACCAACCAGGCGCCAGGTGACTTGCTGGGGATGAGAAGCAGATCCTGGAGCTTAAGGGTGGAGGAAACCAGGTGAGGGTAGTGCTGTGGAAATCCAAAGAACGTTCCGGAAAGAAAGTCACCGAGCTGCTACAGAGAGAGTAGGGAGGAGAAGGCGTGAAGACACACGTTGGGCTAAACAGCAGTCAGTGAAGAGCTTGGCCAGGGATGGTTCAGTCCTAAGATTTAATACTTGATATCTGCACTGAATCAAATTCACTGATGTCTGGGTGAGGACTGCAAACCAAAGATAATCATTTTTCTCCTCTCTACCAACTCGTCAGTAAAATAACAAACGCAGCCAGAGTGAGAGAGAACAGACAAATGATCATCAGCAAATGCAAGTCCAGCAGATTTCTGGAAGAGGGATAATCTGAGAGGAGGCAGCAGCCCAGAACCTCTCCGCAGTCCTGCCGAAACAGGGCACCCTGCCGGCTCAGACGCAGTCGGACGGTGACGGGGGTGTAGGAGTGAGGAGGGGCTGGGGGGGACCTGACTGTCTCTGTGTCCAGCGGTGGAGCCGGCAGGCTCCCCACGCCCCTCCGTCCCCCATCCCCGTGCAGAAAGGCTTTCACTCCCGGGGACACCTGACGACAGCTGCGAAGACACAGAGGCGATCGCTGTGGTGCAGGTGCTTCTCACTCTTAGCAAGGCTGTCTCCACTCGAGCGTTTGTAGCTCCTTCCACCCTGGCCCAGAGGGCGGAGACAGGCCCCTCTCCTGCTCGTCCCAAAACACGACCAACCTAGCGATTTTTATTATACACCCACAACTTACTGGCACTGGCCTATTTGGGAGGTGGACTTAGAGGAAAACAAGACTTTCCTAAAAACTTAAATAAACGCCACCCACTGATTGATATTTTGAATTGTACAGCAATTCTATTCCTAGCCATCTACCCAAGAGAAGGGAAAAATAGGTCCACAGAAAGACTTGTATGGGAATTTTCATGGTAGTATTATGGCTCAGATGGTAAAGAATCTGCCAGCAATGCAGGAGACTCTAGTTTGATCCCTGGGTCAGGAAGATCCCCTAGAGAAGGGAATGGCAACCAACTCCATTATTGCCTGGAGAATTCCAAGGACAGAGAAACTTGGTGGGCCACATAGTTCATGGGGTTGCAAAGAGTCGGACGTGACTAACACTTTTTTTTATTAATAATCAAAATCTGGAAACCACCCAGATGTTTATCAGCACTTGAGGTAAATTATGCTATATGCATAAAATAGAAAACTTCTTATTAATAAAAAGAAATGAATGACTAATGAACTCAACACATGGATGAATTTCAGATATTTTATAATGAGTGAAAGAAACCTTGTGCATTCAGAGTACATATTGTATTAGTCCATTTATGTAAACTTCTAGGACAGATGGAGTTAGCCCACAGGCAGAGGAAGCCGATCAGTGGTTGTCTGGGCCTGGGAATTATGGTGAGCGTGACTGTCGATGGGTATGTGGGAACTTTTGGAGTGGTGGAAGTCTTCCGTGTCTTGACTGTGCTGACGGTTACGTGGGTGAATCAGCTGTCAGTATGCATTTAACCGGATACTTAAAATGGTTTCATTTTCTTGTATATAAATTATACCTCAAAGTTGATTCATAAGGAAAAACAGAACTAAAATCATTGCCTAAAATTGACGTGAGTAAGGCATGGTATAAGTCAACCAAATCCTCCCTCCCTCCTAGCAGGGACTTAATGAGTGACGTTTTAAACTGATGCATCAATAGAGCAGCATTAGGCACCGATTCATGTCACAGAGGCCACCTCCAGCTGGTCTAACGCGGGAGGAGGTTAGAGCAGTTGCCTGAGGAGTGAGTAAGATGGGCCGCGGGGGTCGCTTTTCCGTGCACGTCTTCCTCCATTACTTTGCTGTGGTATGCCGCATGTGTGACTCATAAAAATGAAGGGAAAGGCCAAGTGAAAGGGGAGGTCAGGAGGCGGTTCTCAGTCTCGACCACTCTCTGAAGCTTGCTTGGGTCGGGGGGAGAAGTTGGGCAGTAACCACCGGGGAAACCCAACATCCTTTTGAGATTTTGTTACCATTTCATTTCACTCATGAGCAGTGTGAGGGATGATATTGTAGTTAGAAGGCATAAATGTCCCCAGATCTGATTGAAAGTACAAATGAAAGTGTTAGTCTCTCAGTCATGTCTGATTCCCTGAGACCTCGTAGACTAAGCCACCAGGCTCCTCTCTCCATGGGATTTCCCAGGGAAGAATACTGGTGTGGGTAGCCACTCCTCCTCCAGGGGATCGTCCCGTCCCGACTCAGGGATCGAACCCAAGTCTCCTGCACTGCAGGTGGATTCTTCACCATCTGAGCCCCCAAGGAAGCCTCCGTCTAAGTTGAAGCCCAACACGCGGGCCCACGTGGAGCAAGCTTGTTCCCAGAGCAGGGTAGTGACCTGTCCGCACAAGTCAGAACCAGGCTGTGTGTTGCAGCAGAGTCACACCAGCCGTTGGGTATTTGACCTGTGGGCTCAGAGACACATAGGCAGCTCAGAGGGCAGGGGTCCGACTGTGCTCCGGAAAAGGCAGAGTGAGATGGAGGCTCACGCCTGGGGCGAGGCTCAGGACGCCAGGCACAGGCTCCCTGGTCACAGCTCTGCCGACACTGGTATCCTGTGTTTATAGGATCCTCCGGCGAGTTAGTTCCCTTGATGTTTATCTCGGCACTGTGACGTAGACATTGTTTTCCACGGCAAGATGTGCTCACTGCCTCATTTTACCCTGAGGACCTTGTGGCCCTGAGAGCCTGCGACTCGCTCACGTCACAGAGCCTGGGAAGAGTTGAGCAGGTCAGGCAGCAGCTCTCGGGTCTCACGGCTGTGTATCCCCACTGTCCTTCACTGCGTCTCCCTAGAGAGAATTGCCCCAAGTCCTTGTTTTGTAATTCTGATAACCTATTCGGAAAAGTGGCTTTGTGTCTAATCCTATATTTGTGATTGTTGCAAACTTTTGAATACTATAAATTTAGGATCTACAGGAGAAAGAGATACTGGTTAGAAGGCAGTGAGCCAAGAGTTAGGGCGTCTTTGGCCAGAAAAGAACTGTTTGGGGCCAGGGGCCTTTGTTAAAGGTACAGAGCAGAGTCGTTTCCTCGAAGAGAAAACGCTGAGACACGGGAGTGAGGCAGGAGGTGACTTTCTGCTAGGAGAGGCTGTCACGGGGCAGGCGGCGCCCACGGGCACCACATACCCAGGCACACACCACACGGCTGGCAGAGTGGCTGCTTGGTGATGTCGGAAGAGGCAGCAGATAGTGAGTCTCGCGTCCGTGTGTGAGAGGAAAACTTTCTACATAGAGAAGGTTCTCTAGGAGAGTTGAAAGAGTTAAAGACGCGCTGCTGTATCGTGCTGACACTGAAATTCTGAGGCTTTGCGGATGCTCTGGAAGGACTTCTGCTGGGGCTACAGAGTCAAGAGCCAATTCAGGAACATCGCGATGAAGTGAGATGCTCCCAAGCGAGGCCCTGAGCAGGAAGTCTCCTTCGCTGCGTCACCGTTGCCGACCTTGGTTACCTCGTACTCAGGATTCCACTTGAGACTTCTTTTCAGCATTGGGTCCCAGGATTCAGGACCTTTTCCCCCCTTACCGACTTAGTCTTCCCTGCTTTCATTCGACGAGTACTTGCTGAGCAAGGACTCTGCGCCTGTCTGTGCAGTCCCCGACGTCCCAGCCTGCTGCTCACATCCGTGTCCTGGCAGCTCCTCGTGGACCCTGTTCCTTTCAGCACTGTTGTTCCCGTCTCCTTTCTGTCACCCGCAGTCTTTCATCGAAGATGTAATTGGCAGAACGTTCCCCTCAACACCCACCCCTCAAATTACCTTTCTTTTCTTCCTCTCTAATAACATACTGTTTCATCAAAAAAAAGAAGGAAGAAAAGGTGAGGGCTGCGGAGGAGGCAGGAAAGGTGGGAGGGAGGTTCCGAGAGGGAGGAACAGAAGCCCCTTGTGAGCACCTTGTTTTCCACCTTCTGGCGTCAGCGTCAGCCCTTGAGCCACTCGGGAAGCCCTGTATTCTTTGTCCCCAAACTACTTTCTCTCTTTCCCAGACTTTCACGGGGCTTATTTAAAGATAGTCCCCATTTTCCTCTGGAAGATTGTGGAGTGTCTTTCTTTAGAAATGCTCAGTACAGCTGGTTTAAGGAGTGTAATGCAGTCATGTTTGTCTCTCCTCCTTTCCGGGGTCCCTGAAACTTTCCAGAAACGATTTCCTGTGCATTGTTTTGCCACAGGAATAAAACGTATACCCAAACCTGGGGAAAAGCCAGATTAAATTAAGTGAGGAAAGTGAAAGAGTACTGATTATTGAGAAAGGTATTAAATTGATATAATGTGTGTGTTAGTAGCTCAGTCATGTCTGGCTCTTTGCAACC
This sequence comes from Moschus berezovskii, assembly GCF_049115385.1. Taxonomy (NCBI): domain Eukaryota; kingdom Metazoa; phylum Chordata; class Mammalia; order Artiodactyla; family Moschidae; genus Moschus; species Moschus berezovskii. The sequence continues at coordinate 28,978,905 of NC_142487.1, read as the reverse complement.
ACCATGGGCTGTAGCCCTCCAGGCTCCTCTTCCCATGGGATTCTCCAGGCAAGAATATTGGAGTGGGTTGCCGTTCCCTTCTCCAGGGGATCTTCCTGACCCAGGGATCGAACCCAGGTCTCGTGCATTGGCAGGCAGATTTTTTACCACTGAGTATTTAAATGTCACTTATTGTACACAGTGTATTCAGAGTTGTACATATGTTATTTCACTACTTTCATGGCACTGATATGAGGAAAATATAATTGTTTCTGTCTTACAGAGGAGGAAACTAGCTCTGAAAGACTAGCATAACATGGCATACCTAGGTTTCATCTTTTGGTATGTGTATACATTTAATATACAGATCATTTCTTGAGAAGAAATTACATAGTGAGCACTCTCACCATCCATAAAGCATTCCCAGATGTTATCAAGGACCAAGACAAATGGCATTGCCTCTTCCAGACTTGGTGATGCCCCACCCCTAGAGATGGACGACTCTGCATCACAGTGTTTTGTAGTGAATTCGGGCACCGAGTGTGAGATTCTAATGTATAACTCCAGCCCTGGAAGGATCTGGCTCTGACAGATGGCCCCTGCTGTCAGGTTGTAAGACAAAATAACTGTAATACGAGGCAGCATATGATTAAGGGCTTTGTGAATACAGAGCAGAGGCCACTTCACTTCCAGCTTCAGTGACCGAGAACACGTTGTGCAAGGTCAGCATATGGGCTGAACCTTGAATGAAAAGTATAATTTCAATTGGGAAACTTAGAGGTTGGAGAAGAGTATTTTTGGCAGATAGAATGGATATGGGCGAAGCAGAGAGGTGAAAAAGCCTGATGCCCTCATATCTGGAGTGTGATAAATAATTAGAATTTCAGAAACCATTGGTTTTGGATAAAGAAATTTCTAGCAAATAGCTTTTGGGAACCTTAATTTGGAGAACTTTGAATATAAAACTACAGTGTACATTCTGTTGGCAAATGAGTGAGGAGCCACGTACTTTGCTTCTGCTGGAGCACACAAGTGAGTCATTGCCCAAGTGTTAGGAGTCCTGACTGCCTTTTTATGCAAGTGCGTTCTGTAGCGTGAAAAGTGAGCTGAGTGTGTGTCTGGAGACGAGAACCGACTGCACCCGCACCACCAGGGTGATGGCAGCGTTGTCCGGGGCTTCCTGGTCTCGTGCCCTTAACGCTCAGGCTTCAGCTCACTTGGACCCTCTGACGTTCTTCTGTGCTCCCAGGCATAGTTTTTTCCTGCTTCCTCTAAGGTCAGTCTTCCCAGGCTGCCCTGATGTTGCAGGGCCCCACCAGGTCACAGTACTTTGCACTAAATCCAAATTGTCAGCTTCTACTATCCTTTCCCTTGATAATTTTTAAATTTTCCTGGAAAAAAACTATAGTAATATATATAACGTAAAAATCCCACCTGTACATTTTAAAGTGTACAGTTCAGCTCAGTTCAGTCTCTCAGTTGTGTCCAACTCTTTGCGACCCCATGGACTGCAGCACGCCAGGCCTCCCTGTCCATCACCAACTCCCGGAGTTTACTCAGACTCATGTCTGTCGAGTCGGTGATGCCATCCAACCATCTCATCCTCTGTCGTCCCCTTCTCCTGCTGCCCTCAATCTTTCCCAGCATCAGGGTCTTTCCCAGTGAGTTAGTTCTTCTCATCACGTGGCCAAAGTATTGGACTTTCAGCTTCAGCATCAGTCCTTCCAGTGAATATTCAGGACTGATCTCCTTTAGGATGGACTGGTTGGATCTCCTTGCAGTCCAAGAGACTAGAATCTTCTCCAACACCACAGTTCAAAAGCATCAATTCTTCGGCGCTCAGCTTTCTTTATGGTCCAACTCTCACGTCCATACATGACTACTGGAAAAACCATAGCTTTGACTAGCCCTTTGTTGGCAAGTAATGTTTCTGCTTTTTAATATGCTGTCTAGGTTAGTTGTAACTTTTTTTCCAAGGAGCAATCATCTTTTAATTTCATGGCTGTAGTCACCATCTGCAGTGATTTTGGAGCCCCAAAAGATAGTTTCCACTGTTTCCCCATCTATTTGCCATGAAATGATGGGACTAGATGCCATGATCTTAGTTTTCTGAATGTTGAGTTTTAAGCCAACTTTTTCACTCTCCTCTTTCACTTTCATCAGGAGGCGCTTTAGTTTTTCTTCACTTTCTGCCATAAGGGTGGTGGTATCTGCATATCTGCTGATGCTGCTCAGTCACTTCAGTCGTGTCTGACTCTCTGCAGCCCCATAGATGGCAGCCCGCCAGGCTCCTCCGTCCCTGGGATTCTCCAGGCAAGAACACTGGGTTGCCATTTCCTTCTCCAATGCGTGCAGGCATGCACACAGAGTCGCTTCAGTCATGTCCGACTCTGTGCGACCCTATGGACAGTAGCCCACCAGGCTCCTCTGTCCACAGGATTCTCTAGGCAAGAATACTTGGGTGGGTTACCGTTTCCTTCTGCATATCTGAGGTTATTGATATTTCTTCCTGCAATCTTGATTCCAGCTTGTGCTTCATCCAGCCCAGCATTTCTCATGAGGTGCTCTGCATATAAGTTAAATAAGCAGTGTGACAGTTTACAGCCTTGATGTACTCCTTTCCCGATTTGGAACCGGTCTGTTGTTCCATGTCCAGTTCTAACTGTTGCTTCCTGACCTGCATACAGATTTCTCATGAGTCTGGTGGTCTGGTATTCCCATCTCTTGAAGAATTTTCCACAGTTTGTTGTGATCCTCACAGACAAAGGCTTTGGCATAGTCAGTAAAGCAGAAGTAAATGTTTTTCTGGAACTCTCTTGCTTTTTTGATGATCCAATGGATGTTGGCAATGTGATCTCTGGTTCCTCTGCCTTTTCTAAATCCAGCTTGAACATCTGGAAATTCACAGTTCACGTGTTGCTGAAGCCTGGCTGGGAGAATTTTGAGCATGACTTTACTAGTGTGTGAGATGAGTGCAATTGTGCGGTAGTTTGAGCATTCTTTGGCATTGCCTTTCTTTGGGATTGGAATGGAAACTGACCTTTTCCAGTCCTGTGGCCACCACTGAGTTTTCCAAATTTGCTGGCATATTGAGTGCAGCACTTTCACAGTCATCTTTTAGGATTTGAAATAGCTCAACTGGAATTCCATCACCTCCACTAGCTTTGTTAGTAGTGATGCTTTCTAAGGCCCACTTGACTTCACATTCCAGGATGTCTGGCTCTAGGTGAGAGATCATACCATCGTGATCATCTAGGTCGTGAAGATCTTTTTTGTACAGTTTCTCTGTGTATTCTTGCCACCTCTTCTTAATATCTTCTGCTTCTGTGAGGTCCATACCATTTCTGTCCTTTATTGAGCCCATCTTTGCATGATATGTTCCCTTGGTATCTCTAATTTTCTTGAAAAGATCGCTAGTCTTTCCCATTCTATTGTTTTCCTCTATTTGTTTGCATTGATCACTGAGGAAGACTTATCTCTCCTTTTTATTCTTTGGAACTCTGAATTCAAATGGGTATATCTTTCCTTTTCTACTTTGCCTTTCATTTCTCTTCTATTCACAGCTATTTGTAAGGCTTCCTCAGACAACCATTTTGCCTTCTTGCATTTTCTTTTCTTGGGGATGGTCTTGATCCCTGCCTCCTGTACAGTGTCACGAACCTCCGTGCATAGTTCTTCAGGCACTCTGTCTATCAGATCTAGTTCCTTAAATCTATTTCTCACTTCCGCTGTATAATCGTTAGGGATTTGATTTAGTTCATACCTGAATGGTCTAGTGGTTTTCCCTAATTTCTTCAATTTAAGTCTGAATTTGGCAAGTAAGGAGTTCATGATCTGAGCCACAGTCAGTTCCTGGTCTTGTTTTTGCTGACTGTATAGAGCTTCTCCATCTTTTGCTGCAAAGAATATAATCAATTTGATTTCGGTGTTGACCATCTGGTGATGTCCATGTGTAGAGTCTTCTCTTGTTTTGCTGGAAGAAAGTGTTTGCTCTGACCAGTGCGTTCTCTTGGCAAAACTCTATTAGCCTTTGCCCTGCTTCATTTTGTACTCCAAGGCCAAATTTTACCTGTTACTCCAGATGTTTCTTGACTTTCTACTTTTGCACCCCAGTCCCCTGTGATGAAAAGGACATCTTTTTTTGGTGTTAGTTCTAGAAGGTCTTGTAAGTCTTCATAGAACTGTTCAACTTCAGCATTTTCAACGTTACTGGTCGGGGCATAGACTTGGATTACTGTGATATTGATTGGTTTGCCTTAGAAATGAACAGAGATCATTCTGTCATTTTTGAGATTGCATCCAGGTACTGCATTTCAGACTCTTTTGTTGACTATGATGGCTACTCCATTCCTTCTAAGGGATTCCTGCCCACAGTAGTAGATATAATGGTCATCTGAGTTAAATTCACCCATTCCAGTCCATTTTAGTTCACTGAGTCCTAAAAATGTCTTGCCAACTCCTGTTTGGCCAGTTCCAACTTGCCTTGATTCATGGACCTAACATTGCAGGTTCCTATGCAATATTGCTCTTTACAGCATCGGACTTTACTTCCATCACCAGTCCCATCCACAGCTGGGTGTTGTTTTTGCTTTGGTTCCATCTCTTCATTCTTTCTGGAGTTATTTCTCCACTGATCTCCAGTAGCATGTTGGGCACCTACCGACCCGGGGAGTTCATCTTTCAGTGTCCTAACATTTTGCCTTTTCATACTGTTCATGGGGTTCTCAGGGCAAGGATACTGAAGTGGTTTGCCATGCCCTTCTCCAGTGGACCACGTTTTGTGAGAACTCTCCACCATGACGCGTCCGTCTTGGGTGGCCACACACGGCATGGCTCACAGTTTCATTGAGTTAGACGAGGCTGTGGTGCATGTGATCAGATTGGTTAGTTTCATATTGTTCCTGGGGTTCTCAGGGCAAGAATACTGAAGTGGTTTGCCGTTCCCTTCTCCAGCGGACCACGTTTTGTCAGAACTCTCCGCCATGACCCATCCGTCTTGGGTGGCCCCACACGGCATGGCTCACAGTTTCATTGATTTAGACAGGGCTGTGGTGCATGTGATCAGATTGGTTAGTTTCATACTGTTCCTGGGGTTTTCAGGGCAAGAATACTGAAGTGGTTTGCCGTTCCCTTCTCCAGCGGACCACGTTTTGTCAGAACTCTCTGCCATGACCCGTCCGTCTTGGGTGGCCCCACACGGCATGGCTCACAGTTTCATTGAGTTAGACAGGGCTGTGGTGCACGTGATCAGATTGGCTAGTTTTCTGAGATTGTGGTTTTCAGTCTGTCAGCTCCCTCTGATGGAGAAGGATAGAGGCTTATGGAAGCTTCCTGATGGGAGAGACTGAGGGGGAAACTGGGTCTTCCTCTGATGGGCGGGGCCGTGCTCAGTAGATCTTTAATTCGGTTTTCTGCTGAAGGGCGGGGCTGTGTTCCCTCCTGTTGATTGACCTGGGGCCACACTTCGGTGAAGATGATGAGGGTGACGGCGACCTCCTCCCAAAGGCCCCATGATGCACCGCTGCACCCAGTGCCCCCGACCCTGCAGCGGCCACCGCCGACCCACGCCTCCACTGGAGACTCCCGGACACTCACAGGCGGGTCTGGGTCAGTGTCCTGCGGGGTCACTGCTCCTTTCTCCTGGGCCTGGTATACAGGGTTCTGCTGTGCCTCCAAGGGTCTGTTTCCCCGTCCTGTGTGAGTTCTGACGGCTCTATGGTGGAGTTAATTGCGACCTCCTCCAAGAGGGCTTATGCCATGCCCAGGTCTGCATCACCCAGAGCCCCTGCCCCTGAGGGGGCCCACTGCTGAGTCGCACCTCCTCAGGAGACGCTCACACACGGTTCTGTCTCAGTCTCTGTGGGTCCCTGGGTCCTGGTGCGCACAAGGTTTGTTTGAGCCTCTGAGCGTCTCTGGCGGGAATGGGGTTTGATTCTAAACACAGTTTTGCCCCTCCTACTGTCTTGCCGTGCCTTCTCCTTTGCCCTTGGATGTGGGGTATCTCCTAACAGCCGCTCTAGCACGTACCGTCTTGCTGGGGCTTATGGTGTACAGTTCAGTTTTATTAAGTGATTTTGCATTGTTGTATAGCTGATCTCCCAAATTTTCTCATCTTGCATAACTGGAACTCTGTACCAATATCTCCCCGTTTTTCCTTCCCCTCAGCCCCTGGAATCCATTATCTACTATCTGTCTCTCTGAGTTTGGCTACTCTAGGTATCTCATGTAAGTGAAATCACACAATATTTGTCTTTCCGTAACTGGCTAATTTCACTTAGCATAATGTCCTCAAGGTTCATCCATGTGGGAGCGTAGATCAGGATTCCTTTCCTTTGGAAGGCTGAATAGTATTCCATTGTATGTTTATGTCACACGCTGTCTGTCCACTCACCCACCTGCGAGCACTTAGGTTGTCCCTCCTTTGGCCACTGTGCATAAGCTTGCTACAACATGGGTGTTCCTTTTGTCCACTCAAGTCTCTGTTTTCAGTTCTTTGAGATACATGCCCAGAAATGAGATTGCTGGATCGTACGGTGGTTGTACTTTTACTGTTTTGAGGAACTGCTGTAGGGATTATCATAGCAGTTGTGCCAATTTATTCCTATTGATAGTGCAGAAGATTCACCAACTCTTCATTTCTTTTCTTTTTTTTGATAGTAGCCACCCTGATGGATGTGAAGTGTGTGTCGTTGTTTTGATTTGCTTTTCCGTCATTATTACTGATGTTGACGATTTTTCATGTGCTTGTTGGCTATTTGTATGTCTTTTTTAAGGAAATGTCTGGTCAAGTCCTTTGCCCATTTTTAAATAGGGTTATTTTTGTTGTTGAGTGGTGGAGTTCTTTATGTATGTTAGACTTTAACCTCTTATCAGATAAGATGATTTGCAGATATTTTCTGCCATTCTGTAAGTTGCTTTTGACTTTGTTGATTATGTCCTTTGCGCAGAAGTTTTAAATTTTGATGTAGTCTAGTTTAATCTATCTTTATTTTTGTTACCTATGCTTGCTTGATTGTTTTTAAAACAGGCTTTGAGCCATTACAAAACTCTTAATATCTCGCGTGATGTTCTTCTTGGCATGTGTGTGGTACCTCTGGGCCTATTCCTTGCATTCCTTTACACAACCATCATGGGAATAAAGTGTTCATCAGAGCACAAAATAATAGCAAAAAAGAGACTGCAGAGGCATAAAACACACAGTGAGGCTCGTTCAAACCGAGGGAACAGAGTGGTGCGTTAGCACTTCTAGCCTGTGGTGCACTGACCACCCCTGGCTGCAGCACTGACCGTGAGAAAAGGGTGTCAGCTCCATGTGCCATCCCTTCCTTCACTTATGGCAAATAGAAAATGATATACAGTTAACTGATGCTGTATAGGGTGAAAGCTATGCTGTAGAGATGTTTTGTAGTGATATTTTTTTCTAAAGGCAGCTGCTCTGCACGTACAGTAACCCCGGTTTACCTGGAGCCATCCTGGCTTGTGCCTTCTGTTCCAGTGTAATCGTTACATCCTCATCTACATGCCATTAAAAACCCAGAGTGCATGGGAGCAGGTTAAAGGCACGGCCAGGTAATCAGCCTGCTGACCCTCGGTGTATCTCGGTCTCAGCGCTTCGTCCTCACCGGTCTAACTCCCCGAGACTTAGGATGGCAGAGCTCGGCTCCATTCATCAGACTGAGGGCACTGAACTAACCTACGTAAATTCCCTGAATCCTCTCCCGGGTCGTCCCTGCTGAAATACCTCCTTGCTCTGCTCTGTTTGTCTTCTTTGTCTATTACTGTATTGTACAGAAGATTCCCACTTAAGAAGGGAAGATGATGAGGGGTGGGGAGATTCCTAAACGGGATTGCCCCAGTTGATGCTGCACAGTGAGGTTTTCGTTGCCGCTGCTGCTTCTGTCGGTGAGTTAGGACTCTAAAATCTTCCCTTCGCATCCTGTGCGGCAGTCGTGGCATATAGAGCTGCAGGGAACCATGTGATGCAGGTCAAAGGGGCCAAAGCATTTATCCGTCTTCATACGCATCTAATTGATTGCCAGGAAAGGGCTTGGATAGTGGGGGAGAATACACTTCAAGACTTAAAACGTACGCACCATATAACAAGGTTCATATATTAAGGCTTCATTATGCTACTTTTTCCTGCATTTTTTCCCGGCATTTTATTTGTGAGAATGTTGCTTTAAGTTTCAGCTTTCTAATTATTCCTCTGTGAATATACATTTGAAAAGCCGAGCTGTTCCTTGTCACCATTGCAGACATTATTAAACTTACTGGCAGAGTTTCCTTAATGGGAACCTGGGTTATTTGAACTGTGCCCCTGCAGTGGTTTGCCTTGGTGGCAAATTTTACTTCTAAACCCCTTTGTATCAGTAATACAGCTAGTAACTCCAGCCACTCCCTGCCTGTTACTCACAGGGACGGATCATTGTCCTTTTGTCCTCTCTAGTTTATTGCTCTTTAAGTATATAAATGGCGAGAATCTGTCCCAGAATTTGGGAGAGGGCTCAAATGCAACATGAACACAGCCTGTGTATCTGCAGTGTCTGCAGTACCATTTTGGGGACTGCAGTGGGTTTTCAAAATAGGCTGGAGCGATTCTTCAGCTGTTAGTTCCAGGTTAACAGTGGTTTCTTTAAAAATAAAGATTGAATTGCTAGGGCATGAGACAGGATATCGGTATAAGTGTAGTTCAGTATGTTCGAAGTACATCTTTGGAGTAGATCTTAGCAGAATTAAATTGAGACTCTTAAAGGAATACACTCCAGTCAGTATGACCAACTAAAACAGTGGTTTTCTGGAGAACCTTCTGGCATTGGGTGTTTTGTTTTTGTTTTTTTTTTCAACAGCCATATGAAAAATACCCTACGCAGGCTGTGAAACTGAGTTGGGCCAACCAAGCTATAATTTCGTATTTTCTTGTTTTAATCTTTTACAGTTTCTTCACTTATAGCAGGCCATAAACTTTACAGAGTATTGCCTTTATTTTGCATTCTGAGAGAAGTACTATTTTTTTGAACTAGAGAAACAATGCTATTGAGGGAGCTTTCATAACTATAGAAACATATTTAAAGTTATGTTCTAACTGTACTTGATATGAGGAGAATGGTCATCCTCAGCAGTTGGAGCTTTGGTTTGATAGCAGGATCCATTTGGACTCTGTCTCCTGCACGCACTGTTGTTAACATCACTGCAGTACAGAAGACAGCGGCAGTATCGTTCTCTTTGTAGCGACAACTTCGCATTAAGCTCAGTGATATTTTAATATCCTCCTAAATGTAATTAATAAGCACCGTAAAATCTCTTTACTCTTGACAGTGAACATTAAGCTTTATTAAATTTAGTGATTCTCCACCTGTGTCTTCCCAGTACATCTGACAGATAGACCGGCTTCTGTTGCCCATTATCCTCGTTGGGAAGTATCATCAACCTTTTATCACCCAGTGTGTGGCTTGAACAGACCTGCCTGGTGATTCTGTATCCACACGCCTTGTCCCTCTACCATCTCATATGATGAAAACCGTGAGAACTGCTGATTTGAGTGACAGAACAGTCAGGAGGAGAGAGGGACAGCTGAACTCATTTCAGATGGAAATGTGATGCTCCTTTAACTCTGCTGCGCCGTGGTGGCTCCCAGACTTGATGGAAGCTGTCCCGACCTGAGTGCCTTGGACTCGGTTGCACGGGGACTGTGAAACCACGAGCTTCACAGCTGCCCCCTGCCGGCTGTGGTGGCGTCAGCAAGCCAAGAGCCCGTGATTTCAGGCCGTTTTAGGCCACGTGTGGAATGCCCTTTAGAGACAGAGTGTCACGAAAGTTGAGGCGGGGTCGCCTGCCTTCTGGTTTTACAAAACTTATTTTGTTCAGAGGTCAAGTCATTTAATATTTTAAAGTTTTAAAAAAATATTAGAAGTAATAAAAGGCCTAAAAGTGATAGCAAAATTTAATGGGAAGAAAAATCATCTGCTGTAATATAATCTTTTTGTTTTTATGGCTTTATTGAGGTATAATTTATATACCATAAATTCCATCCATTTTACAGTTTTAAATGATTTAAGTTATTTCAGTGACCTTCAGCAGATTGATGGAGTTGTGCAACCATCACCGCCATCTAGTTTTTTCATATTTCCGCCACCCAGAAAACTCCCGCATGCCTGATTCTGGTCTATCTAGTCCCCATGCCGAGCCCGAGGAGACCACCGGTCTCCCCAGATTCGCCTCCTCCGGACATTTCGAGAAATGGAACCGTGCGATGTGTAGTCTTTTGCGTCTAGCTTCTTTCAGTCAGTGTGGCGTCTCTGGCACTCCTCTGCGCTGTAGCGTGTGCCAGTATTTTGTTCCCTTTCACCGCTGAGCAGTGTTCCGCCGTGTGGACAGGCCACATCCTGTACACACTTCCTGCAGTGGACTCTCTTACAGTCCTCACGGCCTTCCTCTCATCCGCCTGCCTCCTGAGCTCCTTGCCTGCTCTCCCCATGGAACGCGGCCTCCCTGGGAACCAGGGTCAGTCTGGGCTGCCTGGATTTGGTCCTTGAGGCTGTAACCTGGGCACTTTGCACTCCCTCTCTCCTCTCAGCTCTGACTCCAAACTCCAGTCCCTGGGTCGGGCAGTGAGCCTTCTTACATAACATGAAGAAGTTATGACCGTTATATCCAGCTTATTGGGTTGAGGATTTTGATCTCAGGGACCATTGCAGATTTTGAAATGTCCTGTGAGGAACAGAAATGGGATAGAGGAGATTTCTATGAAAATTATGAGCTCAGCCTAAGAGTGCTATGTCTAAACCTACCGTAATTTGTAATCATCTCATAAAAATAAATGTATCATAATCTCATTGTAGAAAATGCTGAAAGCATGTAGAAAAAATAAGAAGTCAACGGTAATTCAGTCCCAGAGTCCAACAGATTGATAAATATCGTTTTAGACTTAATTTATATGCAAATGTATTCAGGGTTGGGTTTTTTTTTTTAAGTTGACTTTCTATGAAAGCCATGTTTCCCGATGTCATCAAATAACTTTGAAAATTTGAACGTTATGATGATGAGAAGGATACAAGGAGAAACATGGTAGGGGGAGAGTTCAGAAAAACAGGTGATGTCACGTATGGTTTTGAGTTAGGTCACTGGAAGGAATTAGGAATTTATTCTAAGTGTGAGGCAAAGCATTAGACTCTTTGCAGGGACATATATGATATGCTTTACATTTTAAAGCAACACTCTGGCCACAGGATGGAGGACCCATTGAGGGGTCAAGAAAGGGCAGAGGTCGACTGGTTAAGAGGCTCAGTTGGAGATGATGCCCTTGAACTAGGGCAGCGATTCAGCACGGCAGCAAGAGGCTGGACTGACGAGGCACTCTGAAAGAGCCGAGTGGCGCCTGTCGATGGACGGGCTGTGCTGGGAGAGGACGCCGCGGGTCAGGAGCGGCTCCTGTCCCGCCCAGCTCTGTGCGTGTGGACGCGCGTGCTCCCCCTCGGCCTTCGCAGAGCATGCGGGGGCAGAAGCACCTTTTTCTGTGCCGTCTGGCTGAAGTGGAGCAGCTGATGTCCGCAAGTGTTCCATCTTTGGGGGCTGCCCCTTTCCTTGTCTGTCCTGTGACTGGAGAGAGTAGGCTTTTGTGACCACGTTGGGTTGTTTGGGGTTCTTAGTCTATGTCCATTGGCATTTCTGGTTGGCCAGTTTCTTCCAGCAAGAAGAAAATCCGGCAAATCCAACCACCATGTCATTCCGTGGGTCCCAAGGTTCCTAAGCCATCTGTCGTCTTTCCACTGTTCAGTCTCCTTAGGGTTATTTTATACACAATGTCCAGAGATTTCAGTTGTACTTGGCAGGAGGAATAGGGGAAGATACACCTACTCCATCTCCTGGAAAAGGAAAGTTTTCTGATTTTTTTGTTTGTTTGAAAGTTTCTAGTGTTCTAATACCATGTTTTCCCGGCACCTCCGTGCTGTGATGAGCTTGAATTACTCCCCTTTGACAGACATTTAAAGAAGATCAGTCAACCAGTTACCACCTTTTGTGTAATAAAATTTCAGCATAACTCACATAATTTTAGTAACATAATATTGTCTATTTTGGCATGAGGTTTTTAAGAGTATTCTGTTAAAATGAATATCTAGATCATTTTCTTCCCAGAAGGGCTTTATAGAGAGAAATGTCATCGTTTTCACTTTTAAATAGATAATTATCAGTGACTCATGTCCACTGTGGCTACTAAAATTGGAAAACGGCTTTGTGAAATCTGCATAATTAAGTGGTAGACAAGACCTGTATCATATCCATTCCGTGTTAAAAATACACCAAAACACATAGGCACAAACACATACACACATAAATTTAAGTAGGAAAGAAGTCCAGGTCCAATATTCTGTTCCATTATTTTTAAAGTGAAAACAAACATTTCAAAAATCTTGCCTTAATGATAGTATTTGTCTGGCAATTAAAGATCTAAATGTATTGTTTTCTTTTTAGGTCAGAAGCCTACCCTAGTCCAGAACCAGATTTCTAACATAACTAGTTCTCATTCTTATTTTTTAATTACCCAGTTCTTTTTTTCTATTTCAAATTTACTTTATAAGATTAACCAGTTAATGTAGAGAAAGATTCTAAATAAGAATGCCCTAACCAATGCCATTCCAAAGAAAATATTATCAAACTGTGAATCTTCATAATTGGAGATTCTTACTTAAAAGCTTATAATCCCAAAAGAAACAAACTAAATCTGCTTAGAGTAGAGGCTCTTCTTTCCTGGCCCGAGGGCCTTACCCATTATGGGCAGTTACCTGTCAGCACCCTGAAGCTTTGCCTCGGTTGGTGTAGGGCCAGCAACGTGGCATTTGGGGGGCTGCCCACCTGTTGGACCAGAGTTACTGGGGGAGTGGGAGGGCGGACTGCAGGCCTCTTTTCCTTAGTCTCCACGTCCCTCTGGGTGATTGCGCTACTTCACAGCAGTCACTTTCCCAGATACTCTAAGACGAGTTCCCTGGGGCCTGCCCTGGGGGCCATCCTTGCGAAGCAGCTTGTTGAAGGGTGTAAGTCTCAGTTCAGTTCAGTCGCTCAGTCGTATCCGACTCTGCGACCCCATGGACTGCAGCACACCAGGCCTCCCTGTCCATCACCAACTCCTGGAGCCTGCTCAAACTCATGTCCTTTGAGTTGGTGATGCCATCCAACCACCTCAACCTCTGTCCTCCCCTTCTCCTCCTGCCCTCAATCTTTCCCATCATCAGAGTCTTTTCCAGTGAGTCAGTTCTTCGCATCAGATGGCCAAAGTATTGGAGTTTAAGCTTCAGCATCAGTCCTTCCAGTGAACGATCAGGACTGATTTCCTTTAGGATGGACTGGTTGGATCTCCTTGCAGTCCAAGGGACTCTCCAGGAGTCTCCTCCAGCATCACAGTTCAAAGCATCAGTTCTTCGGTGCTCAGCTTTCTTTATGGTCCAACTCTGGTCCAACCCAGGGATTGAACCCAGGTTTCCCGCATTGCAGGTGGATTCTTTACCAGCTGAGCCACCAGGGAAGCTGGGTATGAGTTTATTATGAAGTTAGATTCTTAAGTGTAACTCTGATAGGCCTAGTAAATAAGTAATTTGCCAATGCCCTCCAAAGCTTAGCTTGGCATTCACTGTGGGAAACCTCTGCTTTATTGCACGTTTATCAGATCTATATCCTCAATTTCTTTCCATATTTGCAAATTTATTATCAAGCTGTGGACAATGTAGTATGGTGCTTAAAAAGAAAAACTGAACATTTACTATTGCTGATAGATGGGAGCTGGGATTGAGTAATTTTAATAGTGTTCTTTTTCCAAAAGTCTGGCACATAGTGGTTTTGACTCAGATTAATAGAGAGATGTGTCCTCTTTGTTTTGTTTAGACTCTAACTAAAACTTTCACTTCACTGAATTTGAGTTTGAGTAACATCTTTCTTTCTCTGTGGCCTGTAATTTTGTCAACGCATGGAATGCCATGCTCTAAATACCATATTACTGAATCTGGGGACATCTTGGGGAGTCTGTGGCTATTATTCAGAGGATATGAGAATTACAAGGGGAAAGTTATATTTATTTTTGTAGAAACTAGATGTTTAAACTCAGTTCCTAATGGTGACAGAGACACAGGCACTGCTGATACCAGCTTCCTGTCAGATTATGGTTGTTGGGGCCGTCTCAAAGCATTACTTCGTGTCATGACTACTTCTGCAGCAGATTCATTCTTCTTAACATTTTGATATCTATTTAAAAAGCATTAGTATCCTTTGTAATTCTGTGTATTTTGTATATGCAGTTGGCCCTTGAACAGCATGGGTTTGAACTGCGTGGGTCGGCTCTTATGTGGATCTTTTTTTAGATAGTAAATGCTGCAGTACTACATGGCCTGTGGTTGGCTGAGGGCAAGGAGACCAAACCACAGATACTTAGGAACCTAGGATGCTCAGCTCCAAATATAAAGTTACACATCAATGTTCAACTGCTCAGAAGCTTGGCACCCCTAATCCCTGAGTGGTTCAAGGATCACCTGTACGTTTAGAAACGTTAGAGGAGTCGTATGCTTTTCCTCTTGAGTGTTCTGTCTGCCTGTAACATGCTTCTTTTTCTCCTGTAGCATCAGCCACTACGTGATTGTCATGTCCATGACCATCTTTATGGTGTTTCTCAACTGCCTAGCTCAGATGCTCACGACAAAGAAACTCAGTCTGTGTGGCAGACCCAAAACCCACGTCATATAAAGCTGCCAAGGCCATCGTTCAGCACCCAGGGGCTGTTTCTCGTTCTCCTTTTCAACTAAACTCTTGTCAAGGACTCATTAAGAAGATGGAAATCAACGTGTAACACATTCTGCGCATATAAGGAAATTACATGTGGAATTCTGAATTTACAGGTTATCTGGAATAAAAGAGCTTCCATTTTCTTGAGGTTTCGCATGCATGAAATAGTGGTTACGCCTGTGGAAAAGCCTCGTAAGACATTCTCCATTTTCAGTTTTCCCTCTGGTTGGAAACTCTTCTCATTGATGTTTCAGAGCAGCCATAACAATCTCCAGCCCCCACTGTACAGCTTCCTGTGTAACATGCTCCTGAGGGGGCAGTGCTGATCACATCCGCAATCAGTGCACTGGCTGACCTTGAAGGAAATCACCAGGTGGCCCCATAAATATTGATCAGCTCTCAGCACTGGTTTTGCAAGTAGTTCTAATGACTAAACAGCACTAGAAAAACAATCAGGATGTGAAGAAAAATGTTTGCAGGTGTTTTTTAATTGTAAGACTTAATAACCGCTAATTTCCATAGCTGTTATCATGCATTGTTCCAACAGAAATCTTTAATTGATTAATTTATTTTGGGGGTGCACTGGACGGCATGCGGGATCTCGCCCAGCCAGGGGTTGAACCTGTGCCCCATGCGCTGGAAGCGTGGAGTCTTAACACTGTGTACCTCCAGGGAAAAGTCCCCAACAGAATTTTTTAAATCAGTGGTTAAACTTGCTGGCACTGTCATAAGAATCTGTGTTGAAATTGCTTTTCTTTCAGGTTGTGCGACTCTAGCCCACAGGCCCAAAGTCTTCTTATTAAATTTTAATTTCTATTTATAAACTAACTGTAATGGACAAAACATCTTGAGAGTAATTTTTATTTGGATTTTTCATGAAGTGACCTTTACATATCACTGTGGAGTTGGACGTTTGCCCATGATGTGTCAGGAGAGTTTGGCTGATGCTAGGCTTTCTTGGTCTGAGTCCCATTAAAAAAAAATAATAATTGATTTTAAATCAAGTTATAGCATCACTCATTCACATTAATGATGAGAAAAAGCCCTCTACAGATTAGTAGATTTTTCAAATTGGCAGGTGAGTGAAGAAATATAATTTAGGATATTCAAAAATCAGCTTGGCAAAATGTGCTTTCTTAATGCCTATTTATGATGAAGTATAAATAGTATTGTGATAGTATTTCATGGTGTAACAGCAAAAGCATTCAGTAGTACAAAAAAAAAAACAGATGAGCTGATGTCAGTATAAGACATCGTGTCAGTCTGTGGTACAGAGTCAAGTGGGCGGTGAGGAAGCTCCCGCAGCTGGAACCGTGCTGGCAGATGGAGAGCCCATGAACCTCCACAGCGCCTCAGAGGTGTTTGATCAGTCTTTCCACAAGTCAGAGAAAGCTGACTTTATAAACACATCGTTATTTTTCCTTTTATATCTAGTTTTGCCTTTCATCTTTTTCCAGAGTTTCACACAGAGGAATTACTGAATATTTTATTACAACAGGGTAAAAGGCGCTCTGAGCTTTATCTTTATTTTGATTTTTGAAGCATGTCTCTCTAATATTATTTCAAGTCGATGTGAATTTACACAACAGGGGTCGCCTCTGCAGCTGCGGGCCGGCCTTGCAGTGCCGAGACAGGACCGCTTGGACTCAGCTGGGGACAGGGTTTGCAGGCTGGGCCTTTTCTGTTGCACGGCTTATCACGATATCTTGAAGCATTTTGCAATGTGTATTTTTATACTGAATAACAGAAAAATAAAGTGTGGTGAGATGCACTTCACGTTGCGCCGTGCTTCCCCTTGTCCCTGCGCGCGGGGCGTCCTTTCGGGCTCAGGCTTTCCTGTCAGTGGTGGTTCCACAGCTGCTTGTGATGTCGGTGCTCGCGCAGGAGATGAGGACTCGTCTTTCTGCTGCGCCCCGGGCTTTTTATTTAGTAAATTGTATTTCTGTTTAAGATATTTAATTACTTTTTCATCCCACTATGCATACCAGATTTTCAAGTCAAGACTTAAGTCATTTGCTGATTAACTCGTGTTTAAATTAGGAATGCTGTAAGAATTAAGGTGGAGATATCAGGCTGAGAAAATATTGAGCAACAATGGTGACGACAAAAAACAAAACACTGTCTCATGGAGCATGAATAAATCTTGGAGGAAACTCTAAGGATTGAGGAAACTGCCTGCAGCCTGTCTGTAATTTACTAATGCTTTAATTCTCTGTACCATTTTATTTAATGTGCTATAGTCAGAACACAGATTGCTTTTTTTTTTGTTTTTTAGGGAAATAATAAGTGGTAGTTTGAAAGTGTTAGTCACTCGGTCGTGTCTGACTCTTTGCAACCCCATGGACTGTTGCCCGCCAGGCTTCTCTGTCCATGGGATTCTCCAGCAAGAATGCTGGAGTGGGTTGCCATGCCCTCCTCCAGGGGACCTTCCCAATCAGGCATATTCTCACAATAATCCCCTCAGATGATTGAACCATGATAGAGCTGAACTACACACCTAGAAAATGCACCCACCACCTGCTGTTTCTCAGGACAAACTCGCCCGAGTTTCTCCAGCCCAGATGTGAGGACGTGCACATCCTCCACCCGCCCCACCTCCACTCCTGTGGTGGCCGGGGACGCGTGTGCCCCTCCACCTTCTGACCCACCACTGGGCTGTCAACGATGTCATTTCTGACAGAGCAGGCCAAGCTGAACGGAGGGGTGCGTCGCATGGGGCTTATCTTGAGCTGGCGCCGAGCTGCGGGCTCCTGGTGCTCTCCTGGGGAGAACCAGGTGAGCTCCGGACACACGCTGGATGCCCTCTGGTAGGAGGGCTGACCACCCCCCAAAGGAGGATGAGCCAACCCAGCTCAGTCGTTTGGAGAGGGTCCCCTTCACGCAGTTCTGAGAGCCACTTTAAGGCGCCCGAGATGGCTTGGTAACTTCTCAGCCTTTCAGAGTTCTTTTTATATTCTCTCCATCTATAGACTGTTACAGAATGGGGTTGTTAGGGTGGGTGCTTTCAACACTATGGTAATGTTATTATCTTGCAGCGTTTTCCCATTTCTGCATCAGCATGGTTTGTTAAACAAAAAAAAAGGTGGGTGGGATTTCTGCTCTTAATACTCATTCTGTAAAAAGAATGTTTCAGAACTAACGTATCACTTATTAATTTCCTTAGAGACACTAATACAGGTCGTAATTGTCAAGTCACCACCCTTGCATTGGAGTGTTTGCCACACAGCAGCGTTTCTCAAAGTATATCCCTTGGAACATGAGTTTCTGAGGATCCAAATAAATGTCATAATAAAAAAACATTCCCTGATCAAATATATTTGGAAATAAGTCAAATGCTGGCTGGACCAAGGGCAAGAAGGCCCATGAATTTGATCTATAGATAAAAGGTCAGACAATTAAAAATGAAGATATTAGTTACCTACTGCTGCATAGCAAGCTACCTCAAACTTACCAGCTTAAAACAACACACATTTCACAGCTGCTATGGGTCCAAAACTGGGGAATTTAACTTGATGAATGCATTGTGAAGGGAAAAGATAGCAGTAGGCCCCAAATTTCCACTTGCTTGATTGCACACCCAGCCTCCGAGTTCCCCTTCAGCCTAGTACACATACTCCAGAAATGTCCCTACACACTTTTACGTTTAAAAAACCTCAATTTATCACACTGTTTCAAAAAATAGTGTCATATGCTTAATCGAATCTTTGTTTTTTCTGAGAGCTCGAAAAACATTTTCATTTTTACTTTTATTGTGGGAAAACTTTAAAAAGTACTGGCAATTTTACCTGCCTCCGCATGAGTCATGTAACCTCGGACTGGTAACCTTCAGTGGTAAGGGATGGGCATCCAGTCAACTAGAAATTGAACCAAGTCTTTATACAGCCTAGGTTAGGTCCTTTACCAGAAAAATAAATTCATGACAAGCACTGACACGTTTTCTTGGGACTTGCCGCTGGAGAAGGTGACTGCTCGTTAAATTTTTGGGCATTCCCTGGCTGTTTATTTTACGTATTCCTCTCTCCTCACCTCACTCCTCTCCCCTCCCTTAGTTTCGTTAGAACACAGTGTTTTTCATCGTGAATGTGCTTTTCTTTATGAATTAGTTTCCATCAGTTCTTTTTAAAAACTTTTTATTCTAGAGTTGATAATAATTCCCGCCGGTTCTTAAATTCAATACGCGGTATGAGCGCATGGCGCTCAGCTGGGCCATCTCCGTGGTGTTCTCTTTCTTCTGCAGTAACTGCCTCCATTGCTAGCCACGTGTCTCTAGCAGGTGACATGATTTTTAATGCCTTCCCTCACCACAGTTAACTAGGGGTACACATTTGACCCAAGCCAGGCCAATCTGAGTTCTAGGCAAGATTTTCAAACTAGAACAAAGAGACACTAAGATTCACCATTCAGGAGTCATTGATGGTGAGATCCTCCAGGAACCTTCCAATGAGTAACTTTCCACCACATCTTTATGCAATAAAAAGAGGGATTGATTTTACTGGTATTTCTGAGAACACTGTGGGTAATGTTCCACGTGTGTGTGTGTGTGCTCAGTCGTATATACTTGTTTATGAGAACACTGTGGGTAATGTTCCACGTGTGTGTGTGTGTGTGTGTGTGTGTGGTGTGTATGTGTGCTCAGTCGTATATACTTGTTTATGAGAACACTGTGGGTAGTGTTCCACGTGTGTGTGTGTGTGTGTGTGTGGTGTGTATGTGTGCTCAGTCGTATATACTTGTTTATGAGAACACTGTGGGTAATGTTCCACTTGTGTGTGTCTGTGTGTGTGTGTGGTGTGTATGTGTGCTCAGTCGTATATACTTGTTTATGAGAACACTGTGGGTAATGTTCCGTGTGTGTGTGTGTGTGTGTGTGTGTGGTGTGTATGTGTGCTCAGTCGTATATACTTGTTTATGCCTTCCAAACTGGGGTCGACGGGTCAGAACGGTCCAGCAGTGTCCTTGCAGGCCCCTTTGGCTGCCTCCTCTGCCGCTCAGCTTCCCTTGGTTCCTTCCCTTGGTCATTAATTTCCTTAAAATTTTTATCTGCATCTTTTACTTTCACACCCCAAGAACTTTAATTGATATGCATGGTTTGAATGTATTTGTGTCTCTTCAGTGCTTAGTGTGGTTTCTAATTACAGCTTTTTAAAATATTGTGGTAAAACTTATACAGCCCTTATAATGTGCCAAACATTATTTTAAATGCTTTACAAATACTACCTTTTTGATACTCATAACAACCCTGTGAAGGAGGTGTTATACTATTTTACAGATGGGAAAACCAAAGCGCAGGATGGTTATAAATAACTTACCCAGGATCCCACAATTAGTATGAGGCCTTTTTTAGAAACCGTTTTAAATGAGTAGTTTCCCTTCAAACATTCTACCCTGAAATCTGCATAAGAGCATTTGTAGATTTTTTTGCTTCTGAAAACAGTTACTGTACCTAAGCAGGTGACATAAAAAAAAAGCTAGACTTTTTCAGCTGTGTTTGTCTGCTGCTGCTGAGTCACTTCAGTCGTGTCCGACTCTGTGTGACCCCATAGACGGCAGCCCACCAGGCTCCCCTGTCCCTGGGATTCTCCAGGCAAGAAGACTGGAGGGGTTGCCATTTCCTTCTCCAATGTGTGAAAGTGAAAAGTGAAAGTGAAATCGCTGAGTCACGTCCGACTCATAGTGACCCCATGGACTGCAGCCTACCAGGCTCCTCCATCCATGGGATTTTCTAGGCAAGAGTACTGGAGTGGCTTGCCATTGCCAATCAACCATAATACCTGAAGTTGCCTGTATGTGTGCTGAGTCGCTTCAGTCATGTCTGACTCTTTGCAGCCCCCTGGACTGTAGCCCTCCAGACTCCTCTGTCCATGGGATTCCCCAGGCAAGAAGACTGGAGTGGGTTGCTGTGCCCTCCTTCAGGGGATCTTCCCGACCCAGGGACTGAGCCACTGTCTCCTGCGTCTCCCACAGGCAGGTTCTTTGCCACTGAGCCACCTGGGAAGCCCTACACACGTGCACCGGGCATGGAGCACACAGGTAACCAGACTCTTACGGTTCATCTTTGAGGCAGATGTCAGCTGTCTTCCAAGTGTTTTGCAAAAGGAGGAAGAGTTTTCCTCCCTCTTCTTTTTAATCAGCATTAAAGGAAGGAAGGAAATATTGGAAGGAAGGGAATATTTTCAAGCACTTGGAGTTCTTGTCAAGTCCTGGAAGACCGGAAGACATTTAGTGTAATGGATTGACTTGTGGATTCCATTAAAGATATGTCCACATCCTAACCCCTGGGACCTGTGAATGTGACGTTAAAAAGGG